>NC_142440.1:50714696-51017727 GCF_059453495.1 Arachis ipaensis | reverse complement strand
TCTCTAAGATACTATGCATGAAAACTCCATTAGCCAGTATTGAATGTTTTGCAAATAAAGACTTATACTCTTCTCTGTCTTCATTCATTCTTGTTCTATTTTGCTGCTTGCTTGGGGACAAGCAAGATTTAAGTTTGGTGTTGTGATGACAAGTCATCTTAGGCTAGTTTCACAAGCTTATTTCATTAGTTTTCACTTGGTTTTCATGCATTTTTAGGCAATAAGTAAGTGTTTGAGTGAAAATTTCATGCTTGTTTAGATTCAATCAAAAATTGGTAATTTTATGCATTTTCATTAGATTTCTTGCAAGATTTAGTTGATAATATGAATGATGCAAGAGTTGATGATTATGCCAAGGCTTTGATGTATTTTTTTGATTGATGATAGGTGAAAAGATGACGGAGAAGGAGCAATAAAAGCACAAAAAGAAGAATCACAACCCCAAGGTGGCAAAAGAGCTGAAACAGACTCAAGGAGGAGCAAAGAGGATTTGCAACCCTGACCTCTTTACACTCGAACAATAATAACTCGAGCTACAAAACTCCAAATGAGATGATTATAGTGGCATTGAAAAGTAGGAATCTAGAGCTTTCAAAGCATATATGGCATTGCATGGTAGACGCTAAATCTGAGGGAGAAAACTTACCCCGAAAGTGCAAAAATGAACATAGTATCAACCTGCAGTAAGGCCAGCTGACCTCTCCACCTTCCAAGGAAGATAACTTGAGCTGTAGAGCTTGGAATGATGCGCTCTTAAATGCATTGGAAAGTAGACATCCTGAGCTTTCCAACGATATATAATAGTATGGGGTGAACATTAAGTTTGGGCCTCAAAAGCTAGTGCTAACGTTGGCCTCCAATGCAGCATTCACTAAGTGAACGCCACGTTCACTAATTGAACGTTTTCGGCCTCCAAAACAGCATGACCATGCCTTCTTCAAAGGATCATAACATGAGCTGCAGATGTCCAATTGATACGTTTCCAGTTGCGTTGAAAAGCTGACATTCAGAGCTTTCCAAATATATATAGAAATCTATATTTAGCATGAAATTGAAACATAAGTGATAGGCATCTTTAAGGCCCAAGAACCACACTCATCAACACTTTTGGAGTAACGTTCACTTCCAAAGTGAACGCTACGTTCACTTAGTGAACTTTATCGTGATTTCCAAGCTTGGGAGCAAGGGACTTGTGCTGTCCGTACACTAGCCAATGTTCAATAAGGGAACGTAGCGTTCATTTAGTGAACGCCAGTGTAGAAAACTTGCACACCAAAGGAAGAGTGAATGCAACGTTCACTTAGTGAATGCAGCACTCCACTGGAAGGGACACCAAGCAACCCTGACCCACTCCCAGTCAATGCCAAACCAAAAAAGCCCACTCTAAGTGTAACTCTGGCTCAATTAAGTCCAATTCAAGCCCATTGACACACCAAAGCAAGCAAAACCCTTGGACATCACTCAAAGACACAAGAAACAATTAGGAATTTCATTGTAATTTGTTTTCAATTTCAATTTCATTTTTCATTTTTGTAAAGCGTATATAAAGGCATCAATTTTATTTTATTAAAGAAGGTTGGCTCTAATAGAGAGTAGTAGGAGTAGGAGTAGAATAGAGAGCTCTCTTTTAATTTTCCTTTTTGGATTTGAGAATTGGAAATCAGATCTGGGTTTTCTTTTATTTTCTGTTTCATCTTCTTTCCTCTGTAATTTCTTTTCTGTTTTGATCGAGAGAGCAATTGAGCTCTTGGCTTTCTTTCTGTTTTTACTATTTCATTGAAACTGTTAATTTCTCTTTGGGATTTCAAAATTGATATAAGTCTTCTTGCTATTTTGATTCTTCTACACTTTTACATTTCTGTTTTGGTACTAAATTGATCTATTTCTAAATTTCCTCATCTGAGAGCTCTTTAGTTTACTGCACTTCACATTTTTTAGTTCTGTTTTAATTCCTATCACCCAAATCCTTTTATTCTTCATGCAATTTAAGTTCCGTTGCAATTTATATTCAGCAATTTAAATTCCTTGCACTTTAAACTTCAGTCATTTATCTTTCTTGCAATTTAAGTTTCAGTTCTTTTACTTTCTTGCACTTTAAGATTCAGCCAATTTACTTCTTCTGCACTTTTAATTCACTGCAATTTATCTTCTGCTAGTTCCATTTCACTCAATTCAACAATGTTAGCTTGACCAGACTAATCACTCACTAAAGTTGCTTGATCCATCAATCCCTGTAGGATTGACCTCACTCTAAGTGAGTTATTACTACTTGATGCGACTCGGTACACTTGCCGGTGAGTTTTGTGTGGAAATCTAATTTTCACCCATCAACGAAGAAGAACAGTGACTGGCTGGCGCATGTGCATAGATTATAGGAAGCTTAATGAAGCTACTAGGAAGGATCAGTTCCCCCTGTCTTTCATGGACCAGATGCTAGAAAGACTTGCGGGACATGAATATTATCGCTTCTTTGATGGTTATTCTGGCTACAACTAAATAGTTGTAGACCCTAAGGACCAAGAGAAAACCTCATTTACTTGTCCATATGGTGGCTTTGCTTATAGGAGAATGCCCTTTGGATTGTGCAATGCACCTGCAACATTCCAAAGGTGCATGCTCTCCATATTTTCAGACATGATTGAAAGATTTATTGAAGTGTTTATCGATGACTTCTCTGTATGTGGTGATTCATATTCTAAGTGCTTACACCACTTGGTCTTGGTGCTAAAGAGGTGCCAAAAAACCAACCTCGTTTTGAATTGGGAGAAGTGCCACTTTATGGTTACAGAGGGGGTGGTTCTTGGTCATAAGATCTCAAAAAGAGCATAGAGGTGGACAAGGCCAAGGTGGAGGTGATTGAAAAATTGTCCCCACCTTGCAATGTCAAAGCAATTAGAAGTTATCTAGGACATGCTGGTTTTTATAGATGGTTCATTAGAGATTTTTCAAAGATTGCCAAACCTTTAAGTAACTTGCTTGTCTCTAATGTACCTTTTATCCTTGATAGAGAATGCATGCTAGCCTTTGATGCGTTTAAAAACAGACTTTCCTCTGCACCTATCATAGTACTACCTTGCTGGGATTTACCTTTTGAGTTGATGTGTGATGTATCAGACTTTGCTGTTGGTGCTATTTTAGGACAGAGGAGAGATAAGTTGGTGCATGTTATTTATTATGCTAGCAAAGTCCTTAATGAGAATCAAAAGAATTACACTACTACAGAGAAGAAACTTCTTGCCATAGTCTTTGCATTTGATAAGTTTAGATCATATCTTATTGGTTCTAAAGTCATTGTGTTTACTGACCATGCAGCTCTTAAATACTTGCTTACCAAACAAGAGTCCAAGCCTAGATTGATAAGGTAGATCTTGCTGCTTCAAGAATTCAACATTGAAATCAAAGATAGAAGTGGAGTAGAGAACAATGTGGCTGACCACCTATCAAGAATCCCACAAGAAGAAGATGAAGCATACCAACTTGCAGTGAATGAGAGTTTCCCCAATGAGCAGTTGATGGTGGTCCAAGAAGCCCCCTGGTTTGCAGATATAGCCAACTTCAAGGCTATTGGGGAATTATTGGAGCACAAAATTGTGATCCCCGGCAACGGCACCAAAAACTTGTACGCACGTCTTAATAAATCGTTTTGCATTCACAACTTCGATACAACTAACCAGCAAGTGCACTGGGTCGTCCAAGTAATAAACCTTACGTGAGTAAGGGTCGATCCCATGGAGATTGTCGGCTTGAAGCAAGCTATGATCACCTTGTAAATCTCAGTCAGGCGGATATCAAATAGTTATCGAGTTTTCGAATATTAATAATAAATAGAAAATAAGGATAGAAATACTTATGTAATTCATTGGTTAGAATTTCAGATAAGCATATAGAGATGTATTCGTTCCTCTGAACCTCTGCTTTCCTGTTGTCTTCATCCAATCAATCTTACTCCTTTCCATGGCTGGCTTTATGTAAGGACATCACCGTTGTCAATGGCTACTTTTTATCCTCTCTGGAAAATGGTCCGATGCGCTGTCACTGCATGGCTAATCGTCTGGAGGCATCACCCTTGTCAATGGTTGCATCCCATCCTCTTGTGAAAATGGTCCAAATGCTCTGTCACAGCACGGCTAATCATCTGAGGTTCTCGATCATACTGGAATAGGATTCACCCTTCTTTTGCGTCTGTCACTACGCCCAGCACTCGCGAGTTTGAAGTTCGTCACAGTCATTCAATCCCAGAGTCCTACTCGGAATACCACAGACAAGGTTTAGACTTTCTGGACTCTCATGAATGCCGCCATCAATCTAGCTTATACCACGAAGATTCTGATCAAGAGATCCAAGAGATACTCATTCAATCTAAGGTGGAACGGAAGTGGTTGTCAGGCACGCGTTCGTGGGGGAATGATGATGATTGTCACGTTCATCACATTCAGGTTGAAGTGCGAATGAATATCTTAGAAGCGGAATAAGTTGAATTGAATAGAAAAATAGTAGTACTTTGCATTAATCTTTGAGGAACAGCAGAGCTCCACACCTTAATCTATGGAGTGCAGAAACTCTACCGTATGAAAATACATAAGTGATAATGGTTCAGGCATGGCCGAATGGCCAGCCTCCATGATCTAAGAACCAGGCGTCCAAAGATGTCTAATACAATAGTAAAAAGTCCTATTTATACTAAACTAGTTACTAGGGTTTACAAAAGTAAGTAATTGATGCATAAATCCACTTCCGGGGCCCACTTGGTGTGTACTTGGGCTGAGCTTGAATGTTACACGTGCAGAGGCTCTTTCTGGAGTTGAACGCCAGGTTGTAACGTGTTTCTGGCGTTCAACTCTGGCTTGTGACGTATTTCTGGCGTTTAACTCTAGACAGCAGCGTAGAACTGGCGTTCAACGCCCTTTTACATCATCTAAATTCGGCCAAAGTATGGACTATTATATATTGCTGGAAAGCCCTGGATGTCTACTTTCCAACACAATGAAAAGCGTGCCATTTTGAGTTCTTTAGCTCCAGAAAATTTACTTTGAGTGCAGGGAGGTCAGAATCTAACAGCATCAGCAGTCCTTCTTCAACCTCTGAATCTGATTTTTTCTCAAGTCCCTCAATTTCAGCCAGAAAATACCTGAAATCACAGAAAAACACACAAACTCATAGTAAAGTCCATAAATGTGAATTTAACATAAAAACTAATGAAAACATCCCTAAAAGTAACTAGATCCTACTAAAAACATACTAAAAACAGTGCCAAAAAGCGTATAAATTGTCCGCTCATCACAACACCAAACTTAAATTGTTGCTTGTCCCCAAGAAACTAAAAATTAAATAGGATAAAAAGAAGAGAATATACTATAAATTCCAAACTATCAATGAAACATAGCTCCAATTAAATGAGCGGGACTTGTAGCTTTTTGCCTCTTGAATAGTTTTGGCATCTCACTTTATCCATTGAAGTTCAGAATGATTGGCATCTATAGGAACTCAGAGTTCAGATAGTATTATTGATTCTCTTAGTTCAGTATGATGATTCTTGAACACAGCTATTTTATGAGTCTTGGCCGTGGCCCTAAGCACTTTGTTTTCCAGTATTACCACCGGATACATAAATGCCACAGACACATAATTGGGTGAACCTTTTCAGATTGTGACTCAGCTTTGCTAAAGTCCCCAATAAGAGGTGTCCAGGGTTCTTAAGCACACTCTTCTTTTGCTTTGGACCTTGACTTTAACCGCTCAGTCTCAAGTTTTCACTTGACACCTTCACGCCACAAGCACATGGTTAGGGACAGCTTGGTTTAGCCGCTTAGGCCAGGATTTTATTCCTTTAGACCCTCCTATCCACTGATGCTCAAAGCCTTGGGATCGTTTTTATTTACCCTTTCCTTTTGGTTTTAAGGGTTATTGGCTTTTTGCTCTTGCTTCTTGGTTTTAAGAGCTTTTGGCTTTTTCTGCTTGCTTTTTTTTTCTATTTTTTCGCTCTTTTTTTTTCTGCAAGCTTTGTTCTTTGCTGCTTTTTCTTGCTTCAAGAATTATTTTTATGATTTTTCAGATTATCAAATAACATGTCTCCTTATCATCATTCTTTCAAGAGCCAACATATTTAACATTCTTAAACAACAACTTCAAAAGACATATGCACTGTTCAAGCATTCATTCAGAAAACAAGAAGCATTGTCACCACATCAATATAATTAAACTAAGTTCAAGGATAAATTCGAAACTCATGTACTTCTTGTTCTTTTGAATTAAAACATTTTTCATTTAAGAGAAATGATGGATTCATAGGATATTCATAACTTTAAGACATAGTTACTAAATACTAATGATCATGTAATAAGACACAAACATGGATAAGCACTTAACATAGAGAAAACGAAAAATAGAGAATGTAAGAACAAGGAATGAGTCCACCTTAGTGATGGTGGCGTTTCCTTCTTGAGGAACCAATGATGTCCTTGAGCTCTTCTATGTCTCTTCCTTGTCTTTGTTGTTCCTCCCTCATTGCTTTTTGATCTTCTCTTATTTCATGAAGAATGATGGAGTGCTCTTGATGTTCCACCCTTAGTTGTCCCATGTTGGAACTTAATTCTCCTAGGGAGGTGTTGATTTGCTCCCAATAGTTTTGTGGAGGAAAATGCATTTGAGGCATCTCCGGGATCTCATGGTGATGAGCCTCATGCGTCTCTTGAGATCCATGAATGGGCTCTCTTGCTTGCTCCATCCTTTTCTTAGTGATGGGCTTCTTTTCCTCAATGGGAATGTCTCCTTCTATGAAAGCTCCAGCTGAGTAACATAGATGGCAAATAAGATGAGGAAAAGCTAGCCTTGCCCCAGGAGAGGGCTTTTCGGCTATTTTGTAGAATTCAAGGGGGATGACTTCATGAACTTCTACTTCCTCTCCAATCATGATGCTATGAATCATGATGGCCCGATCCACAGTAAATTCAGATCGGTTGCTAGTGGGGATGATGGAGCGTTGGATGAACTCCAACCATCCTCTAGCCACAGGCTTGAGGTCCAGTCTTCTTAATTGAACCGGCTTGCCTTTGGAGTCAATCTTCCATTGAGCTCCTTCCACACATATGTCCATGAGGACTTGGTCCAACCTTTGATTAAAGTTGACCCTTCTAGTGTAGGGGAGTGCATCTCCTTGCATCATAGGTAAGTTGAACGCCAACCTCACATTTTTCGGACTAAAATCTAAGTATTTCCCCCGAACCATGGTGAGATAATTCTTTGGGTTCGGGTTCTGATGAGTATTTTGGAGGAAAAATAAATCTCTCCTAAAACACACAAATCTAACCGGCAAGTGTACCGGGTCGTATCAAGTAATAAAAACTCACGGGAGTGAGCTCGATCCCACGGGGATTGAAGGATTGAGCAATTTTAGCTTAGTGGTTGATTTAGTCAAGCGAATCAAGATTTGGTTGATGGTTTTGTGACTTGCAGAATTAAATTGCATTGAAGTAAAGAGAACAAGAAATAAATTGCTGAAACGTAAAGGACAAGAAATTAAATAGCAGAAACTTAAAGTGCAAGAAATGTAAATTGCGGAATCTTAAAGTGCAAGAAATGTAAACAGCTGGAATTGTAAAGGGAATTGGGGAATGGATTTGCAGAATTTAAACAAGGAAAAGTTGAATTGCATTAAACAGAAGAGGGAAAGGAAATTGAGATTGAACCGGATATGAAGCAGAAAAGTAAATGAACATAGAAAGGAAAGAAACAGAATGTAAATTGGGGATTTGGATCTCAGGACCCAGAGACTAGAAAACCAAGTCTAGATCTCAATGCCTTCCTAGATCCAATGAGAATAATTGCAAGGGAATTGTAAATTGCAAAGAAAAGATGAAGAGCAATTAACCGGAAATGAAATTCAATTAACAGTAAAGAAACAGAGAGATCCAAGATTGAGATTGAAACAGAATTTCTTCAATTCTCTACTCCAAGATCCAAGACAAGTGTAAATGAAATTGAAAGCAATGAAAACAAAGAAATTAAAGTTCACTCAACAACAAAAGCTCTCCGAAAACTATTATGAAAATTCCAAAAGGAAAGCTCCCCGAAGAACTTGAATTCTATCCTATTTATACACTTTCAAAAATGATCTTCAAGCCTCGAGTTGGGCCTTTGCTCTTGGTGGAATTGGGTTGAAAGAGGCCTTGGTTGATTGCTCTTGAAGTTTGGAGAAGAACCGAAGTGAACCAATTGAACCGGTTTTGAGTTTAGCAAAAGTTGGACCAAAAGTTTGAGCCAAAGTTTTCATAGCAGCCAGCACATTTTGCTGGTATGAACGTTGGTGCCAACGTTAGGGGTCTAACTTTGACCCTAACGTTGGCAATGCCTTGTGTGCTAGTGGCGCCAACGTTAGCCACCAAGTTAGGGGGCTAACGTTGGCGCAAACTTTTGCTTCTTCCCCATTGTAATTCATGTGCCAACGTTAGCCTCCAAGTTAGGGGGCTAACGTTGGCGCAAACGTTGGTGCCCAGGGGAGAAATTCTCAAGTTCTAACGTTAGCCTCCAAGTTAGGGGGCTACCGTTGGGGCTAACTTTTGCTCCTCTTCCTTGAATATTCATGTGCCAACGTTAGCCTCCAAGTTAGGGGTCTAACGTTGGCGCAAACGTTGGTGCCCAGGGGAGAAATTCATGTGCCAATGTTAGCCTCAAAGTTAGGGGGCTAACATTGGCGCAAACTTTTGGAGCCCAGGGGAGAATTTTCAAGTTCCAACGTTAGCCTCCAAGTTAGGGGGCTAACGTTGGGGCTAACTTTTCAACCAAAAGTTTGTGTAAAAGTTTGATGCTAACTTTAGGTCCAGCTTCTTGCTTCCTGGTTCAATTTCACTTATTCCATTGTCTTCTCTTTACTCCTAGCTATTCCTTCTTGCTTCAACCTTTCTCCAAGCTTTCTTCACCTATCATTAATCAACCAAACTCATCAAAGCTATGCTCAAAATCATGAGATATTCAATCTTTCATAATATGCAACAAATATAGCATAAAACCTCATGAAATGGCATGAATTCATATATGGTTGGTTCAATTAAGGGAAACATGAAAATCTACTCAATTAGCTTGCTTGTAGCTCAAGAAAGTGCATAATTCTAATGAAAACAAAAGAAAAAGACTAGCTAAAATAGGCTAGGATGACTTGTCATCAGGTTCTTACTCTGATCATGGTTCCTTGTGATCCATGCATTGGCATAGAATTCTTGAACTATTAGGATGCCGACTTGTTGGATGGGGTTTGTTAGAACTTCCCAACCTCTTCTTTGGATTTCATGTCGGATCTCTGGATACTCATTCTTCTTGAGCTTTAAAGGGACCTCGGGGATCACCTTCTTCTTGACCACAACATCATAGAAGTGGTCTTGATGTGCTTTGGAGATGAATCTTTTCATCTCCCATGACTCAGAGGTGGAAGCTTTTGTCTTCCCTTTCCCTTTTCTAGAGGATTCTCCGGTCTTGGGTGCCATCAATGGTAATGGAAAAACAAAAAGCTTATGTTTTTACCACACCAAACTTAGAATATTGCTCGCCCTCGAGCAAGAGAAGAAAGAATAGATGAAGAAGAAGAAGAAAATATGGAGGAGATGGGGGAGGGGTGTATTCGGCCAAGAAGGGGAAGAGATGGTTGTGTTGTGTGAAAATGAAGAAGAATGGAGGGCTTTATATAGGGAAGGGAGGGGGGTAAGGTTCGGCCATAAGGGTGGGTTTTGGGTGGGAAATTGATTTTGAATTTTGAAGGTAGGTGGGGTTTATGAGGTAGGTTTATGGGGAAGAGTGGATGGATGTGAGTGGTGAAGTGGTTATAGGGAAGAGAGATTGAGGTGATTGGTGAAGAGTTTTGGGGAAGAGTTTTTATGGGATTGTGTGAAAGAGAGGTGAGAAGAAGTGAGTGGAGGTAAGTGGGGATCCTGTGGGGTCCACAGATCCTGAGGTGTTCAAAGATTTACAACTTTGCACCAAATTAGGCATGCAAAATGCCCTTGCACACAACTCTGGGCGTTCAGCGCCAGATTGGTGCTTGTTCTGGGCGTTGAACGCCCATTTGTTGCCCATTTCTGGCGTTGAACGCCAGAACCATGCTTGTTCTGGATGTTCAGTGCCAGCTCTTCTCCAGGGTGCAATTTTGGCGTTTAAACGCCTAGATGCTGCCCATTTTGGGCGTTTAGCGCCAGAACCATGCTCTGTTCTGGCGTTGAACGCCAGCCAGATGCTTCTTACTGGCGTTTAAACGCTAGTAAGGTCTTCCTCCAGGGTGTGATTTTTCTTCTACTGTTTTTGATTCCGTTTTCAATTTTTATATTTATTTTGGGACTCCACATGATCATGAACCTAATAAAACATGAAAGAAAAAGAAAAATAAAATTAGATAAATAAAAATTGGGTTGCCTCCCAACAAGCGCTTCTTTAATGTCAATAACTTGACAGTGGGCTCTCATGGAGCCTCACTGATGTTCAGAGCATTGTTGAGACTTCCCAACACCAAACTTAGAGTTTGGATATGGGAGTTCAACACCAAACTTCGAGTTTGGTTGTGGCCTCCCAACACCAAACTTAGAGTTTGACTGTAGGGGCTCTGGTTGACTCTGTTTTGAGAGAAGCTTACTGTGCCTCTTTTCCATGTTTACAGAAGGGTAACCTTGAGTTGTAAACACAAGGGAGTCCTCATTCAATTGAAGGACTAATTCACCTCTGTCAACATCAATCACAACTCTTGCTGTGGCTAGGAAAGGTCTTCCAAGGATGATGGATTCATCCTCATCCTTCCCAGTGTCAAGGATTATGAAATCATCAGGGATGTAAAGGCCTTCAACCTTTACTAACGCGTCCTCTACTTGTCCATAAGCCTGTTTTCTTGAATTGTCTACCATCTCTAATGAGATTTTAGTAGCTTGTACCCCAAAGATTCCCAGTTTCTCTATTACAGAGAGGGGCATGAGGTTTATCCCTGAACCAAGGTCACACAGAGCCTTTTCAAAGATCATGTTGCCTATGGTACAAGGTATTACGAACTTTCCAGGATCCTGTTTCTTCTGAGGCAATGTCAGTTGATCCAGATCACTTAGTTCATTGGTGAACAAGGGAGGTTCATCTTCCCAAGTCTCAATACCAAATAATTTGGCATTCAGCTTCATGATTGCACCAAGATACTTGGTAACTTGCTCTTCAGTAACATCCTCATTCTCTTCAGAAGATAGATACTCTTCAGAGCTCATGAAGGGCATAAGGAGGTTCAATGGAATCTCTATGGTCTCTAGATGAGTCTCAGATTCCTTTGGTTCCTCAAAGGAAAACTCCTTATTGATCACTGGACGTCCCAGGAGGTCTTCCTCACTGGGATTTACGTCCTCCCCTTCCTCTCCAAGTTCGGCGGTGTTGACTATGTCAATGGCCTTGCACTCTCCTTTTGGATTTTCTTCTGTATTGCTTGGGAGAGTACTAGGAGGGATTTCAGTGATCCTTTTACTCAGCTGGCCCACTTGTGCCTCCAAATTTCTAATGGAGGACCTTGTTTCATTCATGAAACTTACAGTGGCCTTAGATAGATCAGAGACTAAGTTTGCTAAATTAGAGGTATTTTGTTCAGAGTTCTCTGTCTGTTGCTGAGTGGATGATGGAAAAGGTTTACTATTGTTAAACCTATTTCTTCCACCATTATTAAAGCCTTGTTGAGGCTTTTGTTGATCCTTCCATGAGAGATTTGGGTGATTTCTCCATGAGGGGTTATAGGTGTTTCCATAAGGTTCACCCATGTAATTCACCTCTGCTATTGCAGGGTTTTTTAGGATCATAAGCTTCTTCTTCAGAAGATGCCTCTTGAGTACTGTTGGATGCAGCTTGCATTCCATTCAGACTCTTAGAAATCATATTGAGTTGCTGAGTCAATATTTTATTCTGAGCCAATATGGCATTCAGAGTATCAATTTCAAGAACTCCCTTCTTCATAGGCGTCCCATTACTCACAGGATTCCTCTCAGAAGTGTACATGAACTGGTTATTAGCAACCATGTCAATGAGTTCTTGAGCTTCTGCAAGCGTTTTCTTTAAGTGAATGGATCCACCTGCAGAAGTATCCAATGACATTTTAGCCAATTCAGATAGACCATCATAGAATATATCCAGGATGGTCCATTTTGAAAGCATGTCAGAAGGACACTTTTTGGTCAGTTCTTTGTATCTCTCCCAAGCTTCATAGAGGGACTCACCTTCTTTCTGTCTGAAGGTCTGAACATCCACTCTAAGCTTACTCAGCTTTTGAGGAGGAAAGAACTTGGCTAAGAAAGCCTTGACCAGCTTATCCCAAGAGTTTAGGCTATCTTTGGGTTGAAAGTCCAACCATACTCTAGCTCTGTCTCTTATAGCAAAAGGGAAAAGCATGAGCCTGTAGACTTCAGGATCTACTCCATTAGTCTTAACAGTATCACATATCTGCAAGAATTCAGTTAAGAACTGAAAAGGATCTTCAGATGGAAGTCCATGAAACTTGCAGTTCTGCTGCATCAGAGAAACTAATTGAGGTTTCAGCTCAAAATTGTTTGCTCCAATGGCAGGAATGGAGATGCTTCTTCCATGTAAATTGGAATTAGGTGCAGTAAAGTCACCAAGCATCCTCCTTGCATTATTATTATTTTTGGCTGCCATCTCCTCTTCCTGTTCGAAAATTTCTGAAAGGTGCTTGCTGGATTGTTATAATTTAGCTTCTCTTAGTTTCCTTTTCAGAGTCCTTTCAGGTTCTGGATCTGCTTCAACAAGAATATTCTTGTCCTTGCTCCTGCTCTTATGAAAAAGAGGGACAGAAAAATAATAATAGGGGTCCTTTTTACCACAGTATAGAGGTCCCTGTGTGAGCAGAAGAAAAGAAGAAGAAAAACTTCGAACACAGATGGAAGAGGGGGTTCGAATTTGGGTGAGATGAAGTGTTAGTAGATGAATAAATAAATAGAAGGAGATAAGAGAGAAGGAGAATTTTCGGAAATTATTTTTGAAAAAGAGTTAGTGATTTTCGAAAATAGTTTTTGAAAAAGGTTAGTAATTTTTCGATAATTAAAATCAAAAATTAAAATAATTAGTTAATAAAAAAGAAATTTTGAAAAAGAGGGAAGATATTTTCGAAAATTAGAGAGAGAGAGTTAGTTAGGTAGTTTTGAAAAAGATAAGAAACAAACAAAAAGTTAGTTGGTTAGTTGAAAGTGGCAACTTAAGACAATCCTCCTCAAATATGGTGTGAAGTACAAAGTGGCAACCCCATACCATCCACAAACCAATGGTCAAGCTGAAATCTCAAACAGAGAGCTCAAGAGGATCCTTGAGAAGACTGTTGGAAACTCAAGAAAAGATTGGTCCAAGAAGCTAGATGATGCATTGTGGGCCTATAGGACAGCTTTCAAGACACCCATTGGCATGTCTCCATACCAATTGGTGTTTGGAAAAGCTTGTCACCTACCGGTGGAACTTGAAGATAGAGCATTTTGGGCTCTAAAGATGTTGAACTTTGATAGTCAAGCTGCTGGGGAAAGAAGGCTACTACAACTCAATGAGTTGGAAGAATTCAGAAATCAAGCTTATGAGAATGCTAAGATTTACAAGAAAAACACAAAGAAATGGCATGATCAAAAGCTAGCAAGAAGAGAGTTTGTAGAAGGCCAAAGAGTGCTACTATACAACTTAAGACAAGATGGTCTGGCCCCTTTACAATCCTCAAAGTGTCTCCCTATGGTCATGTAGAGCTTATGGAGGACAAGACACGGAGGACTTTCACTATCAATGGCCACAGGCTCAAGCATTACTTGGGAGACTCATTAGATGAGCAGAGAGTGAGCTATAACCTCAACTGAGGAGGAAGGAACGTCAAGCTAGTGACGTTAAAGAAGCGCTAGTTGGGAGGCACCCCAACACTCATATCCTTTCAATTTTTTGCTTTCTAGAAGTAGTTTATGATTGTTAACTTAGGTAGTTTAATTTTCAGTACATTAGTTGATAGTTATTTAGTTTATTTTCCTTTGTTCATTGGAAGTGCAAGGTTGCATAACTAACTAATTGAGGTTGGTCGAATGGGCTGAGAAACTAGCTAAACAGCTAAGTTTGGTGTGGCCACTGACCCACTTAATTTAGGCTTACAACTTATTGATTGAATTAACTTTGAAAGTAAGCCCAAAAATTAAGTTTGGTTTGGCCATCACCATAAGAAATTCACACAGCAAGCCCAAACATGGTTTATGTTGAAAGCATTTAGTGAACTGGTGAAGGCATAAACAATGACTTTATTACATACATATGAATTGGAAGTGAAAAGGTGCGAACAAAATTATTCCAATCATAATGTATATAATAAAGTCCAATGATGAAACCAATTCACCATATGCAATGGATTTAAGTTTGGTGTCCCAAGGGACACTCATCAATTGTGTATTAATTATATTTGAATTAGGGGAATGTTAAGCAATTTCTTTCTCATTACTGATGTGAAGTTTTTGGATTGAATTTTCAGGAAAAGGTGGGGCCCACATGATCAATGGCTCATTAAGACAAGAGTCAAAGTGTACTTGCACTTTGGAACTCAACATCTAAAGAAAGCAAAAAGGCAAGGATTGGCGCCTCTCCCCCATGCTAGGCGCCACTCCCAAGTGGGAAAACATTCAATTGTTTTTACTTCCCACCTACCTCTCTAGACCCCCTTCCTCATCCCTATAAAAGCCACTAACATTCCCACTTTCCCCACACTTCAAAACACAACCTCACATCCGAAACAATCCTTTGCACCCCCCACTTTCCTATTCTCTTCTACTTGATTAGGGATAATCAAGTCCTAAGTTTGGTGTTGTGGAGTAAACCCTTGCTTTGCTCTCCTTTCTTTACTTCTTTCTACAACCTTTCTTCAACTATTAGAACCTCTTTTCTCACCCCAATGGCACCACCAAGAGCCTTCTCATCAAAGAAGAGAAAGACCAAGGAACCAACCTCCGAATCCTCAAGCTTCAATGAATACAAGTTCCTCTTATCATTCAACCAAAACCAATTTTATGGTTGGGTGAGTAAGAGACAAATCATTCCGGAGGTGGGCTTCCAACATAGAAGGAATGAGCATCCAGAGATCAATAGAGAGATCAACAACAGAGGATGGGCACTCTTGTGCAACCCACCAAGGAAGGTGGTGGAGAGCTTGGTCAGAGAGTTTTACGCTAATGCAGTGCCACTACCTGGGCAACCTTATGGCTATCTGAGTTATGTTAGGGGGAAAGCTATTGACTATAGCCCTTCCAACATAGATAGGATGCTGATGGTGAAGTAAACAAACTCCACCTGGGGCTATGAAGAGAGGATAAAGCAACAAGATCCTGGCTTTGAAGAGATCCTGAATGAGATTTGTGTACTGAATGTGCAGTAGATCAATGACAAAAATGGAAGGTCTAATCAACTAAGGAGAAGGGATTTGAGCCCCCAAGCTAGAGGGTGGCTGGATTTTGTAAGAAGGTCTCTTAACCCAACATCCAACACTTCAGAGGTGACATTGGAAAGGTCTGTGCTCATATATAGCATAATGAAGGGAAAAAATGTCAATGTTGGGGAGATGATTGCCAACAATATCAATAGGGTGCTGAAAGTACCAAGGATAGCACAAGGTTGGCCTTTCCAAGTATCATCCAAAGGCTGTGTGATGAGGCTGGGGTCGAGAAGATCATTGATGAAGTGCTAGTGGACCAAGAAAAGCCTATAACTGCTAAGAAGATGGCCAAAGTGGTGGCTGTCAATCCACTTCAGAGAGCAAGGGAGCACAGAGCTCATGTTCATGAGCCATAAGGTCCACCACACCAAGAAAAAGAAGCTGAAGATCAACCACACTACCTACCACTTCCACCACCACCATATCCACAATTTCCTGAAGGTTTTAATTGGGAGAAAATACAAGGAGACATTCACCAAATGAAGGGAGACCTACACCATTTGAGAGAAGATGTCAACCAACTCAAGGAGCAACAACAACAATAGGGTCAAGTGCATGAAAGCATACAATAACTCCAAGGAAACATGGAGTACATGAAGGAGCAACAAGGCCAATTCAATTGGGGAGAGATGAAAGGATGCCTGAACTCAATCATGGAGTAACAACAATTCCAATATGGGAATCTTGCTGAATTCAGAGCCCTTTTTGAGGCCAAAACCATAGCAAGAAGGCAATATGACTGTTATGCACAAGAAAAACTAGACCACTTGTGTAATACAAAAGCTAGTATAACCTCCAATTACCCAACGTTCATGCAAAAGATGGAGGAAGTCAGTACAAGACAGGAGAAAATTATGGACAAGCACATAAAAAATGAGATAAATTACATGAGGAGGCTAGGCTATTGGAAGCCCAAGAACACCAAAGCACAGGAAGGATCATCCAAGAGAAAGAAAGATGGTGATCATTCCTCCTCTAAGAAGAAAGACAAAGGAAAAGGGCCAATGAATTGAAGCTGCTCCAAGAATCAAAGGTTGTTGAGTCCCATGATTGATAATCTCAAGTTTTTAAATTCTGAATTTCTGTTAGTAGTTGATAGTAGTTGCAGTAGTTGTTGCTTTAATTTCCTTATGCTTAATCTGTTTATGAGTCCTTTATGCTTTGACTTTAATTTTGGAGAAAGAAAATGCAATGTTGTTTAAGTCTCATGATCATCAAATAAAAAGAATAGTTTGTTTCCATAAGAGTCTATGGTGAGTTGTGCAAAAATAAGAGTAAAAGAGACTAAGACCAAGTGAGACTATTCAAAACTAAGAGAAAAAGACTTAAGTATGTGACCTTGAATGAAATTGAAATAAAATAAGACATGATAAGCAACTAGACTTAAGGGGTATAACAAGTAGAGGCCAAGGATGTCCCTTGAATATCCATAGAACCAAGAAGTAGTAAGCAAGAAGACCCAAGGCTCTAAGCATCAACTACTAGAATGGAAGGAAACACCAAACAACTCAAAAGAGTTAGAGATCCTAGTAGATGCTTGTGGTGAAGATGTGTCAAGAAGAGAGACCTGGGCAAGTAAATTCTTACGGGTGCTTCAACACATAGTACCCTAAAACCAACTGGTTTGGGAGTGCTAATTGAAAGCCTAAGTAAAGGGTCGTCTTGAGACAAAACATTTAGAGTCGTGGTCAAAGGAAAAAGAGAAGTAAAAAGGAAAGAACAATCAAAGAAAAAGAAATAATTCTTGCTACTTGGAAGAATCCTCAAGAGTCTAGGAGTTCATTATGACATTAAATCAATAAGATTCATGCATGAGTTAACACTTAGCCCTATTCTTGGTAATGAATGCATCTCTCTAAGGTCAAGTCTCAATCCAATTAAGAATGACTCACATTGATTTGCTTGGGACAAGCAAAACTTAAGTTTGGGGCTGTGATGAATTGCATCATCTACCCCCTTTTTCCTATCTAAAAGGACCATAAAAAGAACACAATTTTATTAAATTAATGCAATTTCATGAATCAAATAATAAATATTATGGTACATTGCTTTGAAATGGTTTGTGGTGAATTTCAGGTGAAAAGAGCAACAAAAAGGGAAGAAAACAACAAAATAAAGCTGGGCGTATAGAATTGGGCATGCCACTTAAAACAAACGCCATGAAAGTATATGGGCATGGCATGCTAGGAGCCAGGCGTGGCACGCCAGTTGTATTTTCCAGAAAGGGGTTCTCAAAGTTTTAACAAGGGCGTGGCACGCCAGGCTGGGCGTGGTACGCCAACTTCATTGTACACCATGGGGCGTGCCACTTGAGCTTGTGGGTGTGGCACACCAGAAGAGGATACACACTGGGCGTGCCACTTGGTATCAAAGGCGTGGCACGCTAACTCTGATCCAACACTTGGGCGTGCCACTTGAGGACCTAGGCGTGGCACGCCAAGCTTGAAGGAGACACACCAATATGGGCGTGCCACTTGAACATTAGGGCGTGGCACGCCAGTACAACTTTCCAGAGGAGGAGGTAAAGGGCCAAACACCTGGGCGTACCACTTGGTATCGAAGGCGTGGCATGCCAGCCTTTTTACTCAACAAGAAGAAGACTGGGCGTGCCACTTGAGCTTTAAGACATGGCACGCCAAGACTAGAAGGCCATGGGCGTGCCACTTGAGTTCTGGGCGTGGCACGCCAACCAAGGAACCAAGCACACACAAGGGGCATGGCACGCTAGAACCTGGGTGTGCCACTGATAAACCACTATTTTATGGTTTATCTTGTACTCAATTGAGTGGTTTTTATCAACTCTTTACCCACTTATTCATACTATTTGCATGTTTTACATTTTCCTTCTTGGTTTTGTGCTATGATTGAAAACATGCTTCTTTGATCTTATATTTGCTTATTATTAATCCTCTCTTATTACCATTAGATGCCTTGATATGTGTGTTAAGTTTTTTCATAGATTACAGGGCAGGAATGGCTTGGAGGATGGAAAGGAAGCATGCAAAAGTGGAAGGAATACAAGAAGTTGGAGAAATTGCTAAGCTGTCCAGCCTGACCTCTTCGCACTCAAATGGCTATAACTTTAGCTACAGAGGTCCAAACGACGCGGTTCTACTTGCGTTGGAAAGCTAACGTCCGGGGCTTCGATTTGATATATAATATGCCATAGTTGCCCTGACTCTAGGTGACGCGAACGCGTGATCCACGCAGACGCATTGCATCTGCGAACTTCAATCCGCGCGGCCACGTGGACGACGCCTCCGCGTCACTTGTCCGCGACCTGAACGTACCAGAATACGTAGGGGGCAATTTCTGGGCTGTTTCTGACCCAGTTTTTGGCCCAGAAAGCACATATTAGAGGCTATAAAGTGGGAGAATGCATCCATTCTAGAGAGAGCTCGCATTTTTACTACTTTCCATGATTTAGATTTAGTTTGAGAGAGGTTCTCTCCTCTCTCTCTTAGGATTATGATTTAGGACTTCTCTTAGTTTTTAAGAGTAACTCTCGATCCAGGTTTAGTATTTACTTTAATTTATGTTTCTATGCTACTTTTACTTTAATGCTTTTATTCGTATCTATAAATATTGCCAATTTGGCTTATGAATTATTCCGTGTTATGATTTGAATTAATGATTATTTGAGGTATTTCAGTTATTGATTGCTTTCTCTTTAATTCGTGTTACCATTGCTTTCCATCTAAGGACATTTTTTTATTCCAGCAATTTTACTTTTTCCCCTTTTTGTCTTGGTTAAGAAATCAGTAACTCAACATTATCAAACTCAACATAACTGATAATCGCCATCTTGCTAATTGAACTGAACTTCAATAATCCCAACTTTTTCTTCGGAATTAAATAGGATTCAAAGGTCAAACTAATTAGTCCCTTGACTTTCCTTTGCTTTAGTAAAGGTTAACTAAGTGGAATTTAGATTCAACTTTCATTATTGTTGAGAGAGATAACTAAGTTGGACTTCCAATTTCTCTTACCTTGCCAAAAGTTTGCTTTACAGTATTTATTTATTTTAATTGCCATTTAAACTATTTGTCATATCTACTCTTCACTCTCAACCCCGATTTTACAACCTCTATAACTAATAATAAGAACATACTTCCCTGCAGTTCCTTGAGAAGACGACCCGAGGTTTGAATACTCGGTTAACAATTTCAAAGGGGTTTGTTACTTGTGACAACCACAACGTTTGTATGAAAGGACTTTTGAAGATTTAGAAACTATACTTGCAACGAGGATTTATCCGCAAATTTCTAGACCATGCAAAAGTTCTCTCATCAGCCACGCTAGCTCAACTTTCCAGAGAAGAAAATGGTGTACACACAATGGGCGTGGCATGCCAGACCCTAGGCGTGCCACGCTAGCTCAACTTTCCAGAGAGGAGAAGAAGAAGAAAAAGGCCTGGGCGTGCCACTTGGGCTCGAAGGCGTGGCACGCTGATGAACGGATTTTTGACGGTTTAGGATTCACAAATGAATTCTCATTGCAAGTATAGTTTCTAAACCAAACAATAATCCTTTCATACAAAAGATTGTTTGTCACTAAAAGAAATCCCTAAATTTATAAACCGAAGTATTGGAACCTTCAGTTGTTCTCCCTAGGAATTGCGATAAAGTGTCTTGTTATTAGTTATGAGGTATGTTTTGGGGTTTTTGAGATAAGAGACATGAAATGTAAATGGCAATGAAAATAAACTAACAACTAACAAGGTCTTGGCAAGGATTGGTGGTCAAGGATCTCTATCCTAATCACTAACCACAACATGAAAATTGTCAAGGATCAACCCCATTAAATCATCCTCTAACTAGTAGTAAAGGAAAGTCAAATGAGCTATGTCAATCCAAGTCTATAAGTCCTAGCTCTCCACCAATTCAATTAGTGAGAACTAGAGTCAATGGCTCCCAATCATCAATCACTTGGACATTAGTAACTCAAGAGTTCCTAAGTTACATTCCTATGCCAAGAGCATAAAATTCTACTCTAACATCTTTTCAAGCATTTCATCAAACACTTGGAAGGCACAAAAGGAAAGCATAGTAAAAATTGCAAGGAAATCTACACTACTCAATTGCAAGGAATTAAACAACAACAAATCAAATGAACAATAAAGGAATATAAAAACATAAATTGCATTAAAGAGAAATAGAAGAACAAAAGTGCATCAATCATAAAAGTAGAGAATTACAAGAATTAAATGCTAAACAAGAAAGAGGAGAAGTAGAAGAAGAAGAATTACAAAAGAAAAAGTAAATCTAAGCATGAAATTAACCTAGATCTAAGAATTTCTAATCTAGATCTAACCTAATCCTAATCCTAGAGAGAAGTTAGAGCTTCTCTCTCTAAAACTAACTTTCCCTCCAAAACCTAAACTAAAACTAAACTAGTGTCTAAGTGTGTCATCTCCCTTCAATCCTTGGGTTAAATAGCATCAGAAATGAGTTGGATTGGACCCAAAATCCACCAGAAATCACTGGCCACGAGTTGCACTTAAGTGGGTCACGTGCAACATCGGTGCGTACGTGTACAGTGCGTATGTGCGTCAATAAACGCGATGAAACTATGGCAAATTTTATATTATTTTGAAGCCCCGGATGTTAGCTTTCCAACGCAGCTAAAACTGCCTCATTTGGATCTTCGTAGCTCAAGTTATGGTCGATTAAGTGCGAAGAGGTCAGGCTTGACAGCTTTGCGATTCCTTCATTTCTTCATGAGTTCTCCATTTCTACATGCTTTTCCTTCATTCCCTCAATCCAATCCTTGCCTCCTAAACCTGAAATCACTTAAAAAACATATCAAGGCATCTAATGGAATCAAGGTGAATTAAATTTAGCTATTTTAAGACCCAAAAAGCATGTTTTTACTCTTAAGCACAATTAAAGGAGAATTTACAAGACTATGCTATTTCATTGGATACATGGGAGAAAAGTTGACAATCAACACATGATAAACCCTAAAAATGGGATTTATCACACGCCAGGCTAACCAAGGTTCAAATAGACCCTGGGCATGCCACTTGGGTATGAAGGCGTGGCACGCCAGGGAGCTTGATGCATGGAGCATGCCACTTGAGGAGCTGGGTGTGGCGCGCCAAGCCAAATTCAGTGGCTAGGTGTGGCACGCCACTCAAGCACTGATGAACGGATTTTTGACGGTCTAGAATTCACAAATGAATTCTTGTTGTAAAGTATAGTTCCTAAACCAATCAACAATCCCTTTACACAAAAGATTGTTTGTCATAAGTACAAACCCCTAAAATCTATAAACTGAAGTATTTGAACCTCGGGTCGTCTCTCAAAGGACTTGCAGGGTAGTGTTCTTGTTATTGATTATGAGTTGTATATTTTGGGGTTTTGGATAAGGGGCAAGAAAAGTAAATGACAATGGAAATAAACTAACAATGAACAAAGCTCTTGACAAGGTATGAGAACTAGAAGTCCTATCCTAGCTATCCTCCTCAATTGTGATGAGTGTTGTCCATTTCTACCACTTAGTTAACCTCTAACTATGAAGGAAAGTCAAGTGGATGAATCAACTTGATTCCACAAGTCCTAGCCAACTCCCAAGGGAAAGACTAGCTTTAGTGGTATCCAAATCAATTAGCAACTTTCAATCTTCAATCAACAAAAGAATTAGATAACTCAAGCATCACTAATTACTCTACCTAGACCAAGAGGAATAAAATCTATGCTAAAATCCAACCAAGCATTTCATCAAACACTTGGAAGGCATAAAAGGAAAACATAGTAAATTGACAACAAGAATAGAATCTAACAACAATTATTGCAAGAAATTAATAACAATAATCAAGAGAAACACAATTAACATGAATTACCTTAAATTGAATGGAAAGAAAATAGAATGAACAAAAGTAGATCTACAACAAAGCATAGAAACAAAGTAGAAGAAATTATAACAAATAATAGAAGAATGATGAATGTAACAACAAAGAATTGAAGAGTAGGAGTATAAGAAAGCATGAATTAAAACCTAGATCTAAGATTATTGACCTAAACCTAATCCTAATCCTAATCCTAGGAGAAGTGAGAACTTCTCTCTCTAAAACTAACTAAAACTAAGCCTAATGTGTATATTGTGTAGTGAATGATGAATTCCCCTTCCTTCCTTGGTCTATTTAGCCTTTTCCCGCCAAAAACCCAGCTCCAAATGGGGCTGGAAACCCTCCAAAATCACCAGGCACGAGTTCTTCTTTAAAAATGACGTGCGACCTTCGGCGCGTACGTGTACAATGCGCGTACGTGTCCGTGGAGTATTTCGCAATCCGCGCGTAGGTAAATAGTGCGCGCGCGTATCCATGAGATTTTTCCAAATCTTTGACTTTTCATGATTTCTCCACTTTGTATTTGACGAGAGGACTTTTGCGTGGTCTAGAAATTCACAGATAAATCTTCGTTGCATGTATAGTTTCTAAACCAACAAGAGTCCTTTCATACAAAAGTTTTGGTTGTCACAAGTAACAAACCCCTTTAAAATTGATAACCGAAGTATTTAAACCTCGGGTCGTCTCTCAAGGAATTGCAGGGAGGTGTTCTTATTATTGGTTATGAGTCCTGTAAATTGGGGTTTTGGGTTGAGAAATAGGAAGAGAAAATTGCAAGGAAAATAAAATAATAACTAATAAAGTTCTTAGCAAGATATGAGAACTTGACGTCCTATCCTAGTTATCCTTATCAATTGTGATGAGAATTGGATTTTGCTCCCACTTTGTTAACCTCTAACTATGAAGGTAAGTTAAATGAATGAATTAATTTGATTCCTTAGGTCCTAGTAAATTCCTAGGAAAAGACTAGAGTTATTGGAATACAAATCAATCAGCAAAGATAACAATTTCAATCACAAGGAGTTTGATAACTCAAGTGCCTCCAATTAATCAATTCAAGCTAAGAATGTAAAAGCTAAATTAAAAATCATAAACCTGAAATACCTCAAATTGTATTAAATAAAAAATCAATCTAAACATAAAGAATTCATAAACCAAATTGAGAAAATAAATAAAAGGAACATTGAACCTGAAAATTGAGAAGAAGAAATCCTAGATCCTTTAAGAGGAATCCCAATCCTAAATCCTAAGAGAGAGGAGAGAGCCTCTCTCTCTAAAAAATATATCTAGACCTAAAATTGTGAATTATGAGAACGCATTGAGTCTCTGCATGTTCCTTGACTTTAATCTGCGTTTCTGGGCCGAAAACTGGGTCAAAACGTGGCCCGAAATCGCCCCCAGCATTTTCTGAATTTTCTGCAGATCGCGCATGCCATGCGTACGCGTCATCCACGCTTTTGCGTCACTGGCTGAATTCCCTTTCCACACGTGCGCGTCAGGCACGCGCTCGCGTCGTTGTGCTGATCTGCTTCCACGCATACGCTTCAAGCACGCGTACGCGTCGCTGTGATTTTCTCCGTTTTGCGCGCACACGTGAGCCATGTGTGCGTGTCACTTCTCGCTGGTTGTCTCTTTTACTTCTTGTGCTCCTTCCATTTTTGCAAGCTTCCTTTCCATTCTCTAAGTCATTCCTGCCTTATAAAGCCTGAAACACTTAACGCACAGATCACGGCATCGAATGGTATAAAGGAGAAATTAAAATACACAATTTAAAGCTTTAGGAAGCAAGTTTTCAATCATAGAATAAACCCAATAAGGAATTGTAAAACCATGCGAATCATATGAATAAGTGGGTGAAAAGCTGATAAAAACCATTCAAATTAGCACAAGATAAACCATAAAATAGTGGTTTATCACTTTCCTTTCATTCTTTTGATCCTTTCCTAGCCCTTTTCAATCTGAAATCACTAGCAAACACATCAAGGCATCTAGTGGAATCAAAGGAAGATTAAAACTATCAAATTAAAGGTCTAAAAAGCATATTTTCACATCTAAACACAATTACAGAGACAATCACAAAATCATGCTATTTCATTGAATAAATGTGAGGAAAGGTTATCAAAATGCTCTAAATTCAACACAAGATAAACCCTAAAAATGGGGTTTATCAAGCGCCAGCCACATGCCAAGCCTGGAGAAGTCACGTTTATGGAGTTTTTCTTTCCCTCCAGCTGTACTTTTCTTTTCTCTTTTGTATTTTCTTAATTCTAGTGCTAGGAGTAGTATAAATAACCCCTAAAAGTACTGAGAATGGGTTGTTGAGTAGTGGGTCCATTAGCAAGTAGTGAAGTTAGTTTACTTTACATTTTTTTCATCTCTTCCATATCTTGTACTTTTCTCTTAGCTATGAGTAGCTAAACTCCCTCTCATTAGGAGAGGGAGCTCTGTTGTACTTGATGGATTAATGATAGTAAATTTCTTCTTCTCTTCATCTTCTCTTTGATTTTCTAGAAGGAATTTTATTTTAATGTTAGTGTTCAATCATCTTGGGAAAGAGGTTGAATGCAAAATGGGTTTCATGGGAACCTTGGAAAAGGAAACAAGAAACCATGCTTGAAATCTCTTCTCACAATTGAGTAGATCTAGATTTTGGTGATTGGATATGGTGACATATAATCCACCCACTATTTGGATCTATGAAGATGTGTGGTATAATCAGGGACCAAGCATATCTCTCTTCATGAGCAATTAGACCAAGGAATTGGCTGATTATCAAGATTTGAGAGATTGAATCACCAAGGGATTGGGGTTCAATCAATCATGATTGCCAAGAGGTAAATGAGTTTCATGATTGAAGAAGAGATGAGCTGGATTTAATCCAAAGAGAACAATATCTCCTTATCCCAATGAATTTTCCCTATTCTTATCTTCCACATTCTTTGTAGCTTTCTTTACATTCTGTTATTCCCCATTCCCATTTACAATTCAGTCATTTATATTTTTGCACTTTACATTCTTGCCATTTACTCTTTTGCACTTTATTTCTTCTCTTTACTTTTGAGTCATTTACAATTCTGCTCATTTAAAATTCTGCAATCCCAACCTATATTGCTCAACTTGACTAATTCACCCATTGATTAAAATTGCTCAAATCTACCAATCTCTGTGGAGTCGACCCCACCCCTAGTGGGTTATTATTTGACGACATTTTTAGTGTGCTTGCCAAAGAACGGATTCATGATTTTATGAATGTTGGCTCTTGAAAGAATAAGGAAAAAAGAAAAATATTATTTATGAAAAATCTGAAAATTAATTCTTGTAGCAAGAAAAAGCAGCAGAAAGTAAAAGAAAAAGCATGTTGCAAAAGAAAAAAGAATATATGCATGCAAAAAAAGAAAGAAAAAAATGGCGAAAAGAAAAAAAATAAAAAGCAGAAAAATCCATTACTGCCCAAAAATGTAGGAAAAGAAGGGCAGATTGAAAAAGCCAGTAACCCTTTAAACCAAAAAGGCAAGGTAAAAGGACCCAAGGCTTTGAGCATCAGTGGATAGGAGGGCCCAAAGGAATAAAATCCTGGCCTAAGCGGCTAAACCAAGTTGTCCCTAACCATGTGCTTGTGGCATGAAGGTGTCAAGTGAAAATCTTAAGACTGAGCGGTTAAAGTCATGGTCCAAAGCAAAAAGAGTGTGCTTAAGAACTCTGGACACCTCTATCTGGGGACTCTAGCAAAGCTTAGTCACAATTTGAAAAGGTTCACCCAGTTAAAGTGTCTGTGGCATGAATGTATCCAGTGGTAATACTGGAAAACAGAGTGCTTATGGTCATGGCCAAGACAATAATATCATATGGATTCTAAGTTCCTAAAGATGCCAACATCTCTGAGCTTCAATCGATAGTGAGATGCCAAAACTATTCAGGAGCAAAAAGCGTCTAAGTCCCGCTCATCTGATTTTTAACTAAGCTTCATTTGAAACTTAAAAATTTATTGTATCTTAATTTTCTTTTTTATCCTACTGTGTTTTTAGTTGCTTGGGGACAAGTGATAGCAAGGATTTATACCGGTTCGGAATTCTACAAAATAATTTCGTTGTTAGTATAGTCCAAACCAATAGTCAATCCTCAAATCAAATTAAATTTGGTTTTGTCACAATTAACAAACCCCAAATGAAAATTAACCGAAGTATTTGGACTCTGGGTCGTCTCACAAGGAATTGCAATGAAATGGTCAATTATTGGCTATGAAAATGTAAGGGGGGTTTTGATTTTTGATCATTGACAAGAAAAGTAAATAGCAAGAAAGTGAAATAACAAGAACTAATAAAATAAGGGAAAAGTACTCTTGACTAGACATGGGTAATTGAGATCACCATCCTTGTCTACAAACTATATATTGACAATTATGAGGAACCAAGCTCATTAAGTCTACTTCCAAAAGTCTTAAGTACGTAGTATCTACTCCTAGACTTGAAGTACGTCAAATGGCTTTGATCACATTAACCTATATGTTCCAACCTATCTACTAATTAGATTAGTAGTGGGTTGGTGTTAATGAATATCAAATTGATCACCAAGGGTTCTCAAATCACCAATTCAATGAGACCCAATGACTCAAGGTCACTCGATTCCCTTAGCCTAGGCCAAGAGTAAAGAAAACTACTCAAAAACTAAAGGAAACATTCTATCAAACACCTAGTGTGCAATAAAAGTAAACTTCATAAAAGGCAAGAATTAAAAGAACCCACAACTAACATAAGCAAGAAATCCACAATAACAATCAAGATCAACATAAAAGAAACATGGAAACATAAAATTGCATTAGAAGAAATCAAGATCCAACAATTGTTCATCATCACAAAAGAGGCAAAATAAGAAATTAACAAGAGAAACTAAGAAGATTAAGACAATAGAACATTAAAATAGAATGAGAATTAAAATTAAAACAAGAATTGAAAGAGAAATTGGAGAGTGATTAACCTAACTTTACGCTAATTTCTATCCTAAATCTAGAGAGAGGAGAGAGCCTCTCTCTCTAGGATTCTAACCTAAAACATGATGAAAACTAAACTATGACTACTTGGTTCATTCTCCCTTCAATCCTTGGGTTCAATAGCATCAGAAATGAGTTGGATTGGGCCCAAAATGAGCTAGAAATCGCTTGCCACGATTTCACTTTTAGTGAATCACGTGCTCCATCGGCGCACACGTGTACATGGTGCGTGCGCGCCCCTATACGCGAAGCAACATATGGTAAATTATATCATTTTGAAGCCTCGGATGTTAGCTTTCTAACGCAACTGGAACCGCCTCATTTGGACCTATGTAGCTCAAGTTATGGTCGTTTGAGTGCGAAGAGGTCAAGCTTGACAGCTTTACGGTTTCTTCATTTCTTCATGAGTTCTCACGCTTTGCATGCTTTTCTCCTCACTTCTTCCATCCAAACATATCAAGGCATTGAATGGAGTTAAAGTGAATTAAAATCACCAATTTTAGGGCCTAAAAAGCATGTTTTCACATTTAAGCACAAATCAAGGGAGAATTGCAAAACCATGCTATTTCATTGAATAAATGTGAGAAAAGGTGATAAAATTCCCCAAATTAAGCACAAGATAAACCACAAAATCGGGGTTTATCAAATCTCCCCACACTTAAACCAAGGATGTCCTCATGCTAAGAATAAAGAAGGACAAGAAAAGGGTATGAACATTTATTCAATGCAACTAAATGCAAAATGACTCTATCTACTTGGTCAAAAGTAAATCAATCTCTAAGAATATATATCAAGTAGGGCTAAGTGTATGATGATTCATGAATCCTACCAATTTGATTATCAAAATAGAGTTCAAATAGACTTGCAAGAAGAAAGCTCATGAAAGCCGGGAATAAGGAATTGAGCATCGAACCCTCACCGGAAGTGTATCCGCTCTAGTCGCTCAAGCGTATAGGATCGATTCACTCAATTCTCCTCTAATCATGCTTTCCAAGATTTGTTTTTCATCTAACAATCAACAATTATTCAATACATGCATACATTCATCATGAGGACTTATTCATAGGTTGTAATGGGGCTAGGGTAAAGGTAAGGATGCATATGGTCAAGTGAGCTTGAAATTTGAATCTTTGATTAACCTAAGCTCTCACCAAACACATATAACAACCTATGCAATTCTAATACACAACCTAGCTACCCATGATTCCCACTTTTTCACATATTCATGCATTCTTTTTAATTCACATTCCATATACATTGATTTTCATTGAACTTTACTTTGGGGCATTTTTGTCCCCTTTTTATTTATTTTTTTTATATTTTTTTTCTTTTTATATATTTTTTTCTTTATTTTGTAAATTTTTTTTCTTTTTCTAATAAAGCATATACAAGAGTATCAATGCATATGGTTTAAGCATAATTAATACATGAGTATATACCCTATTCCCAAAATTTTTAATAAAAATAAAAGTTACACTTTTACCTCAGCCAATGTCCCAAGTTTTCCATACCTAAATGATACACACCCTCACTAGCCTAAGCTAATCATAGATCCAAATTAAGGACATTTATTGTTTTTCACTTAGGGGTAGTGATGTGCTATATTTAAGAACAAAAGGGATTAAATCGGCTCAAATTGGCTAACAATGGTTGATGAAAGGTAGGCTATTTGGGAAAGTGAGCTAAATGAAATGATGGCCTCAATCATATAAATGCATGTATACATGGAATAATGGACATAAAGAATCAAACAAATCAAAGATTACAATCATAGAGAGAGAATAATACACACAAGAATGAAAATAAGTGGTTATAAGATGTAACCACACCATTGGGCTCAAAACTCACATGCTTGTGTTCTTAGCTCAAAAACCATGTTCCAAAATACATTCTTCAAGCAAGTTCACACAAAACTTTTTTCAAATTGGTAGGGTTCCCTCAAAATAGTTTCTTGGAAAAGAAATCATCACCCTAACCAAGTAGTCCTAACATAAAAAGAAGTGGTGAAATATGTACAAATTATAACGAACATGCAACCTATCATGCAATGCAACAACTAGTTAGGAAAGAAAATCAAGAATTGGTGTTGAAAGAAAGAAATTGTTACCCATGGAGATCGGTCGAACAACCTCCCCACACTTAGAAATTTGCACCGTCCTCGGTACATGCAAAGAAGAGCAAGGTGGACGGGTTGCTACAATTGATGAGCTCCTTCAAAAGGTTGTGCGGATGAACTTGTTTGTTGCCCCATTTAGAAGCTTTTCCTTTTCTTCCTTCCTTCTTGGTGGCCAACCTAAAAGGAAAGAAAAAGAAAGAAAATTAAGCCTACAACAAAGATATCAAAGCAAATAGAACATAGACGAGGGCTAATGCCAAATAAGAGTAAGGTTCTCACTACATGGTAGCTACAACATGTTAGTGAAAAAGCAATTCAAGCAAAGGCATATTAACTAATACTTGATGCAAGAATAAAGTCAAAGCATGAAGAGCACTCAAAACTATCAAGTTCAACTAGAAAGAGTGGGTCATGAAAGACATGCAAGTTCATATCAATGCACAAAGAATATAAGAGTCATACAAGATTAAGCATTGATTTAAAAGTTTCATCACCCAACAATATCAAAAAAGTCAAGAAGCACCAAGATTAACCAAGAAATTCTCAACAATTGAGTAAGAGAATTCAACACCATTATTAAAATAAGAAACTTAGAAAGGAAGATAACAACAAGCTATAAAAACAAAATCAAAATACAATGAATGATAATATTCAAATGCAACATATAAAAGAAGATGAAGATAAGAAAAATAAAGAGTGAAAATTTTGAAAAGAAAGTAAGAAAGGAAAAAAAGAAGAAGAAAGAAAGAGGAAGAAACTAGAAGGAAAAGAAGAGAAGAAGGGAAAAAGAAAACAGGGCAGAACAGGGGAAAAACAGGGCGCGGAGGGCGACGCGTACGCGTCACGCACGCGTGCGCGTGGGTGGGCAGGCGAGACAGGCGACGCAGACGCGCATAGCATGCATACGCGTGGATGTGAAGTTGGCGACCGACGCGGACACGTCATGTACACTTGCGCATCAGGTCGCGGGCACAGAATATGCACAAGTTTGGCACAACTCTCTGGTTTTTGTACAGGAGTGTGAGATGCACCACCGGCGCGCGCGCGCACAGTGCGCTTGCGCGCGGATGCCTTTTTTTTTTTTTACAGGGCACTCCCCTAATCTATATGCATTCTAAAACAATCAAAAATAAAATTTAACAACAAATCTTTTTAGTTTTGAAAAATTTTCAAACATACTAAAAACAAAACTTATACTACAAGTAAAATGCAATTCAACAATAACTAGACTAATCAAAGCATGAATGCAACAAACAACCTATCAATAAAAGTAAAATGCATAAGAGTATAGAAAATAAGAAGAACTTCCTACAATGGCAACTCCAATCACTTATTAACCAAATCTAAAAGAGAGTGGAAAGAGTTTACCATGGTGGGGTGTCTCCCACCTAGCACTTTTGTTTATTGTCCTTAAGTTGGACTTATGGGGAGCTCCTCTTAAGGTGGCTTATGCTTGTAACCATCTTGGAACATCCACCAATGCTTGAATCTCCAATAAGCTCCATTCTTCAATGTTAATATCTTCAAGCTTTGATGGAGTTCTTCACAAACCATGAGCTCCCAAAGTTGATTCTCCTTGTGCGATCTGGGATCCCACACATTGTTTTGACACCCATCTTCAAATTGATCATCATGATTCCAATTGGGTGAGAAGTGATCCGAATTCTCAAGTAAACACCAAAGCATCTTTCTAGACCCCATTAGTTGAGAACTATACCAATCATTGCACTTAGACTTTAATTTTCCAACCATAGGGAACCTTGATTAGCATTTTCACCCACTAATCAATTCTCTCTTACTCTTAACTCCACAAAGAGCTCTAAGTTGACCATCATTTTCAATCAAACCATATTCAAGTGGGAAAGTAAAGATTAGAGATAAGAATTTTACCCACTTGAATGTTGTGTAAGATGGTGAGTTAGGAAGGGGGACCTCCCCATACTTAGCCAATGCGAAGTCTACGCCCTTGTGCTCCTCCTTGACTACCTCCACCTCTTTGCAAGCTTCTTCAACTTCAATTCCTTGCTCACCAACTTCTTCTATACACCCTTCATTGCTCAAACCCTGTGTTGGAGGTTGTGCACGGTCCTCCTTGTCATCAATTTCACAACACAATGAAGGGGATTCATCAATTCCAAAAGACTCATTAGTTGGTGTGGAATCATCTTCAATGGTGGAGCTTACTTCTTGCTCAACCTTCTCCTCTTGGTAGCTTCCTTCCAATTCAATCTCTTCTTCATTGCTTACCAAGGGTATGGGAGGTGAGGTATCTTCTTCCTTACCCTCTATGTCAAGCCCAATGCGAGAGGATTCAATTGTAGATAGGAACTCCTCAATGATTGAATCCATCTCTTGGTTAACCTCTTCAAAGGCTTCAACCACTTCTTCCGGCTCAATTATCTCGACTTCCTCCCCTTGTGGCAATCCTTATTTCACCCCTTCTTCTACACCTTGAAGCTCTAAACTCACTTCCTCACTATGCTGCTTGATTGCTACTCCACATTCAACAATGGGAGTTCCTTGATCGCATAGGCTTAGGCGGGAGGAGACCATATTGCTAACGGCTTCTACCATGATAGCCATCTTGGCTTCTAGATTCTTAAACTCCTTTTTCGTCCCCTCTTATTGCCTTTGCATATGAGAGTCAAGATCTCTTAGTTCTAGCGTGAGGGCTTTATCGGGGGGCAGTGGTAGAAGAGAGGGTTCATTATTTGGGAGAGATAGCTCATAATTGGAAGGTGGTTCATCTCGGTAAGGGTATGGAAGTGGTGTATATTGAGGTGGTTCTTGAGAGTAATTATGTTGGAATTGTTATGGTTCTATATATGGTTCATATGGTTCATAAGGTGGTTGGTATGGTGGATAAGGATTAGGGTCATAATGAGGTGTTTGGTGGTAGAGGGCTTGTGTGTAAGGTGGTTCAAAGTCATGTTGAGGGGGTGGTTTATAGGCATGTGGTGGTGGTTGTTGACAATCACAATAAGGGTCACCACATCTATTAGATAGATATGCATTAGGATTAGAATTATACCCATAAGAAACCGGAGGTTGTTGTTGCCAAAAAGGGTGATCAATTCCTTGAGGCTCCTCCCACCTTTGATTGTTCCATCCTTGATGCATATTGTCATTATAGTTCCCATTCCCTACAACATAATTTGAGCCAAATTCATAGCCAAAGGGGCGAGAATTCATAATAGCAAATGAAAATAAAAACAAAACTAGTAAGGACTAATAAAAACTAACTCCTAAAACAAGCAAAAACTAGCAAAGAACCATATTAACATATATACAATAGCCAATAACATAACACTATTGCAGCTCCCTGGCAACGGCGCCATTAATTTGATAGCAAGGATTTATACCAGTTTGGAATTCCACAAAATAATTCCGTTGTTAGTATAGTCCAAACCAATAGTTAATCCTCAAATCAAATTAAATTTGGTTTTGTCACAATTAACAAACCCCAAATGAAAATTAACCAAAGTATTTGGACTCTGGGTCGTCTCACAAGGAATCGCAATGAAAAATAACCTTGTATATGGTGCTTTGAGTAGGATTGCCAAGAGAATGACTTGCTAGAGCTTCACCCTCCATCAGATTGAATGACCACGGGCAATGGCATTCAACCTGTAGCAGAGAAGATTAATGACCATGGGCAATGGCTTTGATCACTTACAGCTTGCCATAGAAGAAGATCATTCACAAGAAAAGAAGACAATAGTACTAGAGTTACTTCAGAAAGACAAAGCAACTCCGACTCTCAACTCTATTCCTATCCCTGAAACACTGGTTTTACAAATACAAATTATGAATAGTTTCCTCTAATCCAACTCCTTCTGATTCCGCCTGACTAATACCTGCAAGACAACCATAGCTTGCTTCAAGCCACAATGCTTGTGGGATCGACCCTGACTCGCTCAGCTATTACTTGGATGACCCAGTGCACTTGCTAGTACTGCTGTTGTTGTACGAAATAGTGTGGGTATTGCGTACATGCGCACCATGTTTTTGGCGCCGTAGCTGGGGATTGTTGAGTTTGGACAAACTGTTAAATTGTCTTCCACGCTAGATCAGGTAATTTTTATTTTTGTTTGAGTCTTTTATTTTTGTTTTCTTTTTCTTAATTTTCGAAAATTTTAAAAATCTTTTTCAAAAATATGTTTCTTCTCTTTATTCAATTTTTGTTCTTTGTTTGAGCCTTTGAGTCTTTAATTTTTATTATCTTCTTCTTCAAATTTTTGAAAATTCAAAAAAGATTTTCAAAAATATTTTTTTTCTTTGTTTAATCCTTGCATTTTTTGAATGTGTCTATGTTCATGGGAATAGTTGCTCCTTTGAATCTTTCTTTCTAAAAATTTTCAAAAATAATTTTTCTTTGTTCAAATCTTGTTTTAATTTTTAAGTTTGGTGTTTTCTTTTTATTTTTCTTCAAATTTTTGAAAATTGTGTTTTAGTTTTCTAAAAATTTTAAGTTTAGTACTATTTTTTGTGTTCTTGAGTTCTTTGAGTCTTTAAATTTTGTTCTTCATGTTCTTGTTCATCTTCAAAGTGTTCTTGAGCCTTGCATGTGTCTTGATCTTAAAATTTTTAAGTTTATCTAAAAATTTGAAGTCTTGTGTCTTTTGTGTGTTTTTCTCTTTCATCATAAAATTTAAAAAATAAAAAATATATTTTCTAACTTATTTTCAACCATATTTTCGAAAATCTCCAATAAAAATTCAGATTTTTAATTTTAAAATTTTATCTTATCACATCTTAGTTGTCATGTTTTCAAAAATCAAAATTTTCAAAATTAAAAATCATATCTTTTTCAAAAATCTTATCTTTTTCAAAACTTATCATATCTTTTTCAAAATTCAAAAATCTCATCTTATCTTTTTTAAAATCAATTCGCTAATCTTATCTTGTTGTTTCTTATCTTATCTTTTCAAAATTCTAATTTTTAAATCATATCTTTTTCAAAATTAAATTTCAAAATCTTATCTTCTTCTAATTTCAAATTTGGATTTCACAATCTTTTCTTATTTTATCTTCATTTTTTTTAAATTAAAAATCTTTTCTTAATTAATATCTTATCTTCTCTCTCTTATTTTTCAAAACCTCCTAACTAACTTTTCCCTCTCAAATTTTCGAAAATATCTCCCTTCTTCTTTCTCATCTTTTTTAAAACCACCTAGCTAACTTTCTTCTCTCCTAATTTTCGAAAATTTCTTCTTCTCTTCCCTCCTCTATTTTCAAAAATTCAACAATTACAATTCAAATCTTTTTAAATTGATGGAACATAATTTTCGAAAAAAAAATTTAATTAATTAATTAAATAAAAATATTTTAATTCTTATTTACTTTTTCTATTAATACTTCATCTCTTCTCATCTCTATTCATTCAACTTTACTTTCATCGACTCTTTGCCTACAATTCTTTATCTTCTTTCTTTTCATCTTCACATATCACTTAGAGCTTCTTGCCAATTGGCACAGAAAGCTTTCTTGTGATTTCTCTTCAATCTTCTCAACTTTCATCCTCTCTTATTTACTCTTAACTATTATTTCCAAGGTATTTTTATTTTAATTTTTTTATCTTCTTCTTTTTCTACTTTTGACTTAAGCCTATTGGCGTGGTCTCTTCTTCTTTCTTTCTTTTCTTCTTGTTTATGACCAGAAACAGGGATAAAGAACCCCTCTTGACTCCTAATCCTGAACCTGAGAAGACTTTGAGGAGGCGTTTACAACAAGCTAAAGCACAACACTCCGGAAGAGACCTTTCAGAAAGTTTTGAACAAGAATTGGAGGACATGGCCGAACCACAAGAGGAGCCTAGAAAGGTCCTTGGTGACTTCACCATGCCTACCTCTGACTTTTATGGCAGAAGCATTACTGTACCTGCCATTAGAGCTAACAATTTTGAGTTTAAGCCTCAGTTAGTCTCTCTTTTGCAGTAGAATTGTAAATTCCATGGACTTCCATTGGAAGATCCACATCAGTTCTTGGTAAAATTCTTACAGATCCGTGATACTGTAAAGACTAATGGAGTTAATCCGGAAGTCTACAAGCTTATGCTTTTCCCCTTTGCTTTAAGAGACAGAGCTAAGTTTGGGTTGGATGCCCAACCAAGAGAGAATCTTGACTCTTAGGAAATGCTAGTTAATGCTTTTCTGGCTAAGTTCTTTCCTTCTCAAAGGATGACCAAGATTAGAGTGGAAGTTCAAACCTTCAGACAAAGAGAAGGTGAATCCCTCTATGAAGCTTGGAAAAGATACAAGCAGCTGATCAAGAGATGTCCTCCGGACATGCTCTCATAATGGTCCCTTATAGGCATGTTCTATGATGGCTTGTCTGAGATATCCAAGATTTCTTTGGATAGCTCTGCAGGTGGATCTCTCTACTTGAAGAAAACGCCTGCAGAAGCAAGAGAGCTCAATGAGATGGTTGCAAACAATCAATTCATGTACACTTCTGAGAGGAATCTTGTAAACCAATGAACCTCTCAAAAGAAAGGAGTTCATGAAATTGAGACTTTGAATGCCATCCTAGCTCATAATAAGATCTTGACCCAACAGGTCAACATGATCTCTCAACATCTCACTGGGATGCAAACTGCATCTGGCAGTAATTAGGAAGCTTCTCTTGAAGATGAAGCTTATGATCCTGATCAACCTACCATGGAGGAGGTGAATTACATAGGAGAAGTCTATGGAAACACTTACAATCCTTCATGGAGGAATTATCCTAACCTCTCATGGAAGGATCAACAGAAACCTTAGCAAGGTTTCAATCAAGGTGGTAGGAACCAGAATAGGTTCAACAATAGACCACCATTCCCATCTTCTCAAGGGAATATACAAACTTCTTAGCAGAGCCTATCTGACTTAGCCACTCTAGTCTCCAGCCTCACTAAGACCACCTACAATTTTATTAATGAAACAAGGTCCTCCTTTAGAAACTTGGTGGTACAAGTTGGTCAACTGAGTAAGAGGATCCCTAAGATCAATCTAGACACTCTTCCCAGTAATACTGAGGTTAATCTTAGAGAAGAGTACAAGGCCATAACCATGGAGGTTGAGGCTGAATTGGAGGAGAATAGGAAGGCACTGAACATCAGTGAAGAAGACTTCACTGGGCGTTCAACACCCACCAGCACAGGGATGCTGGCGAAGGACATCCCTGCTGGGCGTTCAACGCCCAGAATGCTAGAGGGGCTGGCGTTTAATGCCAGTCAGGGTGGACAACAAGGGCGTTCGACGCCCACTAAGCTCACAGAGCTGGCGTTGAATGCCAGCCCAAGCACACCCTTTGACTGCCTGAATACTACTCAAGAACCCCATAGCCCAAAACCAAAAGAAACCATAAAGACAATTGAGGTTCCTTTGAATGCACTTATGCGGTGCAGAAGTTCTGATGACTACTCATCCTCAAGTAAGGATAAAGACACTAGGGAAGAGAAAGTTGCTCATTTTCTAGGAGCTCTAATGAAGCTAAATACCAAGTTATTTGGTATAAAGCCTCTGGAGGAAGAACTTCCACTGCTTACTAAAGAACTCCATGCTTTGGCTCAGCAAGAGCTACCTCAGAAGCTTTCAGACCTTGGACGCTTTCTGACTCCTTGCACCATAGGCACTATGACCTTTGAAAAGGCTTTGTGTGACCTAGGGTCAAGTATTAACCTCATGCCACTCTCTATAATAAAGAAGCTGGGAATCCTTGAGGTACAAGTTGCACACGTCTTTTTAGAGATGGAAGACAAGACCATGAAGAAGCCATATGGCTTAGTGGAGGATGACTTGGTGAAAGTTAAAAACTACTACATCCCTGCAAACTGCATCGTCTTGGACATAAGAGAGGATGAGGATGATTGTGTCATCCTTGGAAGACCTTTTCTAGCCACAGCTAATGCTATCATTAATGTGGCTAAGGGAGAACTAACCCTAAAGTCAGGGAAGGATCACATCTTATTCAAGATGCCTCATCCCAATTCTCCCTATAAAAGAGAGATAACAGTGCAACAACTGGTGTGCTAACCCTCTCTTTCGGTGCAGAGCTCTGCAGAGCCCCCAGACATCGATTCTAAGTTTGGTGTTGGGCAGCCCTCAACAAGCTCTAAGCACAAAGGTACTAAAAAGAAAGTACCTAAAGGCTGGAAGGATAAGAAAGTACCAACTGAAGGCCTCTCACCTGACATGAGAGTTGTCTTCACTAAGAAGCCAGTCTTACCACATACAGTGAGCCGTGTCCTATCTCTAGAGCATGTAAAGTTCATCCATGAGAGGACAGGCAGAGAGTTCACTATCAAGGGGAAAAATCTGAGCCTATACTCACCTCCATAAGGAGCTAAAGGTCAAGCTAGTGACTTTAAAAGAGCGTTTGTTGGGAAGGAACCCAACTTTACTCAACCATTTATTTTCATTTTGTTTTTCCTTTTAGTTGTCAGAGTCATGATCATGTGCATCTGTCAAGAGATAGATTTCACAGCAGTGAAAATAGAACACTCCAAGTGGAGTGTTAAAGTTGAACACTAGCGAGGAAGGCCTCCTAGGCGTTCAACGCCCATCATGGGCAGCATTGCTGGCGTTGAACGCCAGCCAGGGAGCATCCCCTGGGCGTTCAAACGCTAGTGAAAGAGAGCAGGGAATCTGGAATTCCCTAGCCTCTCAAGACCAAGAGGTCCCACAGAAGCTCTACCTACCCCACCTTCTTCTTTCCCGGTGATCATATTTGCTCGAGGATGACCAAAAATCCTATGTTTGGAGTTGCAAAAGCTCTGCTTTATGACTTCTACCACTCTTAAGTATAGAAGAAGAGGATGGAGAAAACTAGGAAGCATGCACAAGAGCCTGTGCAACCGCTGATGACTTGCATCATCTACCCCTTTTACCTATCTAAAAGGACCATAAAAAGAACACAATTTCATTAAATCAATACAATTTCATGAATCAAATGATAAATATTATGGTATATTGATGCGCATAAACTAGTTATGCTACGATTTAGGAAATTGCACGATCGGCAAAATTCCTTCCGGCAAGTGCACCGGTTATCGTCAAGTAAAAACTCACAATAGAGTGAGGTCGAATCCCACAAGGATTGGTTGAGTGAGCAATTTGGATTAGAAGTGTGTTCTAGTTGAGCGGAATCAAGATTTAGATGAGAATTACGGAATGTAAAATTGGCGGGAAACGTAAATGACAAGAAATTTAAATGGCGGAATCTTAAATTGCATGAAGTAAAGAGCAGAAGCTAAATTGCTGAAATTAAAGGGAATGGGGGTGATTGCATGAATTTAATTGCAGAATATAAAGAGAAAGTGGAAATCAGAAGTGGGGAATTCATTGGGTTATAGGAGATATTGAGATCTCCGAATCAAAACATGTTTATCTCTTCCTCAACCAATGCGTTCATTGAATTTCGCTTGGCAATCTTATATGATTGGATCCCAATCCCTTGGCTCACCAATTCTCTCTAAAAACGAACAAATTCCCAATCCCTTGGTTTAAATGTTCATAAGAAGAGATGATGCTCGATCACTGATTATACCACACAGTTTCATGAACCACAATTTGGTAGGATTACATGTCACAATATCCATCCAAACCCCAATCCAATTCACTGTGAGAAAGCTTCTCTAGCATGAATCCTCCATTCCTTTCCCAAGGTTCCGAAGGATTCCAATTATGGGTAGTTTCTTTCCCAAGACAACTACCCAATGGAATTAGATCGAGAAGCTTTCTAACAAAATTCAAGAGAAAAGATTGAAGAAGAAGATAAACTATTATTGATTCATTGAATTACAATAGAGCTCCCTAACCCAATGAAAGGGGGTTTAGTGAGTCATAGCTCTGAATTCAATTACAAAGATATGAAAACTAGCCAAAAGAAAAGGTAAAAGTCCTTCCTAACTTAAATTCTATCCTATTTATACACTTTCTATATTGAGCTTCTGTTGTGTTTCTTGGGCCTTGAGGCCTCTCCCTGCTTTCCTTTTGCCTTGGGTTTATGATCCATAATCTTGATGAGGCTGTTGATCCAAATTCTGTAACATTCATTGAGCCAACTTAGTGATAATCAAATAATGACACATGACTCAATAAATTGAAATTTCAGACTCATCAATCCTTCAGGCCCAATCCCATAAACCATGATATTCAATTGGGTTTCATACCAGAGTAAGTTTAAGTTGATGTTTGTGCTCAAATACTAACTTAAACCGCAATATTTTTGGCCCAGAAACCTTTTCCAAGAGTGGCGTTTAAGTTGCAGTTTAAGCTTAAACTGCAGCTTAAACGCCAGACACTTCCAGTGATGCCTTTTGTGGAAGCACGTTTAAGCTTCAGTTTAAGGTTAAACTGAAGCTTAAACGTGGAAATGGAAGAAGGCAGCCCTGGAGGGTAACTTAGTCGAACACGTTTAAGCTTCAGTTTAAGGTTAAACTGAAGCTTAAACGTGGAGATAGAAAAGGCAGCCCTGGAGGTCGAACACGTTTAAGCTCCAGTTTAAGGTTAAACTGGAGCTTAAACGTGGAAATAGAGAAAGCCATCCTGGAGGTCGAACACGTTTAAGCTCCAGTTTAAGGTTAAACTGGAGCTTAAACGTGGAAGCTGAGAAAGGTAGCCCTGGAGGTATCGAACACGTTTAAGCTCCAGTTTAAGGTTAAACTGGAGCTTAAACGTGGAAATGGAGAAAGCAACCCTGGAGGAGAAAACTTGGTCGAACACGTTTAAGCTCCAGTTTAAGGTTAAACTGGAGCTTAAACGTGGAAATGGCTCCCTGGTGCATCTCCCATTTCTGGCGTTTAACCTCCAGTTTAAGGTTAAACTGGAGGTTAAACGTGGAAATGCTTCTTTGGTGAGACTTTCATTCTGGCGTTTAACCTCCAGTTTAAGGTTAAACTGGAGGTTAAACTTCAGTTTCAGCATTTCTTAGCCTTCATGATTCTGGCGTTTAAGCTCCAGTTTAGGCTTAAACTGGAACTTAAACTCCACATGTGATATTCAAGCTTCCTTTATTAACTTTGTTGCTTCCTTGCCTAGCCTCTTCTTCCCTGAAATCATCCAACAATTGCATCAAAGTCTTGCAAAATTTCATGAGAAATCTTCCATTCATAGCATTCAAGTAATATAACTAAAAACTCATGGAATTTGCATCAAAATCATACTGTTTGGATGGTTCATTGCTTTGTTATTCATTTAACCATTCTTGGTTACTTTAAGCTCAAGAAAATGCATAAAACCACTAAAACTAACAGAAAAATACTAGTGAAACTAGCCTAAGATGCCTTGGCATCACAACACCAAACTTAATACTTGCTTGTCCCTAAGCAAGTCCTGAGTTATTTGAGAAGAAAGTATGAAACAGAAAGCAATTATATTGGCTATATTAGCAAGCATTTGAAGTTCATCAGAAGGGTTTTATGCAGAAAGTTGCAGCATCACTTTTTCATACTTATCAGGTAAGATTATCACTTTTTCATTGCATCCATCAAACACTACTATGGCCTCTTGTTATTCTTATGTCCTTGGCACTTTTCTCTTCTTTGTTTTTCTTTTCTTTTTCTTAGAGCTCCTTTGCTCCTTGTTTGCTTGGTGTCATGTGTTGCACAAGCCTTTGGCATTTTCTTTTTCTTATCAGTGCACTACACATATCCACTTCAGGCATTTTAGTTCACATTTCTTCTTGAGACATTGGTGCCCAGCACCTCTTTGTGTGACTAAATGTTTTGTATTTAGGTTGCTCTTGATAATGGACTTTTGGTTGATAATCCCGGGTTAGTTAACCCAAGTTACCAAGTGTTGAAACACTCCTCAGAACCTATTCATCCAAGCATATCCTTAATACATAAACACCACAGGCATTTGTCTCAGAAGTTCAAACCATTGGTGCCTAGCTTATTTTCTCAATTTTTTTTGCTTTTTGGTTGCCCTTTTTCAGTGGCTTTTTCTTCTTCTTTTTCTTTCTTTTTCATGGCCGAAGACATTTATTCATCAAGATCCATAGACAGTTTTCAATTTCTACACAAAAAATGATAATTCTACACTCTATTTCCAGTGATCTGACTAAACAATCAAGCATGCATACCACCACTTAATTCTACTTGATTTGTCACTAATTGAGCCAAGTTACTTTTGTTCAAACTTTTCTTTTATTTTTGGAAACAGAACAAGCATGGCAAGCACTTGTTTAAGAAGGTGAAGTTATATCCAAACATCTAGGCATTCACTTTATTCAAAGCAATAAACAGACAAATATACTAAAAACTTCACATTCCAGAAAGATTCAACATTTACAGTTTAAACCAGAACAAGCATTTCTGTGACTGCTTAGAATGGTTGTTCCTTTCATATAATTCAAAGGTTGTTGTGTTCAGTTGATCTTTATGGTGGAACACCAAACTTAGAGTTACACATTCCCCTTTGAATTATTGATCCACGAATTCATTGTTTGGTGTGAAACACCAAACTTAATTCTTTGCAATGCATAGAAACTACTTCACCCTTTTTATTGAAACAAATAAAAGAAACAGCAAAAGGGTATTACCTCAGGTTGGGTTGCCTCCCAACAAGCGCTTCTTTAACGTCATTAGCTTGACGGTCAGCTTCCTCAGTTGAGGTGATATTTAACCTTGTCCTTCTCCTCCACATCTCCCAAGTAATGTTTGAGTCTTTGACCGTTCACAATGAAGGTTCGTTGTGACTTTTCTTCCATGATTTCTACTTGTCCATATTTGGAGACCTTGGTGACAAGGAATGGTCCAGACCACCTTGATTTTAGCTTCCCTGGAAATAGCTTCAGCCTAGAATTGTAGAGCAATACTTTTTGTCCTTCTTCAAATTTCCTTGGGGCTATGTTGCTGTCATGCTTCTTCTTTGCTCTTTCTTTGTAAATTTTGGCATTCTCATAAGCTTCAGCTCTGAATTCTTCCAACTCTTGAATTTGCAACATCCTTCTTTCTCCAGCAGCTTTGCTGTCCAAGTTCAAAAGTTTCAAGGCCCAGTATGCCTTGTGCTCCAACTCCAGTGGCAAATGGCAAGCTTTTCCGTATACTAGTTGGTAAGGAGACATTCCAATTGGTGTTTTGAAAGCTGTCCTATATGCCCAAAGAGCATCATCTAGCTTAATCGACCAGTCCTTCCTTGAAGTTCCCACAGTCTTTTCCAGGATCCTTTTGAGTTCTCTGTTAGATATTTCGGCTTGCCCACTTGTTTGTGGATGGTATGGTGTGGCTACCTTGTGTTTGACTCCATATTTTAGAAGCAATGCCTCTAATGGTTTGTTGCAGAAGTGGCTTCCTCCATCACTGATGATTGCTCTTGGAACCCCAAAACGGCAAAAAATGTGTTTTCTGAGGAAGTTCATGACTACCTTATTATCATTGGTTGGAGTTGCTATCGCTTCAACCCATTTGGAGACATAGTCTACTGCCACAAGAATGTAATTATTTGAGTATGAGGAGGGAAAGGGTCCCATGAAATCTATCCCCCATACATCAAACAATTCAAGTTCCAGAATGAATTGTTGTGGCATTTCATTTCTTCTTGGCAGGTTCCCCGCTTTCTGGCATTCATGGCAGTGCTTCACTAGTTCCTTTGCATCTTTGAAGATAGTGGGCCAATAAAAACCACACTGCAACACCTTAGCTGCTGTTCTTTCTCCTGCAAAATGTCCTCCATAAGTGGAGCCATGGCAGTCCCATAAGACTTCCCTTCCTTCTTCCTCTGATATGCATCTTCTGAGTATGCCATCGGAACATTTTTTGAACAAGTATGGTTCGTCCCAGATGAAGTATTTGGCATCATTTACCAATTTCTTCCTTTGATGCTTGTTAAATTCCAACGGCAAACTCCCAGTGGCCTTGAAGTTTGCTATGTCTGCAAACCAGGGTGCTTTGTGAATTACCATGAGTTGTTCATCAGGAAAGCACTCATTTATATGTGTGCTTTGCGCGCTTCCTTCTTCACATGGTATCCTTGATAAATGGTCTGCCACCTTGTTCTCTACACCCTTCTTGTCTTTGATTTCAATGTCAAATTCCTGCAACAAAAGAACCCATCTAATAAGTCTTGGTTTGGATTCTTGTTTAGCAAGTAAGTATTTTAAAGCTGAATGATCAGTGAAGACAATGACTTTAGATCCAATGAGATAGGATCTAAATTTGTCAAATGCAAAGACTATTGCCAAGAGTTCTTTTTCAGTGGTTGTGTAATTCCTTTGGTTATCATTCAAGACTTTACTGGCATAATAAATTACATGTACCAAATTGTCTTTCCTTTGTCCTAACACTGCCCCAATAGCAAGGTCTGATGCATCACACATCAGTTCAAAAGGTAAGTTCCAATCAGGTGGGGCAATGATAGGTGCAGAGGAAAGTTTTTGCTTCAAAAGTTCATAGGCTAGCATGCAATTTTTATCAAATACAAAGGGTGTATCAGAGACAAGCAAGTTACTCAAAGGTTTGGCTATTTTAGAAAAGTCTCTAATAAACCTTCTGTAAAAACCAGCGTGTCCCAAAAAACTCCTAACTGCCTTGACATTACTTGGTGGAGGTAGTTTTTCAATGAGTTCCACCTTAGCTCTGTCCACCTCAATGCCTCTATTAGAGATTTTGTGGCCAAGGACTATTCCTTCTGTGACCATGAAATGACATTTTTCCCAATTTAATACTAGGTTAGTCTCTTGGCACCTCTTAAGCACCAAGGCAAGGTGGTGTAGGCAGCTAGGAAAAGAATCTCCAAACACAGAAAAATCATCCATGAAGACCTCAATAAATTTTTCAATCATGTCCGAAAAGATGGACAGCATGCATCTTTGGAAAGTGGCAGGTGCATTGCACAATCCAAAGGGCATGCGTCTATAAGCAAAAACTCCATATGGACAAACAAATGATGTTTTCTCTTGATCTCTAGGATCAACTATTATCTGATTATAGCCTGAGTATCCATCCAAAAAGCAATAGTAAGCATGTCCTACAAGCCTTTCAAGCATCTGATCCATGAATGGGAGTGGGAAATGATCTTTTCTGGTGGCTTCATTGAGCTTCCTGTAGTCTATGCACATCCTCCACCCAGTGACAGTTCTTGTGGGTATGAGTTCGTTCCTCTCATTTGGCACCACAGTTATGCCACCTTTCTTGGGAACTACATGGATGGGACTAACCCATGGGCTATCAGAAATGGGGTAGATTACCCCTGCCTGCCATAACTTCATGACCTCCTTTTGTACCACTTCTTTCATGACGGGATTCAATCTTCTCTGAGCTTGGATGGAGGGTCTAGCATCCTCTTCTAACAAGATTTTATGCATGCATATGGATGAACTTATCCCCTTCAAATCAGCTAGGGTCCATCCAATGGCATCTTGATGAGTTTGTAGCACCTTGATCAATTCTTCTTCCTGTTCTTGACTCAGGGCAGAGCTAATGATAACAGGATGACTCTCATCACTACCCAAGTATGCATACTTGAGATTAGGGGGCAATGCTTTGAGCTCAGGTTTTGGTGCTTCCTTCTCTTCTTTCACTATCTCTGGCATGTTTGGCATGGTTGTTTCAGCAGCCTCGATGTCACTAACTTCTATGTCCTTGGTGAACTCCTCCTCTGCCACTTCCTTTGTTGTTTCCTCAAAGGTTTCTTGTACTGCAATGTCCACTACATCCACCCTCATGCATTCCCTTAGTGATTCTGATGGATAGCTCATTGCCTTGAATACGTTAAACACCAATTTCTCATCATGTAGTCTAAGAGTGAGTTCACCCTTTTGTACATCTATGATGGCTCCAGCAGTAGCCAGGAAGGGTCTTCCCAGAATTATTGAAGCTTTGGCTTCTTCCTCCATATCTAACACCACAAAATCAGCAGGAAATATAAAATCTCCCACCTTCACCAACAAATCCTCAACTATCCCATGAGGGAATTTAAAAGTTCGATTTGCCAATTGGAGGGCCATTCTTGTTGGTTTGGCTTCCTCAATCTTCATTCTTCTCATCATTGTTAGAGACATCAAATTGATACTGGCCCCTAAGTCACACAAGGCCTTCTCCACCATGACTTCTCCTATGATGCAGGGGATTTGGAAACTGCCTGGATCCTTCAATTTCTGAGGCAATTTGTGCTGGATGATGGCACTGCATTCTTCAGTTAACAACACAGTTTCCTCGTTTCTCCAGCTTCTTTTCTTGGTCATTAATTCCTTTAAGAATTTTGCATAGAGTGGCATTTGCTCTATTGCCTCAGCAAACGGAATGTTGATTTGAAGCTTCTTGAAAATCTCCAAGAACCTGGAGAATTGGCCATCCTTTTCACTTTTCATCAAACGTTGAGGATATGGTGCTTTAGGTGTATAAGGCTTCAGGACCTCTTTTTCTTTTTCTTTTGTTGCAGACGATGTAAAAGATTGTCCTTGTTCCTTATCTCTCACATTTTCCTTTGCTTCATCCTCTGTGGTTTCCTTTGAGATCTCCTTTAGATTCTTTCCGCTTCTGAGGGTTATGGCCTTACATTCTTCCCTTGCAATAGCCTTGGCAGCATGAGAAACGCTTGTCCCAGGGGTTTGCTTAGACAAATACGCAATTTGATTTTCTAGCTTCTGGATGGCAGCTCCTTGGTTTTGCAGGTTAGAATTTACTTCTTCCTTAAAAGCTTTCAATTCGGTTATGTCTTGACTCATGGTTGCAAGCATTCCTTCTATCCTGTTTAATTGATCTTGAAATTGTTGGTTCGGATTAGGTTGGGTAGGTTGATTATTTTGGCCATGATATGGTGGTTGAGAGTAAGTGTTTTGTGTGGCTTGGTATGATCTTTGGTTGGAGTTTTGGTATGTGGACTTGTTATGTTGGTTTTGCTGGTTTCCCCACCCAAAGTTTGGGTGATTTTTCCAGCCTGGGTTGTAAGTGTTGGAATGTGGATCATATGGTTGCCTTTGTTGATTTCCTACATAATTGGCCTCTTCCCAATCACCTCCTTCAGTGCTTTCTTCCTCTTGATCTTGTGTGTGTATTGCAGCCACTTGTTTTGTTTCTAATTTCCTGGTGAGCTCTGCTAGTTGCTTGGCAAACACCTTGTTTTGGGCTAGAATTGTATCAACATGGTTCAGCTCCATGACTCCCTTAGTGTTGTGTCTCTCTGATGCATAGTAGTACTCATTCTCAGCCACTGTCTCAATCACTTCAATGGCTTCTTCCACAGTCTTTTTCCTGTTCAATGAACCTCCTGATGAATGGTCTACAGCCTTCCTTGATTCATAAGATAGTTCATCATAGAAAATATGCAATTGCACCCAGTCATGGAACATGTCTGGTGGGCATTTCCTTGTCAAATCCTTGAATCTCTCCCATGCCTCGTAGAGAGTTTCACCATCTTGTTGTCTAAAAGTCTGAACCTCAGATCGAAGCCTATTGACCTTTTGTGGGGGGTAGAAACGTGCCAGAAACTTGCTTTCCACCTCGTCCCAGGTTGTTAGGCTCCCCCTTGGGAATGATTCCAGCCACTTAGCTGCCTTGTCCCTAAGTGAAAATGGGAACAAAAGCAGTTTATAGGCATCTTCCTGGACTCCATTGGACTTCACAGTGTCGCAAATTCTCAGGAATTTTGTGAGATGTTGGTTTGGGTCTTCATTAGCACTTCCACCAAATGAACAATCATTCTCCACAAGTGATATTAGCTGTGGTTTGAGCTCAAAATTGTTGGCCTGAATGGGTGGTTTCTGGATGCTGCTACCACAATTCCCAGAGGTTGGGTTTATGTATGAACTAAGAACCCTCCTCTCAGGAATGGCATTGTTTCCATCAGCTCTCTCATGGTTGTGAACTTCTCTATCCATGTTGAGATCTAAAGCTTCCTCAAAATTGTCCTCAGATTCTCCTTCAGATTCTTCTTCTCCCAGTACTCTCTTCCCTCTTGCTTCCCTTCTCAGTCTATGAAGGGTCCTCTCTGGTTCGGTATATGGAGAAGTTGATGTCTCTCCTCTCCTACCTGTCATACAAGAACACAGCACAGGCAACAAACAAGTGAAATATTCTTGGTTAATGGAAGAGTATGGTTAGAGCAGTTGAGGAATTAATTCAAACAGTTAGTGAGTCAGTGAGTTAGTTGCTTGAATTTAAAGGCATAAAGAAAGAAAGCATGTAACAGAGTGCAGAAATTAAAATTCAACAAGTAACGTGTACTGAATCAATCAAAACAAAAAAAAATGCTCAATCTAGTTAACTTCCAATTTGAGAATTGTCAATCGAAAACCAATCCCCGGCAACGGCGCCATAAACTTGATGCGCATAAACTAGTTATGCTACGATTTAGGAAATTGCACGATCGGCAAAATTCCTTCCGGCAAGTGCACCGGTTATCGTCAAGTAAAAACTCACAATAGAGTGAGGTCGAATCCCACAAGGATTGGTTGAGTGAGCAATTCGGATTAGAAGTGTGTTCTAGTTGAGCGGAATCAAGATTTAGATGAGAATTGCGGAATGTAAAATTGGCGGGAAACGTAAATGACAAGAAATTTAAATGGCGGAATCTTAAATTGCATGAAGTAAAGAGCAGAAGCTAAATTGCTGAAATTAAAGGGAATGGGGGTGATTGCATGAATTTAATTGCAGAATATAAAGAGAAAGTGGAAATCAGAAGTGGGGAATTCATTGGGTTATAGGAGATATTGAGATCTCCGAATCAAAACATGTTTATCTCTTCCTCAACCAATGCGTTCATTGAATTTTGCTTGGCAATCTTATATGATTGGATCCCAATCCCTTGGCTCACCAATTCTCTCTAAAAACGAACAAATTCCCAATCCCTTGGTTTAAATGTTCATAAGAAGAGATGATGCTCGATCACTGATTATACCACACAGTTTCATGAACCACAATTTGGTAGGATTACATGTCACAATATCCATCCAAACCCCAATCCAATTCACTGTGAGAAAGCTTCTCTAGCATGAATCCTCCATTCCTTTCCCAAGGTTCCGAAGGATTCCAATTATGGGTAGTTTCTTTCCCAAGACAACTACCCAATGGAATTAGATCGAGAAGCTTTCTAACAAAATTCAAGAGAAAAGATTGAAGAAGAAGATAAACTATTATTGATTCATTGAATTACAATAGAGCTCCCTAACCCAATGAAAGGGGGTTTAGTGAGTCATAGCTCTGAATTCAATTACAAAGATATGAAAACTAGCCAAAAGAAAAGGTAAAAGTCCTTCCTAACTTAAATTCTATCCTATTTATACACTTTCTATATTGAGCTTCTGTTGTGTTTCTTGGGCCTTGAGGCCTCTCCCTGCTTTCCTTTTGCCTTGGGTTTATGATCCATAATCTTGATGAGGCTGTTGATCCAAATTCTGTAACATTCATTGAGCCAACTTAGTGATAATCAAATAATGACACATGACTCAATAAATTGAAATTTCAGACTCATCAATCCTTCAGGCCCAATCCCATAAACCATGATATTCAATTGGGTTTCATACCAGAGTAAGTTTAAGTTGATGTTTGTGCTCAAATACTAACTTAAACCGCAATATTTTTGGCCCAGAAACCTTTTCCAAGAGTGGCGTTTAAGTTGCAGTTTAAGCTTAAACTGCAGCTTAAACGCAGACACTTCCAGTGATGCCTTTTGTGGAAGCACGTTTAAGCTTCAGTTTAAGGTTAAACTGAAGCTTAAACGTGGAAATGGAAGAAGGCAGCCCTGGAGGGTAACTTAGTCGAACACGTTTAAGCTTCAGTTTAAGGTTAAACTGAAGCTTAAACGTGGAGATAGAAAAGGTAGCCCTGGAGGTCGAACACGTTTAAGCTCCAGTTTAAGGTTAAACTGGAGCTTAAACGTGGAAATAGAGAAAGCCATCCTGGAGCTTAAACGTGGAAATGGTTCCCTGGTGCATCTCCCATTTCTGGCGTTTAACCTCCAGTTTAAGGTTAAACTGGAGGTTAAACGTGGAAATGCTTCTTTGGTGAGACTTTCATTCTGGCGTTTAACCTCCAGTTTAAGGTTAAACTGGAGGTTAAACTTCAGTTTCAGCATTTCTTAGCCTTCATGATTCTGGCGTTTAAGCTCCAGTTTAGGCTTAAACTGGAACTTAAACTCCACATGTGATATTCAAGCTTCCTTTATTGACTTTGTTGCTTCCTTGCCTAGCCTCTTCTTCCCTGAAATCATCCAACAATTGCATCAAAGTCTTGCAAAATTTCATGAGAAATCTTCCATTCATAGCATTCAAGTAATATAACTAAAAACTCATGGAATTTGCATCAAAATCATACTGTTTGGATGGTTCATTGCTTTGTTATTCATTTAACCATTCTTGGTTACTTTAAGCTCAAGAAAATGCATAAAGCCACTAAAACTAACAGAAAAATACTAGTAAAACTAGCCTAAGATGCCTTGGCATCATATATTACTTTGAAATGGGTTGTGTTGAATTTAGGGTGAAAAGAGCAACAAAAAGGGAAGAAAACAACAAAATAAAGCTGAGCGTGTGGAACTAGGCGTGCCACTTAGAGCAGGGGTGGCACGCCAGTTACATTTTCCAGAGAGCAAAGTTGAAGGCCACAAAGGGGGTGTGGCACACCAGGCTAGGCGTGGCACGCTAACTTTATTGTACACTATGGGGCATGCCACTTGAGCTTGTGGGCGTGGAACGCTAGAAGAGGATATACACTGGGCGTACAACTTGGTATCGAAGGCGTGGCACGCCAACTCTGATCTAACACTTGGGCATGCCACTTGAGGACCTAGGCGTGGCACGTTAATCTTGAAGGAGACACGCCAATATGGGCGTGCCACGTGAACATTAGGGCGTAACGCCAATAGAACTTTTCAGAGGAGGAGGTAAAGGGCCAAACACCTAGGCGTGCCACTTGGTATCGAAGGCGTGGCACGCCAACCTCACTTGGGCGTGCCACTTGAGTCTCAAGCGTGGTGCGCCAATGCTCAACCCCTCACTGGGCATGCCACTTGGTATCGAAGGCATGGCACGCTAGCCCCTTCACTCAACAAGAAGAAGACTGGTGTGCCACTTGAGCTTCAAGATGTGGCACGCCAAGACTAGAAGGCCATGGGCGTGCCACTTGAGTTCTGGGTGTGGCACACCAACCAAGGAACCAAGCACACACAAGGGGCGTGGCACGCCAGACACTGGACGTCCTATGCTAGCTCAACTTTCCAGAGAAGAAAATGGTGCACACACAATGGGCGTGGCACGCCAAACCCTGGGTGTGCCACACTAGTTTAACTTTCCAGAGAGGAGAAGAAGAAGAAAAAGGCCTGGGCGTGCCACTTGGGCTCGAAGGCGTGGCACGCCAGGCTAACCAAGGTTCAAATAGACCTTGGGCGTGCCACTTGGGTTCGAAGGCGTGGCACGCCAGGGAGCTTGATGCATGGAGCGTACCACTTGAGGAGCTGGGCGTGGCGCGCCAAGCCAAATTTAGTGTCTAGGCGTGGCATGCCACTCAAGCGCCGGCCACACGCCAAGCCTGGAGAAGTCACATTTATGGAGTTTTTCTTTTCTTCCAGCTGTAATTTTCTTTTCTCTTTTGTATTTTCTTAATTCTAGTGGTAGGAGTAGTATAAATAACCCCTGAAATTACTGAGAAGGGGTTGTTGAGTAGTGGGTCCATTAGCAAGTAGCGAAGTTAGTTTACTTTACATTTTTTCATCTCTTCCATCTCTTGTACTTTTCTCTTAGCTATGAGTTGCTAAACTCCCTCTCATTAGGAGAGGGAGCTCTGTTGTACTTGATGGATTAATGATAGTGAATTTCTTCTTCTCTTCATCTTCTCTTTGATTTGCTAGAAGGAATTTTGTTTTAATGTTAGTGTTCAATCATCTTGGGAAAGAAGTTGAATATAAAATGGGTTTCATGGGAACCTTGGAAAAGGAAACATGAAACCATGCTTGAAATCCCTTCTCACAATTGAGTTGATTTGGGTTTTGGTGATTGGATATGGTAACATATAATCCACCCACTATTTGGATCTATAAGCATGTGTGGTATAATCAGGGACCAAGCATATCTCTCTTCATGAGCAATTAGACCAAGGAATTGGTTGATTATCAAGATTTGATAGATTGAATCATCAAGGGTTTGGGGTTCAATCAATCATGATTTCCAAGAGATCAATGAGTTGTATGATTGAAGAAGAGATGAGCTGGATTTAATCCAAAGAGAACAATATCTCCTGATCCCAATGAATTTCCCCTATTCTTATCTTCCACATTCTTTATAGCTTTCTTTACATTCTGTTATTCCCCATTCCCATTTACAATTCAGTCATTTATGTTTCTGCACTTTACATTCTTGCTATTTACTCTTCTGCACTTTATTGCTTCTCTTTGCTTTTGAGTCATTTACAATTTTTCTCATTTAAAATTCTGTAATTATAACCTATATTGCTCATCTTGACTAATTCACCCATTGATTAAAATTGCTCAAATCTACCAAACTCTGTGGATTTGACCCCACTCCTAGTGGGTTATTACTTGACAACATTTTTGGTGCGCTTGCCAAAGAACGGATTCATGATTTTATATGGGGAGTGAATTCCGGTCATCAAGTTTTATGGCGCCGTTGCCGGGGATTGGTCTGAATTTGACAATAATTAAATTAATGGGTAGCTAGATTAAGCATTTTTAATTACCTTGTTAATCCCTTTAATTTTAGATCTTTAGTTTTCTTATTTTTTTCATTTGATCATTTCAGCTGGTCATTGTTTATACTTCCATTAACTGTTTGATTAATTGTACCAGACAAACTAACCACCAGTCTTAACAAGAAGTGATTCCTTCACTTATCCTCTGTTTGCTGTTCGTTGAATGTGTGACAGGTAGAAGAGGAGAAACTTCATCCTCTTTTGATAGTGAACTTGAGAGGACCTTCCTTAGATTAAGGAGGGAAGCAAGAGGCAAAGAAATAGTTGAAGAGGAAGTAGTGGAGGAAGATCTGGGAGTTATTATGGAGGAAGAGGTGCATAACCATGTTGGAGAGGAGGCTAACAATCATGTTGGGCAAGAGAGGAGAGTTCTAGGCTCTTACATCAACCCAAATCCAGAAAACTGTGGCAGTACCATTCTAAAGCCAACAATTCATGCTAACAACTTTGAGTTGAAGCCTCAACTCATCACACTTGTCCAGAACAATTGCTCATTTGGAGGGAGTGCCCAAGAGGACCCCAACCAACATCTCACTACATTCTTGAGGATTTGTGACACTGTAAAGTCAAATGGTGTACACCCTGACACCTACAAACTACTTTTGTTCCCCTTTTCTCTCAGAGATAAGGCAGCAAAGTGGTTGGAAGCATTTCCCAAGGAGAGCTTGACAACTTGGGATAATGTTGTAAACAAGTTTCTAGCAAGATTCTATCCTTCACAGAGAGTCAACAGATTGAGAGATAAGGTGCAAACCTTCAGATAGCAAGATGTTAAAACCCTTTATAAGGCTTGGGAGAGATTTAAAGACTTGACAAGGAAATGTCCTCTGGATATGTTCAACGAGTGGGTGCAATTGCACATCTTCTATGAGGGGCTATCATATGAGTCAAAACAGGCAGTAGATCATTCTTCAGGGGCTCACTTAACAAGAAAAAGACCATTAAAGAGGCCATAGATGTCATAGAGACTGTGGCCGAAAATGAGTACTTCTATGCCTCAGAAGGAACTCGAAAGAGAGGAGTGTGGAGCTCAATTCTATGGATGCTTTGTTAGCCCAAAACAAAGTGATCACTGCACAACTAGCAGCCTTAACTAAGAAGATGGAGAAGAACCAAGTCTCAGCTGTTCAAGCCCAAGCCCCTCCACAAGAAGGAGATACACCAGAAGTTGAGTGTGAATGGGAGCAAGTTAACTATGTGAACAATTGATGAGCGGATAATTTATACCCTTTTTGGCATTGTTTTTACAGAGTTTTTAGTATATTTTAGTTATTTTTTATTATATTTTTATTTGTTTTTATGCAAAAATCACATTTCTAGACTTTACTATAAGTTTGTGTGTTTTTTTGTGATTTCAGGTATTTTCTGGCTGAAATTGAGGGACCTGAGCAAAAAATCTGATTCAGAGGCTGAAAAAGGACTGCAGATGCTGTTGGATTCTGACCCTCCTGCACTCGAAGTGGATTTGCTGGAGCTACAACAGCCCAATTGGCGCGCTCTAAGCTGGTTTGGAAAGTAGACATCTTGGGCTTTCCAGCAATGCATAATAATCCATACTTTTTCCGATATTTGATGGCCAAAGCTGGCATTCAAACGCCCACTAGAGACCCTTTTCTGGGGTAAAACGCCAGAACTGGCACCAGAACTGGAGTTAAACGCCCAAACTGGCACCCAAGCTGGCGTTTAACTCCAAGAATGGCCTATGCGCGTGAAAGCTTCAATGCTCAGCCCAAGCACACACCAAGTGGGCCCCGAAAGTGGATTTCTGCACTATCTACACTTAATTACTCATTTTCTGTAAACTTAAGTTACTAGTTTAGTATAACTAGCACTTTTTACTATTGTATTTCTGACGTGAGGTTATAATTTATACCCTTTTTGGCATTGTTTTTACATAGTTTTTAGTATGTTTTTGTTAATTTTTATTATTTTTTTAGTTTTTATGCCAAAATCACATTTCTGGACTTTACTATGAGTTTGTGTGTTTTTCTGTGATTTCAGGTATTTTCTGGCTGAAATTGAGGGTCCTAAGCAAAAATCTGATTCAGAGGCTGAAAAAGGACTGCAGATGCTGTTGGATTCTGACCCTCTTGCACTCGAAGTGGATTTTATGGAGCTACATAAGCTCAATTGGCACGCTATCAATTGCATTAGAAAGTAGACATCTTGGAATTTCCATCAGTGTATAATGGTCCATACTTTGGTCGAGATTTGACGGCCCAAACTGGCATTCAAACGCCCACTAGAGACCCTTTTCTGGAGTAAATCACCAGAACTGGCACCAGAACTGGAGTTAAACGCCTAAACTGGCACCCAAGCTGGCATTTAACTCCAAGAATGGCCTATGCACGTGAAAGCTTCAACGCTCAGCCCAAGCACACACCAAGTGGGCCCCGGAAGTAGATTTCTGCACTATCTGCACTTAGGTACTCATTCTCTGTAAACCTAAGTTTCTAGTTTAGTATAAATAGCACTTTTTACTATTGTATTCGGATACTTGGAGACTTTGAACACTTTCATGTTACATTGGGAGGCTGGCCTCATGGCCATGCCTAGACCTCTTTTCTCTTATGTATTTTCTACGGTGCAGTTTCTACACCTCATAGATTAAGGTGTGGAGCTCTGCTGTTCTTCATGAATTAATGCAAGTACTATTATTTTTCTTTCAATTCACACCTACTTCTTCTCCAATATATACTCTCATACTTAATTCAGTTAAGTCAGAATGAAGGGGTGACGCGTGACAATTACGCACTATCTTCGTTACTCGCTTAGCCAAGATCCGCGTGCCTGACAACCATAAGCGGTCTACATGATGTTCAACGTAGTCATTTGACGACAGCCATAGTATATTCTCTTGGGTCTCTGATCCGCAATTCGTATCGTCTCTCCTGACAACAGGGCATCTGAATCTGAGATTAGAACCTTCGTGGTATAGGCTAGAGTGAGATCCGGAAAGTCTAAACCTTGTCTGTGGTATTCCGAGTAGGATCTGGGAAGGGATGATTGTGAAGAGCTTCAAAGTTGCGAATGTTGGGTGCAGTGACAGTGTGCAAATGGATAGAGAGATCCTATTCCGATGCTAGTGAGAACCGACAGATGATTAGCTGTGCGGTAGCTGTACCTGGTATTTTTCATCCGAGACGAGAAATCCGACAGTTGATTAGCCGTGCAGAGATCGTACCTCGTATTTTTCATCCGAGAGGATCATACAGCTTGCCATAGAAGGGAGCATGCATGATTGGAAGAAAGCAATAGGAAAGCAGAGGTTCAGAAGTAACAAAGCATCTCCAAACGCTTATATGAAATTCCCATCAATGAATTACATAAGTATCTTTATCTTATTTTATGTTTTATTTATCTTTTAATTATCAAAACCTCATAACCATTTGAATCTTCCTGACTAAGATTTACAGGATGACCATAGCTTGCTTCAAGCCGACAATCTCCGTGGGATCGACCCTTACTCACATAAGGTATTACTTGGATGACCCAGTGCACTTGCTAGTTAGTTGTGCGGAGTTATGAAAAGTGTGATCACAATTTTGTGCACCAACAATCCTTCTAGACCACCATATGACCCCAATGCCAAGACATACAACCTAGGTTGGAAGAACCACCCAAATTTTGGGTGGGGAAACCAACAAAACCACAGCCAAGACCACAAACCATACCAATCTAACCAATGCAACAACCCCAACCCCAACCATCAATCAGGTAATAACAGACCCTATCACAACTCACAAAATAGATCATACCACTGATGATAAGTCATCTTATGCTAGCTTTTCAAGCATTTTTCACTTGTTTCATTAGGTTTTATGCACTTTCTTGCATTGTAAGTAAGTGATTTGGAGTGGATTTGCATGGTTTTGTTGAATCAATCAACCATCTTTTATTTGACACTAAATCATGAAGTTTAAGCTAAAATTAATTGGTTGTTTCGAATGATTTACAAACCTTGTGAATTTGGTGATACTTTGATTGGTTGTTTTGATTACTTGTAGGTGAAGAAAAGAAAAAAACAAAAAAGCGTGGCCTATGAAGCGTAGCCCAAAGGAAATAAAAGCGTGGCACATTAAAGGAGAAAAGCTATAGTGCTCTCTAAGTGAGCACAACGCTCTCTATTTGAGCGCTACTCAAATCCAAGAAAGTAAATGGCAAGGAAGTTGCGCTCTCTCATTTAACTGAGCGCTACAAGGAACCAAGGAAACAAGGCAAAATCAATAGCGCTCGGTTAACTTTGTTAACTTTATCGGGGCTTGGCACAAGAAAATGCAAGGGTAAATGTTTGCTAGTGGAGGCCCCAAGGATTGAACTCTGCACTCGATGGAGCAAGAAGGAGCGCTACTTGCAAGAAAAATAAGCCAAAATTGGCCGAATTGCATTCACAAGGACTCGAACCAGGGAGCTAGAGGAGCGCTACCTTTGGTTATTCTTCAAATTGGAGCTGAATTGTTCCCACCAAGGTTCGAAGCTGGGGGCTCATTAATAAGGAAAGGGATGCTGCCTCTCCCAATTCACTGAGTGCTACCCTTCTTGTTTTCCCAAGGAAATGAGCGCTAGTAGAGTGTGACACGGACAAGGCAAGGGAGTGCTGCGCTCTCCTTGTTAACCAAGCGCTAGTGAAGGACACGGGTAAGGCTTGGCACACGAGCAAATTGGCAAGCAGAAAGCACCATGGAGTGCTTCGCTCAATGAGTTAATCGAGCACTTTACTGGGAGCAGCACCCTTGATCCAAATCCAATTAAAATTCCATTTAAATTCAATTCTTCACAAAATTGAAAGACTCACTCCAAATTCTGAAATTAAAAAATAGGAAGTGTATAAATAGAAGTTATTTTGATTTAGAGAGGACCTTTTGACACTTTTATTTTTTTACTTTTCATTTTGGTGCTCATTTTATTTTTAGCTTTGGGTTTGGGAATTGGGATAGAGAATTGAATTCTCTTCCTCTTTGTTCCTACCTTTACACTCTTCACTCTTTGTTTTGAATCTTGGATTGAGAATTGAAGGAATTCTGTTTCATTCTTGATCTGAGATCTCTCTTTGTTTACTTTCTGCATAATTTCAAGGAATTATGATTTGGATCTAAGTTTTCTTTACTGTTTTCATCTCTATTTCTTCTGCACTTATTCTCTGTTAGATCAAGGAAGGAATTGAGATCTAGACTTGTTTTCTAGTCTCATTCAGCCCCTGAGATCTTCAACTTCACTTTTAGATTTTACAATTGAGTTGAATTTACTTTCTGTATTGCTTCTTTAAGTAATTCTTCTTTTTTGTTTGAGATCTGCTGCATTTCAATTCATCTTTTACTTCTCTGTTGATTGCTATTTACATTCTCTTGTTTAATTTCTGAGATCCCAGCTCCCAAGGCCCTTTACTATTCAAGCAATTTACATTTCTTGCACTCTAAGCTTCAGCTATTTACATTTCTTGCAATCTAAGCTTCTGTCATTTACATTACTTGCACTTTAAGATTAAGCTCCTTTACTTTTTCTCCCCCTTTAATTTACTGTCAATTCTCCCTCTCCCTTTAAATTTCATGCAATTTAGCTTCTGTTGAATACAAATCACTCAAATCAAAACTTGTTTGCTTGACTAAATCAACCACTTAACTAAAATTGCTCAATCTTTCAATCCCTGTGGGATCGACCTCACTCATGTAAGTTATTATTACTTGATGCGACCCGGTACACTTGCCGGTGAGTTTTGTGTTGGATCGTTTTCCACACATAAAGTTTTTGGCGCCGTTGCCGGGGATTGATTAGATTGACAATGATTAAGTAAAGTGGTGGTCTAGATTAAGCACTTTTTCTTTATTTTTATTTATTTCCTTTATTTTTAACTTGCACACTAACTGTTTGAGACTTTGTCTCTACTAACTCTCATTGCACTCAAGCTATAGAATGTGATGAGCGGATAATTTATACGCTTTTTGTAATTGTTTTTACATAGTTTTTAGTATGATTTAGTTAGTTTTTAATATAATTTTATTAGTTTTTTAAAAAAAATCACATTTCTGGACTTTACTAGGAGTTTGTGTGTTTTTCTATGATTTTAGGTAATTTCTGGCTGAAATTGAGGGACTTAAGCAAAAATCTGATTAAGAGGCTCAAGAAGGACTGCAGATGCTGTTGGATTCTGACCTCCCTGCACTCGAAGTAGATTTTCTAGAGCTATAGAAATCCAATTGGCGCGCTCTCAATTGCGTTGGAAAGTAGACATCTAGGGCTTTTCAGCAATATATAATAGTCCATACTTTGCCGGAGTTTTGATGACGCAAACTGGCGTTCAAACGCCAACTTCCTGCCCTATTCTGGAGTTAAACGACAGAAACAGGTTACAAATCAGAGTTAAACGCCAGAAACAAGCTACAACCTGGCGTTTAACTCCAAAAAGAGTCTCTACATATGAAATCTCAATGCTCAGCCCAAGCACACACCAAGTGGGCCCGGAAGTGGATTTCTACATCATTTACTTATCTTATGTAACCCTAGCTACTAGTTTAGTATAAAAACTACTTTTAGTGATTTATTTTACATCTTTTGATCATCCTTGATCAGGGATCAGTATTTTTCTCTATTTTTGAATTCATATGCCATTTGGGGAGGCTGGCCATTCGGCCATGCCTAGACCTTGTTCTTATGTATTTTCAACAGTAAAGTTTCTACACACCATAGATTAAGGTGTGGAGCTCTGCTATTCCTCATGAATTAATACAAACTACTATTGTTTTTTTATTCAACTCAAGCTAATTTTTTCTCTAAGATATTCATTCCCACACAAGAACTTGATGAATGTGATGATTATGTGACGTTCATCACCATTCTCACTTATGAATGCGTGCCTGACATACACTTCCGTTCTACATGAAAGCAAGCTTGAATGCATATCTCTTAGCCTCTTGATTTATGATCAGAGTCTTCGTGGTATAGACTAGAATTATTGGCGGCCATTCTTGAGATCTGGAAAGTCTAAACCTTGTCTGTGGTATTCCGAGTAGGATCTGGGAAGGGATGGCTGTGACGAGCTTCAAACTCGTAAGTGCTGGGCGTAGTGACGGACACAAAACGATCACTGGATCCTATTCCAGCATGATCGAGAACTGACAGATGATTAGCCGTGCGGTGACAGCGCATTTGGACCATTTTCACTGAGAGGACGGGATGTAGCCATTGACAACGGTGATGCCCAACATACAGCTTGCCATGGAAAGGAGTATGAATGATTGGATGAAGACAGTAGGAAAGCAAAGGTTCAGAAGGAACAAAAGCATCTCCATACGCTTATCTGAAATTCTCACCAATGAATTGCATAAGTATCTCTATCCCATTTTATATTTTAATTATATCTTAACTATCAATTCACCATAACCATTTGAATCCGCCTGACTGAGATTTACACGGTGACCATAGCTTGCTTCAAGCCGACAATCTCCGTGGGATCGACCCTTACTCACGTAAGGTTTATTACTTGGACGACCCAGTGCACTTGCTAGTTAGTTGTGTGAAGTTGTGAAAAAGAACTAAGATTATGAACGTGCGTATTAATTTTTTGGCGCCGTTACCAAGGAATGAACAATCACGATTTCGTGCACCAAGTTTTTGGCCCCGTTGCCGGGGATTGTTCGAGTTTGGACAACTGACGGTTCATCTTGTTGCTCAGATTAGGTAATTTTATTTTAATTTTAAGCTTTTTTTTGTTTTTATTTTCAAAAAAAACTTAAAAAATATAAATTATTCTATGGCTTCAGAATTTTTAAGAATGAATTCTAGAGTTTCATGATGATCTGTTGAAGTCTGGCTGGCTGTGAAGCCATGTCTAATCTTTTGGACCGAGGTTTCAACTCATCATCACAAGAGCTTTTTTTATTCTCATCAATTCAGGTGTTGTATACATGATTTGTATCTTAAAGCTTGGCTGACCATTGGCCATGTCTAGTGTTTTGGACCGGAGCTTTCACTGAAAGCTTGGCTGGCTAGTAAGCCATGTCTAATTCCTGGACCGGAGCTTTAGACTAACATTGCATGATTCCTGGAATTCTCATTAGAAATTTTGAAACCCTTATTTTTCTTTTTCAAATTAATTTTCAAAAAATCCAAAAAAAATTTACAAAATCATTAAAAACCAAAAATTTGATGTTTCTTGTTTGAGTCTGGTGTCAATTTTTAAGTTTGGTGTCAATTGCATTCTTTTATTTTTCTTAAAAATTTTTGAAAAATTCATGCATAATGTCCTTTATGATCTTCAAGTTGTTCTTGATGATCTTCTTTGTTTGATCTTTGCATTTTCTTGTTTTGTGTCTTTTCTTATTTTTCATATCCATTTTCAATTTGTTAGTGTCTAATTATTGAAAATTTCTAAGTTTGGTGTCTTGCATGTTTTTCTTTTCTTAAAAAAAATTTCAAAAATAAGTCTTGATGTTCATCTTAATCTTCAAAGTGTTCTTGGTGTTCATCTTGACATTCAAAGTGTTCTTGCATGCATTAGTTGTTTTGATTCATAATTTTTATGTTTTGTTCCAATTTGGTGTTTTTCTCGTTCTTCATTAAAAATTCAAAAATAAAAAAATATCTTTCTCTTATTCTTCTCATAAAATTCGAATATTTCAGTTGACTTTTTCAAAATTTTTAAAATCTAGTTGTTTCTTATTAGTCAAGTCAAATTTTCAATTTAAAAATTCTATCTTTTTCAAACCTTTTCAAAAATCAAATCTTTCTCATTTTTTTCATATTTTCAAAAACTTTTTAAAATGATTTTCAAAATCTTTTTTAATTTCATTTTATAATTTCAAAATATTTACTAACAATTAATGTGATTGATTCAAAAATTTTTAAAGTTTGTTACTTGCCTATTAAGAAAGGTTCCATCTTTAAATTTTAGAATCATATCTTTTAGTTTCTTGTTAGTCAAGTAATCAACTTTAATTTTCAAAATCAAATCTTTTTCAATTTCAATCATGTCTTTTTCAAAACTTAATTTCAAAATCTTTTCTAACTTCTTATCTTTTCAAATTTGATTTTCAAATCTTTTTCAATTAACTACTTGAATTTTTTATTTTAAAAGTTTTCTATTTCAATCATATCTTTTTCAAAAGCACCAACTAATTTTCCCTCTCTAATTTTCGAAAACTCTTCCCCACTTTTTCAAAATTCCTCTTTAATTAACTATTTGTTTTAAATTCTAATTTAATTTTGTTTTATTTTTCTTTTTAAATTTCGAATTATAACTAATAGTCAAAATAAAAACAAAATTTTTTTATTTATTTTTTTTAATTTTCGAATTCTTCCCCCTCTCATCTCTTTTTATTTATTTAATTATCTACTAACACCCCTCTTCCATTCAAAAATTCGAACCCATTCTTCTCCTCTGTGTTCGAATTCTTATCTTCTCCTTCTTTTATTCTTCTCTTCTTCTACTCACATAAAGGAATCTCTATACTGTGACCTAGAGGATTCCATATTTTCTTTTCTGTTCTCTTCTTTTTCATATGAGCAGGAACAAGGATAAGAACATTCTTATTGAAGCTGACCCTGAACCAGAAAGGACTCTGAAGAGAAAACTAAGAGAAGCTAAAGCACAACCCTCTAGAAAGGACCTGACAGAAATTTTCGAAAAAGAAGGAGACATGGCTGAACCTAATAACAATGGTGGAGATGCAAGGAAGATGCGTGGTAACTTTATTGCACCTTCTTCTAAATTCTATGGAAGAAGCATCTCAATTCCTGCAACTGGAGCAAACAATTTTGAGATTAAGCCTCAATTGGTTTCTCTAATGCAGCAGAATTGCAAGTTTCATGGACTTCCAATGGAAGATCCTCATCAGTTTTTAGCTGAATTCTTACAAATCTGTAACACTGTCAAGACCAATGGAATTGATCCCGAGGTCTACAAGCTTATACTTTTCCCTTTTGCTGTAAGAGACAGAGCTAGAACAAGGTTAGATTTACAACCTAAGGAAAGCCTGAACTCTTGGGATAAGCTGGTTAGTGCTTTCCTGGCCAAATTCTTTCCTCCTCAAAAGATGAGCAAGCTTAGAGTGGAAATCCAAACCTTCAGACAGAAGGAAGGAGAGTCCCTCTATGAAGCTTGGGAAAGATATAAGCAACTGATCAAAAGGTGTCCTACTGACATGCTTCTAGAATCGAGCATCATAAGTATATTCTATGATGGTCTGTCTGAGTTATCAAAAATGTCATTGGACCATTCTGCAGGAGGATCTTTTCACATGAAAACCCCTGCAGAAGCTCAGGAACTCATTGAAATGGTTACAAATAACCAGTTCATGTACACCTCTGAGAGGAATCCTGTGAACAATGGGACACCTCAGAAGAAGGGAGTTCTTGAAATTGATACTCTGAATGCCATATTGGCTCAGAATAAAATATTGACTCAGCAAGTCAATATGATTTCTCAGAGTCTGAATGGATTGCAAGCTGCATCCAACAGTACTAAAGAAGCATCTTCTGAAGAAGAAGCTTATGATCTTGAGAACCCTGCAATAGCAGAGGTGAATTACATGGGAGAACCCTATAGAAACACCTATAATCCTTCATGGAGAAATGATCCTAATCTCTCATGGAAGGATCAACAGAAGCCTCAACAAGGCTTCAATAATAATGGTGGAAGAAATAGGTTTAGCAATAGCAAGCCTTTTCCATCATCTTCTCAGCAACAGACAGAGAATTCTGAACAGAGCCATTCTGGCCTGGCAACCATAGTCTCTGATCTATCCAAGACCACACTAAGTTTCATGAATAAAACAAGGTCCTCCATTAGAAATTTGGAGGCACAGGTGGGTCAGCTGAGTAAGAAGATTACTAAAACTCCTCCCAGTACTCTCCCAAGCAATACAGAAAAAAATCCCAAGAGAGAGTGCAAGGCCATAACCTTACTTGGTGTGGCCGAATGCCCAGAGGAGGAGGAGGATGTGAATCCCAGTAAGGAAGACCTCTTGGGACGTCCTCTGGATAGAAAGGAGTTCCCTTTTGAGGAACCAAAGGAATCTGAGGCTCAAACAAAGACCCTAGAGATTCCATTTGACCTCCTTCTACCACTCATGAGCTCTGATGAATACTCTTCCTCTGAAGAGGATGAAGACACCATTGTAGAGCAAGTTGCTAAGTATCTAGGAGCAATTATGAAGTTGATTGCCAGTTTATTTGGTAATGAGACTTGGGAGGATGAACCCCCTTGCTCACCAATGAACTGAGTGCACTAATGAGGCAGACATTGCCTCAGAAGAAACCGGATCTCGGAAAGTTCTTCATACCTTGAACCATAGGCACCATGACCTTTGAGAAAGCTCTGTGTGACCTTGGATCAGGGATAAACCTCATGCCACTCTTTGTAATGGAGAAACTGGGAATCTTTGAGGTACAAGCTACAAGAATCTCATTAGAAATGGCAGACAAATCAATGAAACAGGCTTATAGACTAGTAGAGGACGTGTTAATTAAGGTTGAAGGCCTTTACATCACTGCTGATTTCATAATCCTAGACACTGGGAAGGATGAGGATGAATCCATCATCATTGGTAGACCCTTCCTAGCCACAGCGAAAGCTGTGATTGATGTTGACAGAGGAGAGTTGGTCCTTCAGTTGAATGAGGGCTACCTTGTATTTAAGACTCAAGGTTCTCCTTCTGTAACCATAGAGAGGAAGCATGAAAAGCTTCTCCCAATACAGAGTCAAACAACACCCCTACATTCAAACTCTAAGTTTGGTGTTGGGAGGCCACAACCAAACTCTAAGTTTGGTGTTGAGAGGCCACAACCAAACTCTAAGTTTGGTGTTAAGAGGCCCCAACATTGCTCTGATGTTCTGTGAGGCTCCATGAGAGCTCACTATCAAGCTATTGACATTAAATAAGCGCTAGTTGGGAGGCAACCCAATGTTATTTAATTATATCTATTTATTTTCTATTGCTATTTTATGTTTTCTTTAGGTTGATGATCATGTGGAGTCACAAAAACTACTGAAAAATAAAAAACAGAATGAAAAATAGTATTAAAAATAGCTCACCCTAGAAGAAGAGCTTACTGGCGTTTAAACGCCAGTAAGAAGCATCAAACTGGCATTTAACGCCAGAAAGAAGCACCAAGCTGGCGTTAAACGCCAGAAACAAGCACCAAACTGGCGTTTAACGCCAGAACAGAGCATAGAATTGGCGTTTAACGCCAAGAATGGGAGAAAAGCTGGCGTTAAACGCTAGAAACAAGAAGTAAGCTGGCGTTTAACGCCAGACATGCATTCTAAGGGCGTTTTGCACGCCTACTTGGAGCAGGGATGCTAAGTCCTTGACCCCTCAGGATCTGTGGACCCCACAGGATCTCCACCTACCACACCTCTTCATCTCTACTCTTCACACCTTTTCATAACACTCTTTCCCAAATACCCTTCACCAATCACCTCCATACCTCTTCCCCCAAAAACCCCACCTACCTCCAAATTCAAATTCCTTTCCCTCCTAAACCCAACCCTTGGCCGAATACACTCTCTCACTCTATCTCCTCCATTTTCTTCTTCTTCTACTACTTTCTTTCTTCATTTTCTCGAGGACGAGCAAACCTTTTAAGTTTGGTGTGGTAAAAGCATTGCTTTTTGTTTTTCCATAACCATCAATGGCACCTAAGGCCAGAGAAACCTCAAGAAAGAGGAAAGGGAAGGCAATTGCTTCCACCTCTGAGTCATGGGAGATGGAGAGATTCATCTCAAAGGTCCATCAAGACCACTTCTATGAAGTTGTGGCCAAGAAGAAGGTGATCCCCGAGGTCCCTTTTAAGCTCAAAAAGAGCGAGTATCCGGAGATCCGACAAGAGATTAGAAGAAGAGGATGGGAAGTTCTCTCTAATCCTATTCAACAAGTCGGAATCTTAATGGTTCAAGAGTTCTATGCAAACGCATGGATCACTAGGAACCATGATCAAAGTATGAACCCGAATCCAAAGAATTGGCTTACAATGGTTTAGGGGAAATACTTAGATTTCAGTCCGAAAAATGTAAGGTTGGCGTTCAACTTGCCAATGATGCAAGAAAACGCACGCCCCTACACTAGAAGGGTCAAGTTTGATCAAAGGTTGGACCAAGTCCTCATGGACATATGTGTGGAAGGAGCTCAGTGGAAAGTTGACTCAAGAGGCAAACCGGTTCAATTGAGAAGACCGGACCTTAAGCCTGTAGCTAGAGGATGGTTAGAGTTCATCCAACGCTCTATTATTCCTACTAGCAACCGATCTGAAGTAACTGTGGATCGGGCCATCATGATCCATGGTATTATGATTGGGGAGGAAGTGGAAGTTCATGAGATTATACCTCAAGAACTCTACAAAGTAGCTGACAAGTCCTCCACTTTGGCAAGGTTAGCCTTTCCTCACCTTATTTGCCACCTCTGTAATTCGGCTGGGATTGACATAGAGGGAGATATCCTCATTGATGAGGACAAGCCCATCACTAAGAAAATGATGGAGCAAACAAGAGATCATGGACCCCAACAAGAGCATGAGGAAATTCCTCACTATGAAATCCCTGAGATACCTCAAGGGATGCACTTCCCTCCACAAAACTATTGGGAGCAAATCAACATCTCCCTAGGAGAATTAAGTTCTAACATGGGACAACTAAGGATGGAACACCAAGAGAACTCCATCATTCTCCATGAGATTAGAGAAGATCAAAGAGTTATGAGGGAGGAGCAACAAAGACAAGGAAGAGACATAGAGGAGCTCAAGAGCACCATTGGTTCTTCAAGAAGAGGAAGACGCCACCCTCACTAAGGTGGACCCATTCCTTAATCTCCTTGTTCTTATCTTCCTATTTTTCAATTCTTGAGCTTTATGTTTTATTTATGTTTGTGTCTTTACTATATGATCATTAGTGTTTAAGTGTCTATGTCTTAAAGTTATGAATGTCCTATGATTCCATCACCTCTCTTAAATGAAAAATGCTTTTAATCACAAAAGAACAAGAAGTACATGATTTCGAATTCATCCTTGAAACTAGTTTAATTATTTTGATGTAGTGACAATACTTTTTGTTTTCTGATTGGATGCTTGAACAGTGCATATGTAAGACCCAGAACCTTTGAAAAGTCTTTTTATGATCAAGTCTCAAATCATATAATTATTTATAGCCTTAATTTCAGAAATTATTTTATTAAAGATAATTAAGGCAAGTTTTGATTTATTGAATTTGAGATAAGTTATGATTATTATCCAATTTTATAATTATTGAATTATTTCCTATATTCAAATTATAAAGTTGGTAGTTGTGAAATAATAAGAATTTTATATGATCTGGACTAAGTAATTAATATTTTAAATATTAATACTGCTATTTTGGAAAAATGAAGAAATTAGGTATATTATTTCTAATTAATTGGTTGGGACATTTTATTGAAAATAATTTATAAAATTGATGAGCAAATAATATTTTTATACATTAATTTTGTTGGATTAAAATTTGTTCCTAATTACTATATTACCCCTACTTTTATTTGAAATTACAAAAGTAACCCTAAGCCTGAAAACCCTAACCCGACCCGTTTCACCCACACCCAATTCCCTAATGCTACAGCAGCAGCCACTGCTGCCCCTCTCTACCCTAGACACACACACACACACACGTGGAGACAACATAGGAAGAAAGAAAGAAAACAAACGAAGGGGAAGGGGGAAAAGCAGGGGAAGGGATCCGTGGAGAGAGAGACAGGGAGTTGCGGCGGGAGAAGAGGAAGAGAGGGAGAAGGACTTGGTGCCGCCGCTATTTCTGTGTTCCCCAACGGCGCTGCTGCACACGAGCCAGAGAAGCTCGTCCTTGCTGAACTGCTGCCACCACCACAAAGGTTTTGTCGCCGCCACTTGTGCCACCGCCGGCGAGCACGAAGAGAGAGGGAGAAGGAGATCGGGCAGGAACAGGGGACCGAGGGCAGAAGGAGCACGAGAGGGGAAGCCATTGCCACCTGTCACCATCGTGTGCCTTTGCTGCGTCACCACCGCGCCGTTGCTGCTGTTGAAGTCACTCCCGCCGCCGCTGCTACTAGGGCTGTCGTCGTCCTCACTAACTTCCGAGAGAAAAGCTCATGGGTGGGGTAAACGCCTCTGCTGTGTTTCTCGATCACTGGTGATGGAGCTCGCATCGTCGTCAGCCATGGCCGCTGTGCCTCTGGTCGCCGAGAAACGCCACCGCTGCTGCCGCCAGAAATTGCCACTGGAACTGGTGTCGTTTGGTAAGCTTTAACCCGTCTTCAGTTTCCTTCTCCATCAAAGTTCATCTTTACCATGAGAATTGTGATGCGGCTGTGTGCTAGGAGTTGCTGTAAGTTGCCGCTGCCGGAATCACTTCCAGGGCTGCTGCTTCATGGTTCAGTCACTTCTTATTTGCGGTAAGCGTTTACATTCTGGTAACCCCTTTAGTTGCTGTCCTGTTAAACGTTGAGGTGTTGTAGCATTCGTTGTTATGAGAGTTAATCTCGTTTGTTACGTGTTGCAATTAAAGTTGATGTGGTTACTGCAAAAGTGAGCGAAGCTGTGATTCAAGCGGCCGGTAATTTCGGGTGAAGAGAGAAGGTTCCTGTGACGCGTTTGGACTGTGGTTTTGCCTTTTGGGGTAGGGGCGCTTTCCAAAAACTATATTTTATATTGGAATTATTACATATGGATACTGATGTGAGACAATGTGTATTTGGTGGTTGTAGCAGCCTTATGTATTATTTGATTGTCTCGAGTGATTATGAATGTTTGTTTGGCTGAATTGTTATGTGGTTTTATGAAATGAAATGCTTTTGAAGTTGATTCTTTTAAAGCTTTGAGATCGAGTTTAATCCATTGAGAATTGATTTGAGTTAATTTTCTTGAGAATGTTAAAAATAGAATCCACTCTTGAATTCAGCCTGGCTTGCTTTAAATGATCTGGTTTTTGATACATGGTTGTTACTGAACCATTTCCTTGAGACTTTAGAAATGAGTTTATTCGGCTGATAATGATTTGATTTTGAAACAGTTTTCTTGAAATATGGTATTGAGATTGACTGTTGGATTTTGGCTTGCCTTTGAATTGATTTTGGATTTTGGGCTGTTGGAAAAGGATTGTGGAATGATTTTGTTGGGACCCGAACCGGGTGGCAAAGTCCAAGTTTTAGAGGAGATGTTGCCGGAATTTCTATAAAATCCGAGTCTTTATTGAAATGTTGTTTGGAAAAATGATGAGTTAAAGACTTCTATTATTTTATTTGAATTATCAAGAAAAGGATGATTCTTGCTTTTAAAATGAATTATTTAAGAGGAAATTATGATTTAGTCTTGCTTCGTAAGAAAGGCATTGTATCTCTTTCAGGAGAAAGTTATTTAGATGAAACTTATGTTTTAAAGCTGTTTTAAATGTGACAAGGGCAATTCCTTTGATTTTGACTTGAGGGTTTCAATTGGAGGAGTTTCAATGATGTTGAAAGAACCTAAATGTCTATTGATAAGTTTCATATTGAAATGTTTTGGGAAAGGTTTTAAGTACTCTTTGAACTCTGAATTCTTGCAAGACTAAAACAATTTTGAACGGTTGAAACATTCTAGAATTTATCATGGGGGTTGAAGTTGGTTTTGCCTAAGTAAAGGAAACGGCTTTGAAAGAAGTAAATGATTACGTGACTCCGTTTGGCTTAGATCCTATTTTATTACTCAAATCAGAAAGCCAATGTTTTAATGATATTAAATGAATTTGGCGAAATGAGTTATGTTATTCTCCCCTAAAGACTTGGGACTCTGCCAAGGAACTTTTGTTATAAAATCCCATTGTTGGATGGGTGGTTTTGAATACTTTGAAATAAATTCTTAACTTGCCATGGTTTTGAAAGTTTTGGAAAGAGAATGCCGAGAGTGGCTTTGTTTTAAACAGGGAACTCACTTTGAGTAAATTTGGCTTATGAGCCTGAGATGATTTGAGAAATGGGATCTTTAAAGCCAAGGCTGAAAAGAGTTGAAATTTGATTTCAAAGTGAAATGGCTTGAGAGAAGTGATTTGTGGCTTAAATGCCGGTTTTATGAATTTGATGATGTTGAATGGTGGAAGTGCTGTTTTGTTATGTGCCGGAATGGCTGTGTATGATTATGAATATTGGCTGGTTCTGGATTGAACCGTGAGCCGGAATGGCTGTGTATGCTATTGATTTATGGTTGATTGTCGAATGAGTTATGGGCCGTATGGCTGACTATGAATTATGAATTTAAGCCGGATGGCTGAGATGGATGTTGATCCATGGTTGGGACCAAATGAATATATGTTTGAGATACCTGGGTAGTAGCAAGGGTTGCAGTTCGTCCCACTTGCTCCAAGTCGGAGACTGTAACACCTGGGTAGTAGTGGTAGTAGTGGTGATTCCACTCGTTCCAGGTTGAGCTTTTAAACACCCGCCTGGGTAGTAGCCGTAGTAGTGGTTATTCCACTGGCTCTGGGTTGAGCGGGTAGTAGCAATGGGGTTGTAGCTCAAACCTACTTGCTCCGCGATGGGTGTTTCTGTCCATGGTTAGCTACCAGGTGATGTGTGGAAAACGATCCAACACAAAACTCACCGGCAAGTGTACCGGGTCGCATCAAGTAATAATAACTCACGTGAGTGAGGTCGATCCCACAAGGATTGAAGGATTGAGCAATTTTTGTTTAGTGGTTGATTTAGTCAAGCAAACAGAAGTTGATTTGAGTGAATTTGTGTTCAACAAGAATTAAATTGCATAGAATGTAAAAGGGAATGGGTAATTTGCAGGAAATTAAAGAGAACAAAAAATAAAAGTGCTGAATCTCAAAGAACAAGAAATTAAATGGCAGAAACTTAGAACGCAAGAAATGTAAATTGCAGAATCTTAAAGTGCAAGAAATGTAAATGGCTTGAATTGTAAATAGGTCAGGGATGTGGGATTGCAAGAATTAAACAAAAGAACAGTAAATCTCAACACATAGAAGAATAGAATATGACTTGAATTGAACTGGATCTAAAATGGAAACGTAAATGAATTTGAAAAACATTCAACAGAGAAAATAAAATGATGACTCCAGATCTCAGGACCCAAGAGACTAGATAACCAAGTCTAGATCTCAGTGCCTTCCTAGATCCAAATTGAGAATTCAATTGCAAGAAAAGTAAAGATCCAGCAGTAGAAGAAAAGAAGTGAAAGCGCAAATTCTCAATGATGCAGTAAATCAAAACAGAGAGATCTCAAGGTGAGATTGAAACATAATTCCTTCAATTCTCAACACTCAAGACTCAGACAAAGTGTGTAGAAAAGAAAACAAAAACAACCCAGAGGAAGAGAATTCAATTCTCCTTCCCAGGAACTCTCAAATTCTAAAAGCAACAACTAAGGTGAGCTCTCTACTGTAAACAAGTAATAAAAATTCTAAAAAGGAAGCTCTCTAAAACTTCAAATCCTAAGCTATTTATACACTTTCTTCAAATGATCATTAAGCCTTGAATTGGGCCTTTAGCCTTGATGGAATTGGGTTGATAGTAGCCTCCGTTGATTGCTCTTGGTGTTGGGAAGAAATCCATTAGTGAACCGGGCCATGAACCATTGATGTTTGAGTCAACATTTGAGGCAAACGTTGACTCAAACGTCCCTTGTGTGACATTATGCAGCTCGGCCAAGTTGCTGTCTTCCACGTTTGAGCCAACGTTTGAGGTCAAACGTGAGCTCAAACGTGGTTCCCCCATGCTACTCCTTTGGCCAACGTTTGGCCCAACGTTTGAGGCAAACGTTGGCGCAAACGTGGCTCACTCAATGCATCAAACAGAGGTGCTCTTCTTTACTTTTGTGGTGCCAACGTTTGACCTCACGTTTGAGGCAAACGTTGGCGCAAACGTTGGTTTGCTCCAGGGGTGCTTTTTCTCTTCTTTTTGGCGCCAACGTTTGACCTCACGTTTGAGGCAAACGTTGGCGCAAACGTTACCTTCCCTTGCTTCTTCTTCAGCCAACATTTGCCTCAACGTTTGAGGCAAACGTTGGCGCAAACGTTGGCTCTTCTCCAAGGTGTTCTTCATCTGCTTCTCACGTTTGAGTTAACATTTGAGGCAAACCTTAGCTCAAACGTGAATCCCTCTTTTCAAGACCATTCTTGCAACCTTCTTCCAAGCTTTATTCCACTTATCATCAATCAACAATTGTATCAAAGCTATGCCATAATCATGAGAGTTGTTCTTCTTCTTGTCACATGAGCAATTATGGCACAAAAACTCATGAAAATGCATCAATTTATCCATGGTTGATTGAATCAAAGGAAACATGAAATTCAACCCAATTGGCTTACTTATGGCTTAAGAAAGTGCATAAAACTAAATGAAAACAAAGGAAAAAGACTAGTGAAACTAGGCTAAGATGACTTGTCTTCACAACACCAAACTTAAAACTTGCTTGTCCCCAAGCAAGAAAAGAATTATGCTCAAAGGTCCTTTCAATTAGAATGGATTTGAAGAATTACATGTATTATCCTGTGAGTGAAGTGATTAAGTGACAGTGGGGTGAACTCTAAATTATGTGCTCATGCAAGGGCTTTAGTGCTTACTAGTCCCTACATCTTGGGAGTCTTAGGTCTTAGAATTTTCATCCAAATAATATCATAGAGATCTCTCTATAGGTAATCACCTTGAAGCAGCTTATCGTTTCTGTGCTTTGGCCTTGACTCTAAGTGTCATGTCTCAAAGCGGTTCTTTAGATAAGCTTTCAATCAATACTCCTAAACCAGTTGGTTTTAAGGTATTAGGTATTGAAGCACCCCTTAGGATTTACTTGCTCAAGCCTATCTCTTTGACACAGTTCGACCACAAGCATTTACTAGGATAACAACTCTTTGAGTTCTTGTTTCTTTCTTCTTTTCTGCCTAGTAATTGATGCTCAGAGCCTTGGGCCATGTTCTTTTTGTTTTTGTTTTTTCTTTATTTTCTTTTGTTTTGTTTGCTGCTTCTTGGATCAATAAATGTTTGAGAATCTCCACAACACTTCTTTGAACTCTATGTCCCGCCTATGAGCTCCCATGCAAGTTTTCATAAGCATGCAACCTCAATACATAATCATACAACTAGAACCACCACTTTTCCTAATCTTTTGCTTGCCTTAAAATTGTTTAATTCCTCGATCCTTCTTTTCAAAGAACTTTCATGTGATTCATTTTTGAAATATTGAGTGCAAACAAGTTTGGAGAGTATAATATTGTAAATGATCAAGCATCTTGATTATTGAATTGCAGAAAAACTATACTAGACAGAAGGACAGATAGGGGTATAATATCACTTTCAATCACAGCAATATCTGATAATGAACAATACAACCTTTTGGAGTTTACTTGATGTCCTCTTCCTCATCATCATTGCTGGTCTTCACATTCCTCTTTCACCTCTTTGATTGATGATGCTAAATCTTCCAAAAGTTTGTATGGTGCTCTGCAATGATATTGAAAGTTGCCTGTTTCCCAAGCACTTGAAAAATGGTTAGCATGCATAATTTATTTGTGGGCCTTTGAACTTACTTTGGTGTGGGAACACCAAACTTAGTACCTTGCCAATGGTTCTCATGCATCAGATTAACCATGTGTGAAACTCTTTTTCTTTTTCAAAAGCAATAGAACTAAAAACTAGGAAACAGCAGAATAGTTAACTAGTTCGTCTAGATGCTTGAAGCTAGCATTATGCAGAAAGTGAGAATGTGTTTTATGATGGGATTTTGGTGGAACACCAAACTTAGAATCCTTCATTCTCCTTTATATTGTTGTGGTGTATAACACCAAACTTAGCTTCTTGCAATATAGATGAAGTTAATTAACCTTTTTATTAAAATAGCTATGAAAAGAGAACAACCTCAGGTTGGGTTGCCTCCCAACAAGCGCTTCTTTATTGTCATTAGCTTGACATCCTCTATGCTTGCTCAGCTCAGATTCTGAGCTTCCTTCTCCTTGTCCCATTGTCCTCCTAAGTGAGGTTTTGCTCTGTGATGCTCATCCTGGATGAGTGATTCTTTTCCTTTAGCCCTCTTCTCACCCATTTCTGCGAGGTTCTTAGCCAGTTGTTGCATTTGCTTCTCAATTTTTCTGACTGAGGCTTCCTGGTTCTTCATTGTCACCTCTTGGTGTTTCATCATTCTCTCTATTAAGATTTCCAGATTGGTGATCCTCTGAGAGGCTTGTGAGATTGGTTAGTTGTGGGGTGTTGGGGGTTGGAAGGGTGGGTAGTGTGGTGGTATGTAGTGATTGTTGTTGGTATGGTGGTATTTTTGTAGGTTTAGGAAATTGGGGTTGTTGTAGTTGAAGTCCCTTTGTTCCTGATGTTGAGATTCCCTCATTCTTAGATAAGAATGTGGCTTCCATGGTGGAAATTGTGCATTCACTGTAGTAGAATGTAGAAAATCAATTTGTCTAGCTATTGACTCTAATTGTTGCTGAGTTTGCTGGTGTAGCTGTTTGTTTTGATTCATGACTGCCTTCACTCCTTCAAGATTCATTACTTCCTTTTCTGAAATTGCATTCTGTGGTGTCTCAAATGAGTGTTGGTTATTGGCTCTTTTGTCATTGAACTCTGCAGTTCCTTGGCCGGTTGCTGTTGCTTTGAGTAGGCCATCTGAGAAGTAATCCACCGCTCTTCTTGTTTCTGAGGTTAATCCTTCATAGAACGCTTGGAAACCCACTTTGTCACTTGCTTTCTTGTATCTTTCCCATGCTTTGAACAATGGTTCTTCCTCTCCTTGTATGAATGGATGTATTCCCTCTTTCATCTTGATGTTTTGTTGGGATAAGGAGAATTTGGCTAGAAACTTGGCAACCAAATCATCCCAACTAGTGATACTTTCTTGGGGAAAGGTTTCAAGCCATTGTGCCACTTCATCCTTCAGTGATAAAGGAAATAACAAGAGCTTATAGGCATCATGATTTACACTATCGAGATTTACAGCACCACAAGTCCTCAGAAAAATGGATAGGTGCTGTTTAGGATCCTCCAATGGATTTCCACCATAGGAACAATTGTTCTTGATTAGTGTAATGAGTTGCGGCTTCATGTTGTGGTGTTCTTCTTTCTCAGAAACTCCTTCTTCAATGATATCCTTCCCTCTGGCCTCTCTTCTTTCCTGTGACATATAAATCAACAAACGGAACACACAGTGGTACTCTTGAAAATTGAGTGTAGTCAGTTGAGACAAAACTTCAAACAGTTAGTGGGTTAGTCAAAAATTAAAGAAAAAATGCTTGATCTAAACTACCACCTCACTTAATCATTATCAATCTATTCAATCCCCGGCAACGGTGCCAAAAACTTGATGTGTGGAAAACGATCCAACACAAAACTCACCGGCAAGTGTACCGGGTCGCATCAAGTAATAATAACTCACGTGAGTGAGGTCGATCCCACAAGGATTGAAGGATTGAGCAATTTTTGTTTAGTGGTTGATTTAGTCAAGCAAACAGAATTTGATTTGAGTGAATTTGTGTTCAACAAGAATTAAATTGCATAGAATGTAAAAGGGAATGGGTAATTTGCAGGAAATTAAAGAGAACAGAAAATAAAAGTGCTGAATCTCAAAGAACAAGAAATTAAATGGCAGAAACTTAGAACGCAAGAAATGTAAATTGTAGAATCTTAAAGTGCAAGAAATGTAAATGGCTTGAATTGTAAATGGGTCAGGGATGTGGCATTGCAAGAGTTAAACAAAAGAACAGTAAATCTCAACACATAGAAGAATAGAATATGACTTGAATTGAACTGGATCTAAAATGGAAACGTAAATGAATTTGAAAAACATTCAACAGAGAAAATAAAATGATGACTCCAGATCTCAGGACCCAAGAGACTAGATAACCAAGTCTAGATCTCAGTGCCTTCCTAGATCCAAATTGAGAATTCAATTTCAAGAAAAGTAAAGATCCAGCAGTAGAAGAAAAGAAGTGAAAGCGCAAATTCTCAATGATGCAGTAAATCAAAACAGAGAGATCTCAAGGTGAGATTGAAACAGAATTCCTTCAATTCTCAACACTCAAGACTCAGACAAAGTGTGTAGAAAAGAAAACAAAAACAACCTAGAGGAAGAGAATTCAATTCTCCTTCCCAGGAAATCTCAAATTCTAAAAGCAACAACTAAGGTGAGCTCTCTACTGTAAATAAGTAATAAAAATTCTAAAAAGGAAGCTCTCTAAAACTTCAAATCCTAAGCTATTTATACACTTTCTTCAAATGATCATTAAGCCTTGAATTGGGCCTTTAGCCTTGATGGAATTGGGTTGATAGTAGCCTCCGTTGATTTCTCTTGGTGTTGGGAAGAAATCCATTAGTGAACCGGGCCATGAACCATTGACGCTTGAGTCAACGTTTGAGGCAAACGTTGACTCAAACGTCCCTTGTGTGACATTATGCAGCTCGGCCAAGTTGCTGTCTTCCACGTTTGAGCCAACGTTTGAGGTCAAACGTGAGCTCAAACGTGGTTCCCCCATTCTACTCCTTTGGCCAACGTTTGGCCCAACGTTTGAGGCAAACGTTGGTGCAAACATGGCTCACTCAATGCATCAAACAGAGGTGCTCTTCTTTGCTTTTGTGGTGCCAACGTTTGACCTCACGTTTGAGGCAAACGTTGGCGCAAACGTTGGTTTGCTCTAGGGGTGCTTTTTCTCTTCTTTTTGGCGCCAACGTTTGACCTCACGTTTGAGGCAAACGTTGCCTTCCCTTGCTTCTTCTTCAGCCAACGTTTGCGTCAACGTTTGAGGCAAACGTTGGCGCAAACGTTGGCTCTTCTCCAGGGTGTTCTTCATCTGCTTCTCACGTTTGAGTTAACATTTGAGGCAAACCTTAGCTCAAACGTGAATCCCTCTTTTCAAGCCCATTCTTACAACCTTCTTCCAAGCTTTATTCCACCTATCATCAATCAAAAATTGTATCAAAGCTATGCCATAATCATGAGAGTTGTTCTTCTTCTTGTCACATGAGCAATTATGGCACAAAAACTCATGAAAATGCATCAATTTATCCATGGTTGATTGAATCAAAGGAAACATGAAATTCAACCCAATTGGCTTACTTATGGCTTAAGAAAGTGCATAAAACTAAATGAAAACAAAGGAAAAAGACTAGTGAAACTAGGCTAAGATGACTTGTCATCACCAGGACGTGTCGGGTTCGCTATATAACCGACAGATGATATCATCAGCTACTAGGAACAAGCATGCATCATGTGCATCTATGTGACATTGTTTGGGTGTGCATATTGTACTTGGTTTGCCTTTGTGATTAACTGCTAATTGTTCTACTTGCTGTAACTGTTTGTTTGTGTTTGAACTTCCTATCTGTGTTTGCAACTGGGACTCTGTTGGATTGTGGTGATTTGGTTGATGGTTGGATTGTTTGGGCCTAGGGCCGTGGTTGAAATGATATAGACCGATAGTTGGTTTCGGTTTTGTGTTTCTGATTTGGAAAGTATGAAAGGCTATTTTGGTTCAGCATAGATAAACCTTTTTGAAAGGCTTTTGAGTTTTTGAGAATTGAACGGTTCCTCTTTTAGAAAAGATTTCCAACTTTACTTTCATTGTAAACCGTTGTTTTTGAAAAGAGGCATAAGTCAGTTATTAATCACTGGTACGGTTTATCTTCACGTATCCTATTACAGTAATTCCCAAAAACCCTCTACTGAGAACCCTTTCGAGGATGATGTTCTCACCCCCCTACATTTTTCCCCTTTCAGGATAAGGCGCAGCAGTTACGAAGAGCCTATTTAATTGTTGTTGTGATGCTCTGTATTGTTTTAGTTATGGTTTACTGTACCCTCACCTTTATCTTGATATAATCTGTAAGAGGGATAGGAATTGTATTGGATTATGTTTGTAATATTATTTATATATATTTATGTATATATATGGATGTACTCTTTATGAGTTGTTATAAGTTGAATGGTATTTATGGATGTACGTTATCGAACGAAAGTATCTTTGGGAGCGGTATTACGGTTTAAAGTTTTAAACAGGCTCATATTTTAGTATTAAATAATATAAGTGTCGTCGTAATGTCCGAGCTATCAGAGTCGCGAAGCCGGAAGCGTGAGCTTTGGTAGTTAGGGTGTTACATTATGGTATCAGAGCAGTCTTTCTTGTAGAGCCTGAGGAATGGACCGACTATGCTTCAATTGCATACTCTGAGCGTTTGTCATGTATTAGGTCTTGTCGAATGACGAGAATTAGAGCTTTATGCACATGACGGTCTATTGATTAACACTATTAGACTTGCATTGCATAATTCTTGGTATTAAGTTTGGCCGGCTTAATACTAGTGAATTATGTATATGAAGGCACTGATGGGTTATCATAGATATTATACGAGTTTTGAGTAAAGCGAATTGCGGGTTTTGGGAACGTTAGAAACTATTTCTCGAGGCTATTCAGCTGTGTATCTTGAATTCTGTTCGAGTCGACCTGTTCTTTCATGTCCTAACTTGAATTTCTTGTTTGCTAATCCTTTTGAAAAGTAGTTTGATTCTTCAATTCTATTCCTCTATTCCTATGCATTCTTGTTTGATCTTAATTGCATATGCTTGTTTGCAATCCTTGTTACATCTATCTTTCTCTGTTTGAGTTCTTCTTGATTCAGGTATTCTTTGAAATAGTTTTGAACTTGTCTTAATGCACTGTGCCTTTTAACTCCGGGTTCTGAGTCCATTCTTTGAGAAATTGTTGATTCAGTTTTCCTCTTATTTGACAGTGATTATAGCCAACTTTGAGATTTTTATAAAAATTGCTGTTGACTAGATATACACTTATCTATATGTAGAACTTTGAAGATTTCTTATACAGTTTAACAACTATTTATTTTAATACCTCACCTGTACTTTTATTGGTTTGCGGAACTGCATTTACTTTAAATACAATTTAACTTTCTAGTAATTTTACTATAGTTCCAATGCACATCTTCATTTGATTATGTATTTGGGGTATTTTTCAAAATTTTGGAAAGAGAGGATTTTTCGCTTTTGTTCCGGTTAAGTTTCGTTTGATAAGCTTCACTTAACTTATTTTGAATTGAGTTTGGTTTAGCATACTACATGGTTTATGTCATTCTTGTTCTTTTGAAAATGTTGGACTCAGCTTTCTTCCTATGAACGGACTAAATGCTCTATTAAACCTTCCATCTCTATGAATGTCATACTTGACTTTGTTTTTAACTAACCTTTTACATCTTGTGAACATTCCCATTGATCTTGGTTGTCCTCTCTTGTGAATCTCATCCTTACGTGAGTCAGTTTGATTCGTTTCAAGTTAGTGCATTGTTTATTCTCTCATTATCTCTACAAGAGTTATTAGTAAAAAATTTATCCTTAAGATATTACAAATGATTAAGCTGTCTTTTTCTATAACTTTTGTATTCTTTTGAATCAATTGAAAGCTTGTTTGATGACTCATGCCTAGTGAATCTTGTTTGAACTACTTTGATTTAAGATCCTTTCTTGTATGGCTTGACTCCTTTTCAAGTACATCCTAATATCCTTGAATATCCTTTTGAAATGGTGATTTCAAATATACTTTTGGAGTCTTGTTTTGAACTTTTAAAGAAGTTTTGAATTCTCTTGTAAGAAGTTTTAAACGAAATTTATTTTTTGTTGCTTGATTTAGATTGAAACCATTGTTTAATTTTGACGAAGTTAATTTAAAGTTGGGATGCACTATTGATGACAAGTCATCCTAGCCCATTTTAGCTAGTCTTTTTCTTTTGTTTTCATTAGAATTATGCACTTTCTTAAGCTACAAGCAAGCTAATTGAGTAGATTTTCATGTTTCCCTTGATTGAACCAACCATATGTGAATTCATGCCATTTCATGAGGTTTTGAACTATATTTGTTGCATATTGTGGAAGATTGAATACCTCATGATTTTGAGCAAAACTTTGATTAGTTTGGTTGATCAATGATAGGTGAAGAAGGCTTGGAGAAAGGTTGAAGCAAAGAGGAATGGCTAGGAGTGAAGAGAGGACAATGGAATAAGTGAAAATTGAACCGGGTTGCATGAAGTTAGCCCCAACGTTAGCCCCCTAACTTGGAGGCTAACGTTGGGCATATGAATCACTCTTTGGAAGTAGCCAACGTTAGCTCCAACGTTAGCCCCCTAACTTGGAGGCTAACGTTGGAACTTGAGAGTTTCTCCCTGGGCTACCAACGTTTGCGCCAACGTTAGCCCCCTAACTTGGAGGCTAACGTTGGCACTTAAATCACAATGGGGGAGTAGGCAACGTTTGCGCCAACGTTAGCCCCCTAACGTGGAGGCTAACGTTGGCACCAATCACACCAAGCAAGGCCAACGTTAGGGTCAAAGTTAGACCCCTAACGTTGGCGCCAACGTCTAAACCAGAAGAATGTGGTTTGCTGATATGAAAAGTTAGGGTCAAAGTTAGACCCCTAACTTTGACCCTAACGTTGAAGACCAACGTTGGCTAACTCCATTTCCGGTTCAATTGGTTCACTTCGGTTCTTCTTCAATCTTCAAGAGCAATCAACCAAGGCCTCTTTCAACCCAATTCCACCAAGAACAAAGGCCCAACTCAAGGCTTGAAGATCATTTTGGAAAGTGTATAAATAGGATAGAATTCAATTTGTTTAGAGAGCTTTTTCGGGAGAGTTTTCTTTTAGAGCTTTCCTTTTAGAATTTTCATAATAGTTTTCGAAGAGCTTTTGAACTTGAGTGAACTTTAATTTCTTGCTTTCATTGCTTTCAATTTCATTTGACTTTTGTCTTGGATCTTGGATTGGAGAATTGAAGAAATTCTGTTTCAATCTCAATCTTGGATCTCTCTGTTTCCTTTACTGTTAATTGAATTAGCATTTCTGTTTCTGTTACTTACTTCATCTATTCTCTTTGCAATTTACAATTTCCTTGCTATTGTTCTTGTTGGATCTAGGAAGGCATTGAGATCTAGACTTGGTTTTCTAGTCTCTGGGTCCTGAGATCTGAATTTCTCATTTCAATTCCCTGCTTATTGCTTTTTCTGTTCATTTACTTTACTGTTTCAAGATCCGGTTTAATCCCAATTCCCTTTCCCTCTTCTGTTTGATGCAATTTAGTTTTTCCTTGTTTAAATTCTGCAAATCCATTCCCCAATTCCCTTTACATTTCAAGCAATTTATATTCCTTGCACTTTAAGATTCCGCAATTTACATTTCTTGCACTTTAAGTTTCTGCCATTTAATTTCTTGTTCTTTAAGATTCAGCAATTTAATTCCCTGCTTTCTTTAATTTCATGCAATTTACATTCTGCAAGTCACAAATCACTCAACCAACACTTGATTCGCTTGACTAAATCAACCACTAAACTAAAATTGCTCAATCCTTCAATCCTTGTGGGATCGACCTCACTCCCGTGAGTTTTTATTACTTGATACGACCCGGTACACTTGCCGGTTAGTTTTATGATGTTTTGGAAAAGATTCGTTTCTCACCAAAATATCTCATCAAGTTTTTGGCGCCGTTGCCGGGGATTGATTAGATTGACAATGATTAAGTGAGGTGGTAATCTAGATCAAGCACTTTTTCTTTATTTTTCTTTAACTTTTGATTAACCCACTAACTGTTTGAATTTTTGCTTAAGCTAACTAAAACTTCATTCTAGCAGTAGATTGAAGTATCACTGGTTTGTGTGCTCTTATGTTCTGCTTGTATGTCAGGTACACAAAGAGCCATACCCAATTTTCATGAACAAGACGAAAGAACTCTCAGGAGGTTAAGAAGAGCCGAAAGAGGGAAAAGTATTGTTGGAGAAGAAGAATCTGAGGAAGAATACCACGAGATGGAAGGAGATACATCTAATCCAGGAGAAGGAGTTAATAATCCACCACAACAGAGGAGAGTATTGGCTTCCTATACTTTTGCAAATGCTAGACATTGTGGAAGCAGCATTCTCACCCCTAATGTCAATGCAAATAACTTTGAACTGAAGCCACAACTCATCACATTGGTCCAGAATAACTGCTCATTTGGAGGAGGACCATTGGAGGATCCAAATCAACATCTATCTACCTTCTTGAGGATCTGTGACACTGTCAAATCCAATGGTGTGAATCCTGAGACTTACAAGCTTCTGCTGTTCCCGTTCTCATTAAGGGATAAGGCTGCACAATGGCTTGAAACTTTTCCCCAAGCAAGTATCACTAGTTGGGATGACTTGGTGGCTAAATTTCTAGCCAAATTCTATCCACCCCAGAGAGTCATCAGGCTGAAAACTGAGGTGCAGACATTCACACAATTAGATGCTGAATCCTTGTATGAAGCATGGGAGAGGTACAAAGCCTTAATCAGAAAGTGCCCTCCAGAGATGTTCAATGAATGGGATGTGCTGCAAAATTTCTATGAAGGCCTGACATTGAAATCTCAGGAGGCATTAGATCATTCTGCTGGAGGTTCACTACAACTAATGAAAACTGCTGAGGAAGCTCAGAATCTTGTGGACATGGTGGCCAACAATCAATATTTCTTTGCTCATCAAAGAAGCCGCCAACCATCACAAAGAAGAGGAGTAATGGAACTAGACGGAGTGGATTCAATCCTAGCTCAAAACAAGATGATGCAGCAGCAATTTCAACAACAATTTGAGCAAATGGCTAAGAGGATTGACAGTCTCCAAGTTGCAGCAGTCAACACTAGCCAGCCATCAACCACATGGGGTCAGAGTGAAGAGACTCAAGAGGAGCAACAACAAGAACAAGTCCAGTACATGCACAACCAAAATTCTGGGCCAAATGAAGTATATGGTGACACTTACAACCCTTCTTGGAAGAACCACCCAAACCTTAGGTGGGGAGACAATCACAACCAAAATCAACAACCATGGCAGAGAAACTCAAACCAAAACACTTTAAGAAACAACCAAAACCACAACCAGCAGCAAACCAACCAAAACCCCTACAGAAAACCTCAAAACAACTACTCCAACCCCAACCATTACCAATCTAATAACCAACCCACCAACCAAAATGTCTACCATCCACCATCCACATTTCACAACCCACCACAAGCATCACCTGAATCTCACAGACTCACCAACTTGGAAACCTTGATAGACAAAATGTGGAAACACCAAGAAATGACAACCAAGAACCATGAAGCCTCCATGAAGAGCCTAGAGAGGCAAATTGGGCAAATCTCCAAACAGATTTCTGTTGAGAAATCTTCAAGCTCACTGCCAAGTGACACAATCCCAAATCCTAAGGAAGAATGCAAGGCAATACAATTGAGGAGTGGAAAAGTCTTGGTGAAAAATGAAGAAGCAACCAAGAAGCCAAAGGAAAGTGACAAGAAACAAGCTGAAGAAGAGAAAGTCAATGACAAGAAGGAGGCAGCAAGCAAGCCAACTCAGAATCAAGTTCAAGAAAAAGAAGATCAGCCACAAAAATCAAGAAAGGGGAAGGAAGTAATTGAAGGACCAACTAAGGACCAAAGGCAGGGAAATAACTTCACTCCTCCCTTGCCATACCCTCAGAGGTTCAACAAAGAGATTAATGACAAGCATTTTCACAAATTCCTTGAGATTTTTAAGAAGCTGGAAATCAACATTCCCTTGGCCGAAGCACTTGAGCAAATGCCTCTATATTCCAAGTTTCTGAAGGATCTTATCAACAAGAAAAGAAGTTGGCTTGAAAGGGAAACCATATTACTCACAGAGGAATGCAGTGCTGTAATCCAACGGGGTATTCCACCAAAACTTAAGGATCCGGGAAGCTTTGTAGTCTCATGCACTATTGGCAAGATAATTCTCAACAAGGCCCTCTGTGACCTGGGTGCCAGCATCAACTTAATGCCTCTCTCAATGATGAGAAAACTTGCCATAGAAGAACTTAAACCCACCAGGATGTCGCTAGTCATGGCTGACAGATCAATCAAGACACCTAATGGAATTGTGGAGAATCTGTTAGTAAAGATTGGGGAGTTTATCTTCCCAGCAGATTTTGTAATTTTGGATACCGAAGAAGAAGGAAACGACTCAATCATTCTGGGAAGGCCATTTCTACACACAGCAAGGGCCATCATTGATGTTGAAAAAGGAGAAATGACCTTCAGGGTCCATAATGAACAAATGATTATAAATGTGTTCAAATCAATGCAAAACGCTCCTGAGCAAGAAGATTATGTGAGAGTGGATATGATAGATAGTTTGGTGGAAGAAACTTTGGAAGAAAAGTTTCAAGAGCAAGAAGGAAATCAAGAAACAACAGAGGAACAAGTGGCTGAGACCTTTACTGAGCAATATGAAAGGCAAGATAAGAAAGAAGATGTACGAAGACAAGAATTGAAACCTTTACCCACCCATCTCAAATATGCATTCCTTGGCACATCGGAGAGCCTCCCAGTAATCATTAATTCATCCCTGTCAAAGAAGGAAGAAGGAGAACTTCTTGATGTACTCAAAGCTCACAAAGATGCTTTAGGATGGACCATTGATGATCTGAAGGGAATCAGCCCTGCAGTATGTATGCATAAGATCCTCTTGGAAGATAATTCCAAACCAGTGGTTCAACCACAAAGAAGGCTAAATCCTACAATGAAGGAAGTTGTCCAGAAGGAAGTAATGAAGTTGTGGAATGCAGGGATAATATTCCCAATATCTGACAGCCCATGGGTAAGCCCAGTTCAAGTTGTACCAAAGAAGGGAGGAATGACAGTCATCACTAATGAGAAGAATGAGTTGATCCCTACTAGAACAGTGACTGGGTGGAGAATGTGCATAGACTATAGAAGATTGAATGATGCCACCAGGAAGGATCATTTCCCTCTCCCATTCATTGATCAGATGCTGGAAAGGTTAGCCGGCCATGCCTATTACTGTTTCTTGGACGGATATTCTGGGTATAATCAAATCGTGGTAGACCCCAAGGACCAAGAGAAAACTGCCTTCACATGTCCATTTGGAGTTTTTGCGTATAGGCGGATGCCTTTTGGGCTCTGCAACGCCCCTGCCACATTTCAAAGGTGTATGCTCTCCATTTTTTCTGATATGGTCGAAAAATTTTTAGAAGTCTTCATGGATGACTTCTCTGTTTTTGGTGATAATTTCAATGCTTGCCTAAACCATTTAACTCTTGTCTTGAAACGGTGCCAAGAAACTAATTTGGTTTTAAACTGGGAGAAATGCCATTTTATGGTACCCGAAGGAATTGTTCTTGGCCATAAAGTCTCAAGAAAAGGGATAGAGGTTGATAAGGCAAAAGTTGAGATTATAGAAAAACTCCCTCCACCAATTAATGTGAAATCTGTTAGAAGTTTCTTGGGGCATGCCGGATTTTACAGAAGGTTTATCAAGGACTTTTCAAAAATAGCCAAACCTTTAAGTAATCTGTTAATGCTTGATAACCCTTTTGTTTTTGATGAAAACTGTCAGCATGCATTTGAAACTTTAAAAAATAAACTCACAACAGCACCAATAATCACACCCCCAGATTGGGGATTACCTTTTGAACTCATGTGTGATGCAAGTGACATTGCAATTGGTGCTGTACTTGGGCAAAAGAAGGGGAATTTGCATCATGTCATATATTACGCAAGTAAAGTGTTGAATGAGGCCCAAAGAAATTACACTACAACAGAAAAAGAGTTGCTAGCTGTAGTCTATGCATTTGATAAGTTTAGATCATATCTGATAGGATCGAAGGTTGTAGTTTATACTGATCATGCTGCACTTAAGTATTTGATGTCAAAACAGGATGCTAAACCAAGACTCATCAGGTGGATACTGCTTCTACAAGAATTTGACATTGAAATAAGAGATAGGAAGGGCACTGAAAACCAGGTCGCTGATCATCTGTCAAGACTACCACATGAAACAAATCAAAAAGCATCCCAGCCAATAAATGAAAGCTTCCCAGATGAGCACCTTCTGCAGATCCATCAAGCACCTTGGTTTGCTGACATAGCAAATTACAAAGTGGGAAGGAAGATACCGCAAGAATTCTCTAAGCAACAAGTGAAGAAGTTGATTAAAGAAGCAAGGAAATTTTTATGGGATGAACCCTTCTTATTCAAGAGATGCTCTGATGGAGTGATCAGGAGGTGTATTCCTGAAAGTGAAGTGAGGGACATCTTGTGGCATTGTCATGGTTCAGCTTATGGTGGACACTTTGGCCCAGAAAAAACAGCCGCAAAAATACTACAGAGTGGCTTCTATTGGCCAACTATTTTCAAGGATGCCAGAAGATATGTACACCAATGTAATGAATGCCAGAAAGCAGGAGGATTAACAAGAAGGAATGAGATGCCTCAAAATTTTATCTTGGAATTAGAATTGTTCGATCTGTGGGGAATTGATTTCATGGGGCCTTTTCCTCCTTCCTATTCTTTTAGATACATCCTGGTAGCAGTGGAATATGTCTCAAAATGGGTAGAAGCTATAGCCACAACCACCTGTGATGCACAGATCGTCCTCCAATTCCTCAAAAAGCACATCTTCACTAGGTTTGGAGTGCCCAAAAGTCTTATTAGTGATGGTGGTAGTCACTTTTGCAACAAACAAATGGAGAAACTCCTTCACAAATATGGAGTAATTCACAAAGTAGCCACACCCTACCACCCTCAGACTAACGGCCAAGCTGAACTTGCAAATAGAGAATTAAAGAAGATCCTAGAGAAAACAGTGGGAATCACAAGAAAGGATTGGGCTAGAAAGCTAGAGGATGCACTGTGGGCATATAGGACAGCTTTTAAAACTCCTATTGGCAAGTCACCCTTTCAGCTATTGTATGGCAAATCCTGCCACCTCCCTGTAGAGCTTGAACATAGAGCTTTTTGGGCCACTAAACTCCTCAACCTTGACCCCCAAGCTGCAGGAAAAAAAAGGTTGTTACAACTAAATGAACTGGATGAATTCAGACTGGAAGCTTATGAAAATGCGAAGATATACAAGGAGAAAGCTAAGAAGTGGCATGACAAGAAGATCACAAAGAAGGAATTCAAGCCTGGACAACAAGTACTCCTGTATAATTCAAGGCTTAAAATCTTCCCTGGCAAACTGAAGTCTAAGTGGACTGGCCCATACTTGGTGACAAAGATTTTTCCCTATGGGAATATTGAACTGCTAGATGAGGCAACAAAGAATCAATTCACTGTGAATGGGCACAGAGCAAAGTTGTACTTAGGAGGACAATGGGTTAAGGAAAAAGAGGTTCAACACCTACAGCCCTCTTAAAAAGAATTGAAAGATGTCAAGCTAGTGACAATAAAAGAGCGCTTGTTGGGAGGCAACCCAACCGGAGGTACTTTTCTTTCATAGTTAGTTCAATAAAAAGGTTAAATGAGTAGTATGTATTGCAAGGAGCTAAGTTTGGTGTTTCACACCAAAACATATTAAGGGAGAATGAAGGATTCTAAGTTTGGTGTTCCACCAAAATCTTACTTAAAAGCACATTCTCACTTTCTATATAAAGAGCTACCAGCTCCAAGCAATCTGACAAATCATTTAAGCATTGTCTGTTTCTAGTTTTCAATTTTATTACCTTTAGCGAAGATTTAAGCTTTCACATATGGTTATGGATAAGAAACATGGCAAGAGACTGAGTTTGGTGTTCACACACCAAAGTAAGTTCAAACGCCTACAAGAAAGTCTTGCACACTAACAAATCACATAAGGGCTTGAGAAACAAGCAACTTCCATTAACACTGCAGAAAATCAATCACTCTTATGGGAGGACTACTCACCATTAGCTGAGATGAAAGAAGAAGGAGCCACCAAGAGGTTGTATTGTCATTTAACTCCATCAGTATTGAATTGCTCAAATTTGGAAGTATGAATATGCCCATTTTAACAGAAACTGTTAGTGTAGTATGCATCAATTATGTTTTTGTAGGCTGGTTTTTTATGTGTTGGCTTGTGTGTTCATTTTCACTTAACAAGAAGTATGTGTTGTCCCCTGCATCTTTAAATTTAATAAAAGAACAGTTTGAATGTGAAGTGAAATGGTCTCTGTTAGTTAGAAGTGGAATAAAAGTAAGTGGTGGTGTGTGTGATTGCATTATAACTCACTTTAGTGAATAAAGAGCTAAGATATCTCCTTCTAAGTAGAGAGTGGCCTATTGTCTATGAATCTCAATTGAATAGAATTCCTTGGTTAGAAAGAAAAACAAAAAAAAGAAAGAAAGAACAAAGAAAGCTAAAAGGTGGCAAAACAAAAGAAAAACAAAAAGAAATAAAGCTGGACACCAATAGCTTGAACTCTGAAATATATGCCTGTGATGTTTTTGTACTAGGATCTGCTTGGATTAGTAAGCTCTTAGGAGTGCCTCAACACTTGGTGACTTGGGTTAACTAACCCGGGATCATCAGCTGAAAATCCACTATCAAGAGCAACCTAACTACAAAGCATTTAGTAGCCCAAAGAGGTGCTGGGCATCAATGTTTTAAGAAGGAATGTGAGCCAAGTGTCTATGGTGAATAATGTGTCAAGTATAAAAAGAAAATGAACTTGCTACACATGACACTCAAATAAAGCTTTTGAATAAAGTAATAGCCAAGGATAAAGGAATAATGAGAGGTCATAGCAGTATGTCACTTGAAACTTGAAGGAAACTTTCTAGGCCTAGGAGTCAATAAGAAGTGAGCATTTGCATATCCACATAAAACCCCATGAACTATCAATAACACTTTGCTAGCATGAACTTCCTCTTCCATTTCATTCTTTCTTCTTAATAAATTCATTTCTTGCTTGGGGACAAGCAAGCTTTAAGTTTGGTGTTGTGATGACAAGTCATCCTAGCCCATTTTAGCTAGTCTTTTTCTTTTGTTTTCATTAGAATTATGCACTTTCTTAAGCTACAAGCAAGCTAATTGAGTAGATTTTCATGTTTCCCTTGATTGAACCAACCATATGTGAATTCATGCCATTTCATGAGGTTTTGAACTATATTTGTTGCATATTGTGGAAGATTGAATACCTCATGATTTTGAGCAAAACTTTGATTAGTTTGGTTGATCAATGATAGGTGAAGAAGGCTTGGAGAAAGGTTGAAGCAAAGAGGAATGGCTAGGAGTGAAGAGAGGACAATGGAATAAGTGAAAATTGAACCGGGTTGCATGAAGTTAGCCCCAACGTTAGCCCCCTAACTTGGAGGCTAACGTTGGGCATATGAATCACTCTTTGGAAGTAGCCAACGTTAGCTCCAACGTTAGCCCCCTAACTTGGAGGCTAACGTTGGAACTTGAGAGTTTCTCCCTGGGCTACCAACGTTTGCGCCAACGTTAGCCCCCTAACTTGGAGGCTAACGTTGGCACTTAAATCACAATGGGGGAGTAGGCAACGTTTGCGCCAACGTTAGCCCCCTAACGTGGAGGCTAACGTTGGCACCAATCACACCAAGCAAGGCCAACGTTAGGGTCAAAGTTAGACCCCTAACGTTGGCGCCAACGTCTAAACCAGAAGAATGTGGTTTGCTGATATGAAAAGTTAGGGTCAAAGTTAGACCCCTAACTTTGACCCTAACGTTGAAGACCAACGTTGGCTAACTCCATTTCCGGTTCAATTGGTTCACTTCGGTTCTTCTTCAATCTTCAAGAGCAATCAACCAAGGCCTCTTTCAACCCAATTCCACCAAGAACAAAGGCCCAACTCAAGGCTTGAAGATCATTTTGGAAAGTGTATAAATAGGATAGAATTCAATTTGTTTAGAGAGCTTTTTCGGGAGAGTTTTCTTTTAGAGCTTTCCTTTTAGAATTTTCATAATAGTTTTCGAAGAGCTTTTGAACTTGAGTGAACTTTAATTTCTTGCTTTCATTGCTTTCAATTTCATTTGACTTTTGTCTTGGATCTTGGATTGGAGAATTGAAGAAATTCTGTTTCAATCTCAATCTTGGATCTCTCTGTTTCCTTTACTGTTAATTGAATTAGCATTTCTGTTTCTGTTACTTACTTCATCTATTCTCTTTGCAATTTACAATTTCCTTGCTATTGTTCTTGTTGGATCTAGGAAGGCATTGAGATCTAGACTTGGTTTTCTAGTCTCTGGGTCCTGAGATCTGAATTTCTCATTTCAATTCCCTGCTTATTGCTTTTTCTGTTCATTTACTTTACTGTTTCAAGATCCGGTTTAATCCCAATTCCCTTTCCCTCTTCTGTTTGATGCAATTTAGTTTTTCCTTGTTTAAATTCTGCAAATCCATTCCCCAATTCCCTTTACATTTCAAGCAATTTATATTCCTTGCACTTTAAGATTCCGCAATTTACATTTCTTGCACTTTAAGTTTCTGCCATTTAATTTCTTGTTCTTTAAGATTCAGCAATTTAATTCCCTGCTTTCTTTAATTTCATGCAATTTACATTCTGCAAGTCACAAATCACTCAACCAACACTTGATTCGCTTGACTAAATCAACCACTAAACTAAAATTGCTCAATCCTTCAATCCTTGTGGGATCGACCTCACTCCCGTGAGTTTTTATTACTTGATACGACCCGGTACACTTGCCGGTTAGTTTTATGATGTTTTGGAAAAGATTCGTTTCTCACCAAAATATCTCATCAACTATTTTAAATGAAGTTTTGGAAACTTTCCTTGTTTAGTGGAAACCGGTTCGTTTGTAACGCACCACTTGTTTCCTTTACCAATTTACAAGCAAACTTTTACCTCGGATTTTCTTTTTCAAATAAAGCTTAACTTTCTCTTTCGACCTTGCTAAGATTTTTTATACACGCTTGTTTGAATATGGAATTTGAGAATTTTTGAACAAGCATTTGATTCTCTTTCGAGTTTTATGATTGTTTTTGGTTATGTTGTGCACTTAATTATCTTTCTAAAATATTTGAGGAAATATTTTAGCTCTTAGCCAAACTTGTGTGCATTTTGTTTTTAAAACTCTACATGGTCTACTTCAGCATGAAATTGTATTGAAGTAAAGCCACATTTATGCTTTTGCTACTCTTTTGAAGAATGTTTGTTGCTCAACTTTTCTTCTAGACTGCAAAGTGGTTTTTTCGCAAGTTTTCGACTTTTTCATGAACAATGTATTTGAAAGTAATTGTAATCGTGCTCTTGAGTTCTATGAGCTTTGTCTTGGGTTTGATATTCATTTCTGTAAACCTCCTACTTCTTCGACTCAATTTAAATTTATTTCGAACTAAGGTGCTGGTTCTCTTCTTATTGGTCCTATTGAATTTCTTGGATCCAAGGATTATCTTTGGAGTTGTCAATCGATGCATTTATAGCAAACTTCTTTGCTTGGACATCTTTGTTTATCTGGGAATTAGATACATTCTCTTAAATCTATGAGCATTATCCTTGATATTGTTCCTCCTTGCTAGAATCTTGTATCCTTCTGAGTTGACTCGAGAATTGTTTTGATATCACGTACGACTTGTAGACATAGTAACGTGATGTGTTAATTCTTTAAGACGTGATATGGGTATACGGAAGTTGAAGCGGTAGGTGTGCGACGTTATAAGTTGTGGGTGTTTTGTTCCTTGCGAACGGGTTTGCGGTTGTCAGGCTTGTGATGGAGTATGGGGATTGTAAAGTGCTTGATGGAGTTGGAAAGTTGAAACTTTGAGGTTGATATGAGATTAGTGTGTGGATGTTGAACACGTCGTTTTAACCCCATCATGTTTTATAGCTCTCGATGCCTTGCTTTACTATCACATGTTTGAACCAAGTCATCTTTTTGCATTAAGCCTATCTGGTAACGTTTGCTCTGCAATCAAACTCCTACCTTTCTACCCTTATGCATACGACAATCCAAGTATTTGGAAACCGGATATATGTTTATATTTTGAGATAATTTTGCATCTTCCTTAAATGTTTTCAAGGGTGAAGTGTATGAAATTTTTTTCGTTTTGTATCAATTTTTGAGGGCGAAAATTTTTATAAGGTGGGTGGAATGTAAGACCCAGAACCTTTGAAAAGTCTTTTTATGATCAAGTCTCAAATCATATAATTATTTATAGCCTTAATTTCAGAAATTATTTTATTAAAGATAATTAAGGCAAGTTTTGATTCATTGAATTTGAGATAAGTTATGATTATTATCCAATTTTATAATTATTGAATTATTTCCTATATTCAAATTATAAAGTTGGTAGTTGTAAAATAATAAGAATTTTATATGATTTGGACTAAGTAATTAATATTTTAAATATTAATACTACTATTTTGGAAAAATGAAGAAATTAAGTATATTATTTCTAATTAATTGGTTGGGACATTTTATTGAAAATAATTTGTAAAATTGATGAGCAAATAATATTTTTATACATTAATTTTGTTGGATTGAAATTTGTTCCTAATTACTATATTAACCCTACATTTATTTGAAATTACAAAAGTAACCCTAAGCCTGAAAACCCTAACCTGACCCGTTTCACCTACACCCAATTCCCTAATGCTACAGCAGCAGCCGCTGCTGCCCCTCTCTACCCTAGACACACACACACACACACATGGAGACAACATAGGAAGAAAGAAAGAAAACAAACGAAGGGGAAGGGGGAAAAGCAGGGGAAGGGGTCCGTGGAGAGAGAGACAGGGAGTTGCAGCGGGAGAAGAGGAAGAGACGGAGAAGGACTTGGTGCCGCCACTGTTTCTGTGTTCCCCAACGGCGCTGCTGCACACGAGCCGGAGAAGCTCGTCCTTGCTAAACTGCTGCCACCACCACAAGGGTTTTGTCGCCACCACTTGTGCCACGGCCGGCGAGCACGAAGAGAGAGGGAGAAGGAGATCGGGTAGGAACAGGGGACCGAGGACGGAGGGAGCACGACAGGGGAAGCCATTGCCGCCTGTCACCGTCGCGTGCCTCTGCTGCGTCACCACCGCGCCGTTGCTGCGCCTGGTTGCTGCTGATGAAGTCACTCCCACCGCCGCTGCTACTAGGGCTGTCGTCGTCCTCACCAACTTCCGAGAGAAAAGCTCATGGGTAGGGTAAACACCTCTGCTGTGTTTCTCGATCACTGGTGATGGAGCTCGCATCGTCGTCAGCCATGGCCGCTGTGCCTCTGGTCGCTGAGAAACGCCACCGCTGCTGCCACCGAAAATCGCCACTGGAACTGGTGCCGTTTGTTAAGCTTTAACCTGTCTTCAGTTTCCTTCTCCATTAAAGTTCATCTTTACCATGAGAATTGTGATGCAGCTGTGTGCTAGGAGTTGCTGCAAGTTGCCGCTGCCGGAATCACTACCAGGGCTGCCGCTTCATGGTTCAGTCACTTCTTATTTGCGGTAAGCGTTTACGTTCTGGTAACCCCTTTAGTTGCTGTCCTGTTAAACGTTGAGGTGTTGTAGCATTCGTTGTTATGAGAGTTAATCTCGTTTGTTACGTGTTGCGATTAGAGTTGATGTGGTTACTGCAAAAGTGAGCGAAGCTGTGATTCAAGCGGCCGGTAATTTCGGGTTAAGAGAGAAGGTTTCTGTGACGCGTTTGGACTGTGGTTTTGCGTTTTGAGGTAGGGGGCTTTCCGAAAACTATATTTTATATTGGAATTATTACATATAGATACTAATGTGAGACAATGTGTATTTGGTGGTTGTAGCAGCCTTATGTATTATTTTATTGTCTCGAGTGATTATGAATGTTTGTTTGGCTGAATTGTTATGTGGTTTTATGAAACGAAATGCTTTTGAAGTTGATTTTTTTAAAGCTTTGAGATCGAGTTTAATCCGTTGAGAATTGATTTGAGTTAATTTTCTTGAGAATGTTAAAAATAGAATCCACTCTTGAATTCAGCCTGGCTTGCTTTAAATGATCTGGTTTTTGATACATGGTTGTTACTGAACCGTTTCCTTGAGACTTTAGAAATGAGTTTATTCGGCTGATAATGATTTGATTTTGAAACAGTTTTCTTGAAATATGGTATTGAGATTGACTGTTGGATTTTGGCTTGCCTTTGAATTGATTTTGGATTTTGGGCTGTTGGAAAAGGATTGTGGAATGATTTTGTTGGGACCCGAACCGGGTGGCAAAGTCCAAGTTTTAGGGGAGATGTTGCCGGAATTTCTATAAAATCCGAGTCTTTATTGAAATGTTGTTTGGAAAAATGATGAGTTAAAGACTTCTATTATTTTATTTGAATTATCAAGAAAAGGATGATTCATGCTTTTGAAATGAATTATTTAAGAGGAAATTGTGATTTAGTCTTGCTTCGTAAGAAAGGCATTGTATCCCTTTCAGGAGAAAGTTATTTAGATGAAACTTATGTTTTAAAGCTGTTTTAAATATGACAAGGGCAATGCCTTTGATTTTGACTTGAGGGTTTCAATTAGAGGAGTTTCAATGATGTTGAAAGAACCTAAATGTCTATTGATAAGTTTCATTTTGAAATGTTTTGGGAAAGGTTTTAAGTACTCTTTGAACTCTGAATTCTTGCAAGACTAAAATAATTTTGAACAGTTGAAACATTCTAGAATTTATCATGGGGGTTGAAGTTGGTTTTGCCTAAGTAAAGGAAACGACTTTGAAAGAAGTAAATGATTACGTGACTCGGTTTGGCTTAGATCCTATTTTATTACTCAAATCAGAAAGCCAATGTTTTAATGATTTTAAATGAATTCGGCGTAATGAGTTATGTTATTCTCCCCTAAAGACTTGGGACTCTGCCAAGGAACTTTTGTTATAAAATCCCATTGTTGGATGGGTGGTTTTGAATACTTTGAAATAAATCCTTAACTTGCCATGGTTTTGAAAGTTTTGGAAAGAGAATGCCGAGAGTGGCTTTGTTTTAAACAGGGAACTCACTTTGAATAAATTTGTCTTATGAGCCTGAGATGATTTGAGAAATGAGATCTTTAAAGCCAAGGCTGAAAAGAGTTGAAATTTGATTTCAAAGTGATTTGTGGCTTAAATGCTGGTTTGTGGCTTAAATGCTGGTTTTATGAATTTGATGATGTTGAATGGTGGAAGTGCTGTTTTGTTATGGGCCGGAATGGCTGTGTATGATTATGAATATTGGCTGGTTCTGGATTGAACCGTGTGCCGGAATGGCTGTGTATGATATTGATTTATGGCTGATTGTCGAATGAGTTATGGGCCGTATGGCTGACTATGAATTATGAATTTAAGCCGGATGGCTGAGATGGATGTTGATCCATGGTTGGGACCGAATGAATATATGCTTGAGATACCTGGGTAGTAGCAAGGGTTGCGGTACGTCCCACTAGCTCCAGGTCAGAGACTATGACGCCTGGGTAGTAGCGGTAGTAGTGGTGATTCCACTCGTTCCAGGTTGAGCTTGTAAACTCCCGCCTGGGTAGTAGCCGCAGTAGTAGTTATTCCACTGGCTCTGGGTTGAGCGGGTAGTAGCAATGGGGTTGTAGCTCAAACCTACTTGCTCCGCGATGGGTGTTTCTGTCCATGGTTAGCTACCAGGACGTGTCGGGTTGGCTATATAACCGACAGATGATATCATCAGCTACTAGGAATAGGCATGCATCATGTGCATCTATGTGACATTGTTTGCGTGTGCATGTTGTACTTGGTTTGCCTTTGTGATTAACTGCTAATTGTTCTACTTGCTGTAACTGTTTATTTGTGTTTGAACTTCCTATCTGTGTTTGCAACTGGGACTCTGCTGGATTGTGGTGATTTGGTTGATGGTTGGATTATTTGGGTCTAGGGCCGTGGTTGAAATGATATGGACCGATAGTTGGTTTCGGTTTTGTGTTTCTAATTTGGAATGTATGAAAGGCTATTTTGGTTCAGCATAGATAAACCTTTTTGAAAGGCTTTTGAGTTTTTGAGAATTGAACGGTTCCTCTTTTAGAAAAGATTTCCGACTTTACTTTTATTGTAAACCGTTTTTTTTTTTGAAAAGAGGCATAAGTCAGTTATTAATCACTGGTACGGTTTATCTTCACGTATCCTATCACAGTAATTCCCAAAAACCCTCTACTGAGAACCCTTTCGAGGATGATGTTCTCACCCCCCTACATTTTTCCCCTTTCAGGATAAGGCGCAGCAGTTACGAAGAGCCTATTTAATTGTTGTTGTGATGCTCTGTATTGTTTTAGTTATGGTTTACTATACCCTCGTCTTTATCTTGATATAATCTGTAAGAGGGATAGGAATTGTATTGGATTATGTTTGTAATATTATTTATATATATTTATGTATATATATGGATGTACTCTTTATGAGTTGTTGTAAGTTGAATGGTATTTATGGATGTACGTTATCGAACGAAAGTATCTTTGGGAGCGGTATTGCGGTTTAAAGTTTTAAACAGGCTCATATTTTAGTATTAAATAATATAAGTGTGGTCGTAATGTCCGAGCTATCAGAGTCGCGCAGCCAGAATCGTGAGCTTTGGTAGTTAGGGTGTTACAGCATATGTCTTTTGAATTTGTTGTTTATGAATGTTAAAATTGTTGGCTCTTGAAAGAATGATGAAAAAGGAAAAATGTTATTTGATGATCTGAAACATCATAAAAATGATTCTTGAAGCAAGAAAAAGAAGTGAATAGAGAAAAGCTTGCGGAAAAAAAAAGAAGGCGAAAAAAAAGAAAGAAAAAAGAAAAAAAGCAAGCAGAAAAAGCCAATAGCCCTTAAAACCAAAAGGCAAGGGTAATAAAAGGGATCCAAGGCTTTGAGCATCAGTGGATAGAAGGGCCCAAAGGAATAAAATCCTGGCCTAATTGGTTAAACCAAGCTGTCCCTAACCATGTGCTTGTGGCGTGAAGGTGTCAAGTGAAAAGCTTGAGACTGAGCGGTTAAAGTCGAGGTTCAAAGCAAAAAAGAGTGTGCTTAAGAACCCTGGACACCTCTAATTGGAGATTTTAGCAAAGCTGAGTCACAATCTGAAAAGGTTCACCCCATTATGTGTCTGTGGCATTTATGTATCTGGTGGTAATACTGGAAAACAAAGTGCTTAGGGCCACGGCCAAGACTCATAAAGTAGCTGTGTTCAAGAATCAACATACTGAACTAGGAGAATCAATAACACTATCTGAATTCTGAGTTCCTATAGATGCCAATCATTCTGAACTTCAAAGGATAAAATGAGATGCCAAAACTTTTCAGAGGCAAAAAGCTACTAGTCCCGCTCATCTGATTGGAGCTAAGTTTCATTGATATTTTGGGATTTATAGTATATTCTCTTCATTTGCTTGGGGACAAGCAACAATTTAAGTTTGGTGTTGTGATGAGCGGATAATTTATACGCTTTTTGGCATTGTTTTTACATAGTTTTTAGTATGATTTAGTTAGTTTTTAATATAATTTTATTAGTTTTTAAATAAAAATCACATTTCTGGACTTTACTAGGAGTTTGTGTGTTTTTCTGTGATTTCAGGTAATTTCTGGCTGAAATTGAGGGACTTGAGCAAAAATCTGAAGTGGATTTTCTGGAGCTACAGAAACCCAATTGGCGCGCTTTCAATTGCGTTGGAAAGTAGACATTCAGGGCTTTCCAGCAATATATAATAGTCTATACTTTGCCTGAGTTTTGACGACGCAAACTGGCGTTCAAACGCCAACTTCCTGCCCTATTCTGGAGTTAAACGCCAGAAACAGGCTACAACCTGGCGTTTAACTCCAAAAAGAGTCTCTACACATTAAAGCTCAATGCTCAGTCTAAGCACAAACAAAGTGGGCCCAGAAGTGGATTTCTATATCATTTACTTATCTTATGTAACCCTAGCTACTAGTTTAGTATAAAAACTACTTTTAGTGATTTATTTTACATCTTTTGATCATCTTTGATCAGGGATCAGTCTTTTTCCCTATTTTCGAATTCATATGCCATTTGGGGAGGCTGGCCATTCAAACTTGCCTAGACCTTGTTCTTATGTATTTTCAACAGTAGAGTTTCTACACACCATAGATTAAGGTGTGAAGCTCTGCTGTTCCTCATGAATTAATGCAAATTACTATTGTTTTTCTATTAAACTCAAGCCTATTTCTTCTCTAAGATATTCATTTGCACACAAGAACATGATGAATGTGATGACTATGTGACGCTCATCACCATTCTCACTTATGAACGCGTGCCTGACAAACACTTCCGTTCTACATGAAAGCAAGCTTGAATGCATATCTCTTAGCCTCCTGATTTACGATCATAGTCTTCGTGGTATAGGCTAGAATTATTGGCGGCCATTCTTGTGATCTGGAAAGTCTAAACCTTGTCTGTGGTATTCCGAGTAGGATCTGGAAAGGGATGGCTGTGACGAGCTTCAAACTCGCGAGTGCTGGGCGTAGTGACAGATGCAAAAGGATCACTGGATCCTATTCCAGCATGATCGAGAACCGACAGATGATTAGCCGTGCGGTGACAGGGCATTTGGACCATTTTCACTGAGAGGACGGGATGTAGCCATTGACAACGGTGATGCCCAACATACAGCTTGCCATGGAAAGGAGAGGTTCAGAAGGAACAAAAGCATCTCCATACGTTTATCTGAAATTTTCACCAATGAATTGCATAAGTATCTCTATCCCATTTTATATTTTAATTATATTTTAACTATCAATTCACCATAACCATTTGAATCCGTCTGACTGAGATTTACAAGGTGACCATAGCTTACTTCAAGCTGACAATCTCCGTGGGATCTATCCTTACTCACGTAAGGTTTATTACTTCGACGACCCAGTGCACTTGCTGGTTAGTTGTGCGAAGTTGTGAAAAAGAACTAAGATTATGAACGTGCGTATTAAGTTTTTGGCGCCGTTACCAGGGAATGAACAATCACGATTTTGTGCACCAGAATGCTCTGTGTTTTTCTTGCTATTTTGGTTGCATGACATAAACAGAGAGCCCTCCACCTCTGGAATCTCTAAAGAAGAGCATCAAGAAATGGAGGAGGACCCAACGAATCCGAGTCATTGCGGGAGTAGTATCTTTACCCCGAATGACAATGCATCCCATTAATTGAAGCATCCGCTCATCACCGTGGTACAAAACAATTTCTCCTATGGAGCAAGTCCACTGGAAGATCCCATTCAGCATTTATCCACCTTCTAAAAAATCTGTGACACAATGAAGCCCAATAGTGTACATCCAGCCACATACAAATTGTTGATGTTCCCATTTTCATTGAAGAACGAGGCTGCTCAATGGCTTGAAGCCTTCCCACAAGGAAGCATCACTAGATGGGAGGATCTAGTGAGTAAATTCCTAACCAAGTTCAACCCACCCCAGAAAATTAGCAAGCCAGAAGCAGAAGTGTAACCATTCACACAAAAGAAGGGAGTAATGGAACTTGAAGGAGTAAATGCAATCATGACCCAAAACAAGCAGATGCACCAACAACTTCAGCAACAAATGGAGCTAATGGTTAGGAAAATCAACGAGCTGCAATTTGCTGTAGAAAATGCACGAAACCAATCTCAAATCTCATATGGATATAATCAATCTGAAAGAGGTTTTGGAGTAATTAACTATGAGCACCAAAATTTAGGGCCAAGGAACCTCAATTATAACAACCCCAGCATTACAAACAAGCACAACCACAACCTCACTAACAACACCCATTACACACCACCACAACACACAAACCTCCAACCCCCTTACACTTCACAATTTTCCCAAAACAACTTTTATCAACCATCTCAGTTCACACAACCACCACTAATTCGGTGCTCTCAAAGAATCTCTAACCTAGAGACAATAATGGAGAAGCTCATGAACCATCAAACCTTAGCAAACACATGCCAAAAAGCAGCACTCAGAAACATTGAAGAAAAACTGGGGCAAGTGGATAAATACATTTCAGATCTGAGTGAGAAGAAGGCAAATACCCTCCCCAGGGCCACTGAGGTCAACTCAAGAGACAACGAAAAAGCCACAAAGTGGGAGAAGTGGAAAGAAATCATAGAGGAAAGTGAGAAGGCTATAGAAAAAGAAGCCACTATCCAAGAAAAACACCACAGAGAAGTTTCACATGAAGAGATAGAGGAAAGGAATCCCACAGCAAGAGGAGAAAATCTAAGGCAATAGGATTTTCAGCTTCCATGATCAAAGAATGATGAATGTCAAGCTAGTGACAATAAAAGAGCGCTTGTTGGGAGGCAACCCAACCTGAGGTAGTTTTCTTTTCATAGCTATTTCAATAAAAAGGTTGAGTGGTTCTATCCGTATTGCAAGGAGCTAAGTTTGGTGTTTCACACCAAAACAAATTAAGGAAGAGTGAAGGATGCTAAGTTTGGTGTTCCACCAAAAATATCATTTGAAAACACATTCTCACCTCTTGCATAAAGGGTTGCTAGTTCCAAGCAGTCAGATAAACCATTGAACCATTGTCTGTCTTCTAGTTTTTAGTTTTGTAACCTTCAGCAGAAAAAAAAGGCTTCACATATGGTTGACTTAATGCATAAGAAACATTGGCAAGGGACTAATTTTGGTGTTCACACACCAAAGTAAGTTCAAGAGCCCACAAATAATTCATGCATGCTAACCATTTTTCAAGTACTTGGGGAACAAGCAATTTTCAATATCATTGCAGAGGTTGTTCCAAGTTTTTGGAAGGATTAAGCATCATCAACCAAAGAGATAAAAGAGGAATGTGAAGACCAGCAATGATGATGATGAGGAGTAAAGCAAGTAAACTCCAATAGGTTATATTGTTAAGTGATTATTTTGCATCAGACACTACTATGATTGGAAGTGATATTGTACCCCTGTCTGTTTGTCTGTCTAGTATAGTTTCTCTATAATTCAATAATTGAGATGCTTGATTATTTACAACACTACACTCTTCAAACTTGCTTGCACTCAATATTTCAATAAGACATCAAAGGACAATTCTTTGAAAAGAAGGATTGAGGAATTAAAAAGTTTTGAGGCAAGCAAAAGATTAGGAGAAGTGGTGGTTCTAGTTGTATAATTATGCATTGAGGTTGCATGCTTATGAAAACTTGCATGGGAGCTCATAGGCAGGACATAGAGTTCAAAGAAGTATTGTGGAGATTCTCAAACATTTATTGATCCAAGAATCAGCAAACAAAAGAAAATAGAGGAAACACAAAAACAAAAGAACATGGCCCAAGGCTCTGAGCATCAATTACTAGGCAGGAAAGAAGAAAGAAACAAGAACTCTGAGTTATTGTCCTAGTAAATGCTTGTAGTCAAAATGTGTCAAAGAGAGAGGCTTGAGCAAGTAAATCCTCAGGGGTGCTTTAACACCTAATACCTTAAAACCAACTAGTTTAGGAGTATTGATTGAAAGCTTATTTAAAGAGCCGCTTTGAGACATGACATTTAGAGTCGAGGCCAAAACACAGAAACTATAAGTTGCTTCAAGGTGATTACCTATAGAGAGATCTCCATGATACCATTTGGATGAAAGTCCTAAGACCTAAGACTTCTAAGATGTGGGGACTAGTAAGCACTGAAGCCCTTGCATGAGCATATAATATAGAGTTCACCCCACTGTCACTTAATCACTTCACTCACAGGATATTACAAGTTATTCTTCAATCTATTCCAATTGAAAGAACCTTTGAGTATAACTCTTTTCTTGCTTGGGGACAAGCAAGGTTTAAGTTTGGTGTTGTGATGACAAGTCATCTTATGCTAGCTTTTCAAGCATTTTTCACTTGTTTCATTAGGTTTTATGCACTTTCTTGCATTGTAAGTAAGTGATTCCGAGTGAATTTGCATGGTTTTGTTGAATCAATCAACCATCCTTTATTTGACACTAAATCATGAGGTTTAAGCTAAAATTAATTGGTTTTTGAATGATTTACAAACCTTGTGAATTTGGTGATACTTTGATTGGTTCTTTTGATTACTTGTAGGTGAAGAAAAGAAAAAATAAGAAAGCGTGGCCTATGAAGCGTAGCCCAAAGGAAACAAAAGCATGGTGCATTAAAGGAAAAAAGCCATAGCGCCCTCTAAGTGAGCACAGCGCTTTCTATTTGAGCGCTACTCAAATCCAAGAAAGTAAATGGCAAGGAAGCTGCGCGCTCTCACTTAACTGAGCGCTACAAGGAACCAAGGAAATAAGGCAAAATCAATAGCGCTCGGTTAACTTTTATAACTTTATCGGGGCTTGGCACAAGAAAATGCAAGGGTAAATGTTTGCTAGTGGAGGCCCCAAGGATCGAACCCTGCACTCGAGGGAGCAAGAAGGAGCGCTACTTGCAAGGAAAGTAAGCCAAAATTGGCCGAATTGCATTCACAAGGACTCGAACCACGGAGCTGGAGGAGCGCTACCTTTGGTTATTCTTCAAATTGGAGCTGAATTGTTCCCACCAAGGTTCGAAGCTGGGGGCTCATTAACAAGGAAAGGGATGCTACGCTCTCCCAATTCATTGAGCGCTACCTTTCTTGTTTTGCCAAGGAAATGAGCGCTGGTAGAGTGTGACACGGAAAAGGCAAGGGAGTGCTGTGCTCTCCTTGTTAACCAAGAGCTAGTGAAGGACACATGCAAGGCTTGGCACGTGAGCAAATTGGCAAGCCAAAAGCACCATGGAGTGATGCGCTCAATGAGTTAACCGAGCACTCTACTGGGAGCAGCACCGACGGTCCAAATCCAATTAAAATTCTATTTAAATTCAATTCTTCACAAAATTGAAAGGCCCACTCCAAATTCTGAAATTCAAAAATAGGAAGTGTATAAATAGAAGTTAGTTTGATTTAGAGAGGACCTTTTGACACTTTTATTTTTTTACTTTTCATTTTGAAGCTCATTTTATTTTTAGCTTTGGGTTTGGGAATTAGGATAGAGAATTAAATTCTCTTCCTCTTTGTTCTTACTTTTACACTCTTCACTCTTTTTTTTGAATCTTGGATTGAGAATTGAAGAAATTCTGTTTCATTCTTGATCTAAGATCTCGCTTTTTTTACTTTCTACATAATTTCAAGGAATTGTGATTTGGATCTAAGTTTTCTTTACTGCTTTCATCTCTATTTCTTCTACACTTATTCTCTGTTGGATCAAGGAAGGAATTGAGATCTAGACTTGTTTTCTAGTCTCATTCAGCCCCTGAGATCTTCAACTTCACTTTTAGATTTTACAATTGAGTTGAATTTACTTTTTGTATTGCTTCTTTAAGTAATTCTTCTTTTCTATTTGAGATCTGCTGCATTTCAATTCATCTTTTACTTCTCTGTTGATTGCTATTTACATTCTCTTGTTTAATTTCTGAGGTCCCAGCTCCCAAGGCCCTTTACTATTCAAACAATTTACATTTCTTGCACTCTAAGCTTTAGCTATTTACATTTCTTGCAATCTAAGCTTCTGTCATTTACATTACTTGCACTCTAAGATTAAGCTCCCTTACTTTTTCTCCCCTTTAATTTACTGTCAATTCTCCCTCTCCCTTTAAATTTCATGCAATTTAGCTTCTGTTGAATACAAATCACTCAAATCAAACCTTGTTTGCTTGACTAAATCAACCACTTAACTAAAATTGCTCAATCCTTCAATCCCTGTGGGATCGACCTCACTCATGTGAGTTATTATTACTTGTTACGACCCGGTACACTTGCCGGTGAGTTTTATGTTGGATCGTTTTCCACACATCAACCACTCCACCCAATAACCACACAACAACCACCATAAAGATACATCATCTTCAACCATGCAACCATATGAAATCAGCAGTAATTTTGCAAAATTAGAGGCTGCCATAGCACAATTGTCAGCACAACTGACAAGAACTATTTCTACTGTTCTGAAGAAACAAATGCAGGCTGAAAGAAAGATAGATGCAAACCAAGAGGAGTTCAGATCCAACATAAGGAACCAAGGGGCAGCAATTTTAAAACTGGAAGCACAAGTAGGGAGCTTGTCTAAACAAATACCAATGCCTACACATACATTCCCCAGTGATACCATGGTCAACCCAAGAGGGGAACGCAAAGCCATCACAGTAGAGGACGTATTAGTAAAGGTTGAAGGCCTTTACATCCCTGCTGATTTCATAATCCTTGATACTGGGAAGGATGAGGATGAATCCATCATCCTTGGAAGACCTTTCCTAGCCACAGCAAGAGCTGTGATTGATGTTGACAGAGGTAAATTAGTCCTTCAATTGAATGAGGATTTCCTTGTGTTTACAACTCAAGGTTACCCTTCTGTAAACATGGAAAAGAGGCACAGTAAGCTTCTCTCAAAACAGAGTCAACCAGAGCCCCCACAGTCAAACTCTAAGTTTGGTGTTGGGAAGTCTCAACAATGCTCTGAACATCTGTGAGGCTCCATGAGAGCCCACTATCAAGCTGTTGACATTAAAGAAGACCTTACTGGCATTTAAACGCCAGTAAGAAGCATCTGGCTGGCGTTCAACGCCAGAACAGAGCATAGTTCTGGCACTGAACGCCCAAAATGGGCAGCATCTGGGCGTTTGAACGCCAGAATTGCACCCTGGAGAAGAGCTGGCGATGAACGCCCAAAACAAGCATGGTTCTGGCGTTCAACGCCAGAAATGGGAAACAAATGGGCATTCAACACCCAGAACAAGCACCAATCTGGCGCTGAACGCCCAGAGTTGTGTGCAAGGGCATTTTGCATGCCTAATTTGGTGCAAGGTTGTAAATCCTTGAACACCTCAGGATCTGTGGACCCCACAGGATCACCTCAGGATCTGTGGACCCCACAGGATCCCCACCTACCTCCACTCACTTCTTCTCACCCCTCTTTCACACAATCCCATAAACACTCTTCCCCAAAACTCTTCACCAATCACCTCAATCTCTCTTCTCTATCACCACTTCACCACTCACATCCATCCACTCTTCCCCATAAACCTACCTCATAAACCCCACCTACCTTCAAAATTCAAAATCAATTTCCCACCCAAACCCACCCTATATGGCCGAACCTTACCCCCCCTCCCTTCCCTATATAAAGCCCTCCATTCTTCTTCCTTTTCACACAACACAACCCTCTCTTCCCCTTCTTGGCCGAATACACCCCTCCCCCCTCTCCTCCATATTTTCTTCTTCTTCTTCATCTATTCTTTCTTCTCTTGCTCAAGGGCGAGCAAAATTCTAAGTTTGGTGTGGTAAAAGCATAAGCTTTTTGTTTTTCCATTACCATTGATGGCACCCAAGACCTGAGAATCCTCTAGAAAAGGGAAAGGGAAGACAAAAGCTTCCACCTCCGAGTCATGGGAGATGGAAAGATTCATCTCCAAAGCTCATCAAGACTACTTCTATGATGTTGTGGTCAAGAAGAAGGTGATCCCTGAGGTCCCTTTCAAGCTCAAGAAGAATGAGTATCCGGAGATCCGACATGAAATCCAAAGAAGAGGTTGGGAAGTTCTAACAAACCCCATCTAACAAGTCGGCATCCTAATGGTTCAAGAGTTCTATGCCAATGCATGGATCACTAGGAACCATGATCAAAGTAAGAACCCAAACCCGAAGAATTATATTACAATGGTTCGGGGAAAATACTTAGATTTTAGTCCGGAAAATGTGAGGTTGGCGTTTAACTTGCCTATGATGCAAGGAGAGGCACGCCCCTACACTAGAAGGGTCAACTTTAATCAAAGGTTGGACCAAGTCCTCATGGACATATGTGTGGAAGGAGCTCAATGGAAGATTGACTCCAAAGGCAAGCCGGTTCAATTAAGAAGACTGGACCTCAAGCCTATGGCTAGAGGATGGTTGGAATTCATCCAACGCTCCATCATCCCCACTAGCAACCGATCTGAAGTTACTGTGGATCGGGCCATCATGATTCATAGCATCATGATTGGAGAAGAAGTAGAAGTTCATGAAGTCATCTCCCTTGATCTCTACAAAATAGCCGAAAAGCCCTCTCCTGGGGCAAGGCTAGCTTTTCTTCATCTTATTTGCCATCTATGTTACTCAGCTGGAGCTTTCATAGAAGGAGACATTCCCATTGAGGAAGAGAAGCCCATCACTAAGAAAAGGATGGAGCAAGCAAGAGAGCCCATTCATGGATCTCAAGAGACGCATGAAGCTCATCACCATGAGATCCCGGAGATGCTTCAAATGCATTTTCCTCCACAAAACTATTGGGAGCAAATCAACACCTCCCTAGGAGAATTAAGTTCCAACATGGGACAATTAAGGGTGGAACATCAAGAGCACTCCATCATCCTTCATGAAACAAGAGAAGATCAAAAAGCAATGAGGAAGGAGCAACAAAGACAAGGAAGAGACATAGAAGAGCTCAAGGACATCATTGGTTCCTCAAGAAGGAAACGCCACCATCACTAAGGTGGACTCATTCCTTGTTCTTATTTTCTGTTTTTTGTTTTCTTAATGTTAAGTGCTTATCCATGTTGGTGTCTTCATTACATGATCATTAGTAGTTAGTAACTATGTCTTAAAGTTATGAATGTCCTATGAATCCATCACCTCTCTTAAATGAAAAATGTTTTAATTCAAAAGAACAAGAAGTACATGAGTTTCGAATTTATCCTTCAACTTAGTTTAATTATATTGATGTGGTGACAATGCTTCTTGTTTTCTGAATGAATGCTTGAACAGTGCATATGTCTTTTGAAGTTGTTGTTTAAGAATGTTAAATATGTTGGCTCTTGAAAGAATGATGATAAGGAGACATGTTATTTGATAATCTGAAAAATCATAAAAATGATTCTTGAAGCAAGAAAAAGCAGCAAAGAACAAAGCTTGTAGAAAAAAAAAGAAAAAAAATATAGGAAAAAAAATAGAAAGAAAAAGAAAAAGCAAGCAGAAAAAGCCAAAGCTCTTAAAACCAAAAGGCAAGAGCAAAAAAGCCAATAACCCTTAAAACCAAAAGGCAAGGGTAAATAAAAAGGATCCCAAGGCTTTGAGCATCAGTGGATAGGAGTGCCTAAAGGAATAAAATCCTGGCCTAAGCGGCTAAACCAAGCTGTCCCTAACCATGTGCTTGTGGCGTGAAGGTGTCAAGTGAAAACTTGAGACTGAGCAGTTAAAGTCAAGGTCCAAAGCAAAAGAAGAGTGTGCTTAAGAACCCTGGACACCTCTAATTGGGGACTTTAGCAAAGCTGAGTCACAATCTGAAAAGGTTCACCCAGTTATGTGTCTGTGGCATTTATGTATCCCGTGGTAATACTGGAAAACAAAGTGCTTAGGGCCACGGCCAAGACTCATAAAATAGCTGTGTTCAAGAATCATCATACTGAACTAGGAGAATCAATAACACTATCTGAACTCTGAGTTCCTATAGATGCCAATCATTCTGAACTTCAATGGATAAAGTGAGATGCCAAAACTATTCAAGAGGCAAAAAGCTACAAGTCCCGCTCATCTGATTGGAGCTATGTTTCATTGATAGTTTGGAATTTATAGTATATTCTCTTCTTTTTATCCTATTTGATTTCCAGTTGCTTGGGGACAAGCAACAATTTAAGTTTGGTGTTGTGATGAGCGGATAATTTATACGCTTTTTGGCATTGTTTTTAGTATATTTTTAGTAGAATCTAGTTACTTTTAGGGATGTTTTCATTAGTTTTTATGTTAAATTCACATTTCTGGACTTTACTATGAGTTTGTGTGTTTTTTTGTGATTTCAGGTATTTTCTGGCTGAAATTGAGGGACTTGAGCAAAAATCAGATTCAGAGGTTGAAGAAGGACTGCTGATGCTGTTGGATTCTGAACTCCCTGCACTCAAAGTGGATTTTCTGGAGCTACAGAACTCAAATTGGCACGTTTCCAATTGCGTTGGAAATTAGACATCCAGGGCTTTCCAGCAATATATAATAGTTCATACTTTGGCCGAGTTTAGATGACATAAAAGGAAGTTGAACGCCAGTTCTACGCTGTTGTCTGGAGTTAAACGCCAGAAACACGTCACAAGCCAGAGTTGAACGCCAGAAATACGTTACAAACTGGTGTTCAACTCCAAGATTGACCTCTACACGTGTAACATTCAAGCTCAGCCCAAGCACACACCAAGTGGGCCCCGAAAGTGGATTTATGCATCAATTACTTACTTCTGTAAACCCTAGTAACTAGTTTAGTATAAATAGGACTTTTTACTATTATATTAGACATCTTTGATCAGTTTTATGCTATCCTAGACTTTCATGGGGGCTGGCCATTCGGCCATGCCTGAACCATTATCACTTATGTATTTTTATACAGGTAGAGTTTCTGCACTCCATAGATTAAGGTGTGGAGCTCTGCTGTTCCTCAAAGATTAATGCAAAGTACTACTGTTTTTCTATTCAATTCAACTTATTCCGCTTCTAAGATATTCATTCGCACTTCAACCTGAATGTGATGAACGTGACAATCATCATCATTCCCCTACAAACGCATGCCTGACAACCACTTCCGTTCCACCTTATATTGAATGAGTATCTCTTGGATCTCTTAATCAGAATCTTCGTGGTATAAGCTAGACTGATGGCGGCATTCATGAGAGTCTGAAAAGTCTAAACCTTGTCTGTGGTATTCCGAGTAGGACTCTGGGATTGAATGACTGTGACGAACTTCAAATTCGCGAGTGCTGGGCGTAGTGACAGACGCAAAAGGAGGGTGAATCCTATTCCAGTATGATCGAGAACCTCAGATGATTAGCCGTGCTGTGACAGAGCATTTGGACCATTTTCACAAGAGGATGGGATGCAGCCATTGACAAGGGTGATGCCACCAGATGATTAGCCATGCAGTGACAGCGCATCGGACCATTTTCCAGAGAGGATTAAAAGTAGCCATTGACAACGGTGATGTCCTTACATAAAGCCAGCCATGGAAAGGAGTAAGATTGATTGGATGAAGACAGCAGGAAAGCAGAGGTTTAGAGGAACAAAAGCATCTCTATGTGCTTATCTGAAATTCTCACCAATGATTTACATAAGTATTTCTATCCTTATTTTATTATATATTTTCGAAAACTCCATAACTATTTTATATCCGCCTGACTGAGATTTACAAGGTGACCATAGCTTGCTTCATACCAACAATCTCCGTGGGATCGACCCTTACTCATGTAAGGTTTATTACTTGGACGACCCAGTGCACTTGCTGGTTAGTTGTATCGAAGTTGTGAATGAAAAATGATTTATTAAGACGTGCGTACAGAGTTTCTGGCGCCATTGCCTGAGATCACAATTTCGTGCACCAACGCCCAAGTGGCTTCTTGGAACTGGCGTGCCACGCCTTCGACACCAAGTGGCACGCCATAGTGGAGGTTCTTCTTGGAATGGTGAGTTGGCGTGCCACGCCCCTTTGCTCAAGTGGCACGCCCATAGTAGATGGTGGGTCAGGCGTGCCACGCCCAATCTGGCATGCCACGCCTTTTTTGTGTCCTCCATTGTAGCTCTCTGGAAAAATGTATTAGCGTGCCACGCCCTCATGCATGCTTGGACTTCTTCTCTGGACTTTAGTACTGGCGTGCCACGCCTAGCTCCTGGCGTGCCACGCCAGTGCATTTTCGTGGCATTTGTTCCCAAGTGGCACGCCAGTTTCACACGCCCAGCTTCTTGTTTGTCTTCTACCCATTTTTGATGCCTTTTTCACCTGAAATTCAGCACAACTCATTTCAAAGTAGTGTACCATAATATTCATCAAATAATGCATGAATTGTACTGATAAAATGAGATTTATGCTCTTTTATGGTCTTCTTTATGCAAGAAAGAAGGGTAGATGATGCAAGTCATCACAATACCAAGCTTAAGCTTTGCTTGTCCCAAGCAAATCAATGTGAGTAAGCCTTTATAACTTGAGGCCTTGGCTTTGAGTGATTGCAATACAGCTAAGAGTAAGACTAAGTGTTCAACACACGTATGAGTGTTTTAATGTCATGGAAAACTCTTGGATCCTTGAGGGTTCTTTTAGGTATAGGTTTTAGGGGTCCTTTCTATTGATTGTCACCTTGAAGTGGTAAGGATTGTTTTTCTTTCTTGACCACGACTCTAAGTGTTTTATCTCAAGACAACCCTTTAATTAGGCTTTCAATTAGCACTCCCAAGCCAATTGGTTTTAGGGTACTAGGTGTTGAGACACCCCTAAGAATTTACTTGTCCAGGTCTCTTCTTGACACATCTTCACTACAAGCATCTACTAAGATCTTTAGTTCTTTTTGAGTTTTTTAATGTTTCTTTTTTTTTCTATCCCAGTAGTTGATGCTCAGAGCCTTGGGCCTTTATTGCTTACTACCTCTTGGTTCTATGGATATTCAAGGAACACCCTTTAACCTTTCCTTGTTATACCTTCTAGGACTAGTTGCTCTCCATGACTCAATTTCTTTTTTTATTTCATCCAAGGTTCTACACTTAGTTTTTTATTTCTTAGTTTGTTTGATAATCTCTATTGGCCTTGGTCTCTCTTGATGTTTTTGCACAACTCACAGTAACTCTTATGGAGACAAGCTCTACTTTTATTTATGTTGAAATGAAGACTTGAAATACATGGCATTTTCTTTCTTGTAAAAAAAACTCATAAAGACTTCAAACAGGAATTAAAACTAAGCATAAAACATAAACTATCCTAGCATGATTATTTATTCAAAAAGTAAATAAAGCAAAAGCTTAAACAAGATTTCAGAATTTAGAAAATGTCAACCATGGAACTCAACAACCTTGAGCAGCTTCATCTTTAGTTCATTGGCCCCTTCCCTTTATCCTTCTTCTTGTGCTTTAGCATCCTTGGGCTTCCAAAATCCTAGCCTCCTCATATAATATTTTACATTCTCCTTGTGTTGGTATGCTATTTCTTCTTGCCTTGAGCTGAGTTCCTCCAATTTCTGCATATAGGTGGGGTAATTGGGGTTCATGTTAGCTACTGCATTGCACAGGTAGCTCAACTTTGTTTGTGCATAGCAATCATATTCCCCTCTGGCTACAGTCCTTGCTTCATAAAGGTGTCTGAATTCAGCAAGACTCTCCATTTGTTGTAATTGTCGTCTCAGAATCATTTCTAAGCTGCCTTGCATCTCTCCCCAGTTAATCTGATCTTGCTGCTCCTTGAGGTTCTTAAAACCCCCTTGGAGTTGTTGAATGTTTTGGTTAACTTGGCTCCATTGTTGTTGTTGAGTTTCTTTGAGTTGATTAACATCTTCCCTCAGGTGGTGTAGGTCTCCCTTCATTTGGTGTACATATCCTTGCAATTTTCCCAGTTGAATCCCTCTGGAAATTGCTGATATTAGTATTGTGGTGGTGGTGGAAGTGCCAAGAATTGAGGTTGCTCTTCTGCCTCTTCCTCTTCTTGTTGTTGTTGTGGTTCATGGGCATGAGCTCTTCGTTCTCTGGCCCTGTTGAGTGGGTGAACAGCTACCACCTTGGCCATCTTTATGGCAGTTATGAACTTGTCTTACTTCACAAGCACCTCATCAATGATCTTTTCAACTCCAACCTCATCACATAGCCTCTATATAATGCTGGAGAATGCCAACCTTGTGTTGTCACTGGTGCTTTTCAATACTTTGTTGATGTTGTTGGAAATCATCTCCCCCACGTTGATATTCTCTTCTTTCATGATGCTGTAGATGAGCACAGCTCTCTCCTTGGTCACCTCTGAAGTGTTGGATATGGGATTAGGGACCTCCTCACAAATTCTAGCCACCCTCTAGCTTAGGGGCTCAAATCTCTTCTCCTCAATTGATTTGGTATCCCATCCTTATCATTTATCCAACGCACATGCATTACACAAATTTCATTCAGGGTCTCCTCAAACCCAGGGTCTTGCTGCTTCATTCTTTCTTCACAGCTCCGAGTGGAGCTTGTCCTCTTCACCATTAGCATTCTTTCTATGCTAGAGGGGCTGTAGTCGATGGACTTCCCCCTTACATAGCTAATGTAGCCATATTGTTGCCCTGTTTGAGGTACTGCATTAGCGTAGAATTCCCTCACCAAGCTCTCTACCACTTTCCTTGGTGGGTTGCATAGAAGTGACCAACCCCTGTTGTTGATCTCAATGTTAATTTCAATATGCTCATTCCTCTCTAGTTGAAACCCAACTTCTGGAATGATCTCCCTCTCACTTACCCAACCATAGAATTGATTTTGGTTGAATGCAGAGAGGAACTTGTAGTCATTGAAAGAGCTTGAGGATCCAGAGGTTGGTTCCTTGATTTTTCTTTTCTTTGAGGTTGAGCTTTTTGGTGGTGCCATTAGGTTGAGAGAGTGTGTATGGGATTGTGAAAAAAATGTGTGGGGGTTGTAAGAAAGAGCAAGCAAAACAATGTTTTGCTCCAACACCAAACTTAGGACTTGATTATCCCAATCAAGAAAAAAGAAGAAAGAAAGAAGGGAAAAAGATGGTAAAAGCTGACAAGAGAAAAGAAGGTGACGGGTGTATGCTCTTCGTGTATGATTGGGGGTTGTTGAAGTGGGAGAGGAGATGGGGAGGTGAGGCTTTTATAATGGGTGAATGGTGTGGTACGAAGGGTGGGAATTGAAAAGGGTTAAATGTTTTCCCACTTGGGGAGTGGCACCTAGCGTGGGAAGAGGTGCCAACTCTTTTCTCACATGTCTTCTGCGTGTGTTGTCCAAAGTGCAAGTACACCTTGACTTCCTTGCTTTGTGAGTTGTTTACCATGTGGGCCCCATCTTTTCTCCTGAAATTGAAACTTAACCCATTAGTAATGACAAAAGAACCCCTTCACATTCCTTCTCATCAAGAGTGATTTGGATTGCAACTGATGGGTGTCCCTTGGGACACCAAACTTAATTCTTTGGCATCTTAATAAATTGGTTCCATCATTGTGTATTTAATGTGTTCATAAGAATGGAGTAATCATCAATCTTTTCATTTTCTTTTGATTTCAATTCCTCTGAACTCATTAAACCACGTTAATGTTCTTACCCAAAGTATTAAGTGCTTTCAAATTAGGTGACTTGAGCTGCTAGGTGATCCTTGGTGGTGGCCACACCAAACTTAATCTCTGGGCTTACTCTTCAAAATCAGGCTATAATTATTTGTAAGCCTAGATTAAGTGGGTGGGAGGCCACACCAAACTTAGCAGTTTAGCTAGTTCTCAGCCCATTCACTCATCATGATTTATGCCTTCATCAAGTTGCAGTTCCAAAATAGAAAGAAATAAAAGAGTGTAAAGAAAATCTAGCTACCAAAGCTAATATCAAACTTTCTAACCTACAATTGTAAACTAATCCTAATTTGATACTATAACCTCAAAGTGAGACTGAAAATTAAACTATCTAAAGCAATAGATTTTAAATTACTCTAAGAAAGGCAATTAAATCAAAAAGGATAAAGTGTTGGGGTGCCTCCCAACTAGCGCTTCTTTATTGTCATTAGCTTGACATTCCTTCATCTTCAGCTGAGCTTGTAGCTCACTCTCTGCTCCTCTATGGAGCCTCACAAGTAGTGCTTGAATCTATGGCCATTGACAGTAAAAGTTCTCTGAGTCTTGTCCTCCATGAGCTCCACATGACCATAAGGAAACACCTTGAGTATGGTGAAAGGTCCTGACCATCGAGACTTAAGTTTCCCAGGGAAGAACTTGAGTCTTGAGTTGTAGAGTGATGTGTATTTTTGGAAGACGAATTCCAAACACACAATCTAACCGGCAAGTGCACCGGGTCGCATCAAGTAATAATAACTCACGTGAGTGAGGTCGATCCCACATGGATTGAAGGATTGAGCAATTTTAGTTTAGTGATTGATTTAGTCAAGAGAATCAAGATTTGGTTGAGTGATTTGTGATTAACAGAATTTAAATTGCATGGAAAATAAAGGGAATAGGTAATTTGCATGAAATTAAAGAGAACAGAAAATTAAAGTGCTGAATCTTAAAGAACAAGAAATTAAATGGCAGAAACTTAGAACGCAAGAAATGTAAATTGCAGAATCTTAAAGTGAAAATATAAATGGCTTGAATTGTAAAGGGAATTGGGAATTGGCTTTGCAGAAATTAAACAAGGAAAAGTAAATTGCACTAAACTGAAAAGTAGAAGAAGAATTGAATTGAACCGGATCTAAAACGGAAATATAAATGAACATGAAAAGCGTTAAACAGAGAAAGTAAAATGATAATTCAGATCTCAGGGGTCAAGAGACTAGAAAACTAAGTCTAGATCTCACTACCTTCCTTGATCCAACAAGAGCAATTGCAAAGGGAATAGAGAAAAGCAAATTGCAGAAAGAGTAGAAGAAGAAGCAATGAACAGAAATTGAAATTCAATTATGCAGTAAATAAAACAGAGAGATCTCAGGATGAGATTGAAATAGAATTCCTTCAATTCTCCAACCCAAGATCCAAGACAAATTGTAAATGAAATTGAAAGCAAGAAAACTAAGAGGAAGAGAATTCAATTCTCCTTTCCCAAGACTCAGAATCTCCAAATACTCTCAACCGAAAACTCTCCCAAAATCACTCTTGCAAAAATAAAATGGAAAAAGCTCTAAAAAGAAAAGCTCCCTAAAAACTTAAATTCTAAGCTATTTATACACTTTCTTCAAATGATCTTCAAGCCTTGAATTGGGCCTTTGCTCTTGATGGAATTGGGTTGACAAAAGCCTCTGTTGATTGCTCTTGGAGTTGGAGAGAAACCCATTTTTGAACCGGGCCATGAACCAGAAAAGCTTGAGTAAAAGTTTAAAAGTTTGAGGTCAAACTTTTACTCAAACTTTTCACATCAGCTAGGCTTCCTTGCTGCCATCCACGTTTGAGCCAAAGTTTGAGGTCAAACTTTGAGCCAAACGTGGATCCCTTTTGTATGCTTCTTGGGGGCTACTTTGTCCTCTTGTCACGTTGCTAATTTTATGCCCAATATAGACTATTATATATGGTTGGAAAGCTCTAAATGTCAGCTTTCTAACACACTTAGAATCACCTCAATTGGACATCTACAACTCAAGTTATTCTTGTTGGAAGTATACCCCTTCATGCTTGTGGCGCCAACGTTTGCCTAAAAGCTTGAGGTCAAACGTTGGCGCAAGCTTTTGCTCTCCTGGGTGTTTTGTTGTGGCACCAACGTTTGCCTAAAAGCTTGAGGGCAAACGTTGGCGCAAGCTTTTTCTTCTCCAGGGTATGTTTGTTGTGGTGCCAACGTTTGCCTAAAAGCTTGAGGGCAAACGTTGGCGCAAGCTTTTGCTCCTCTCCAGGGTGAGTTCAACTCTTCCAAAATTTTGAGCTAAAGTTTGAGGTCAAACTTTTACTCAAGCTTTTTGTTCTCTCTTGCTCCTTGCCATTTCTTCTTTCTTCAACCTTCTTCAAAGCTCTTTTCACCTATCATCAATCAACCAAGCACATCAAAGCTATGCTCAAAATCATGAGATTGTTATTCTTTCATAATATATGACAATTTTAGCACAAAATCTCATGAAATTGCATTAATTTATCCATGGTTAATTGAATCAAAGGAAACATAAAATTCTACCCAATTGGCTTACTTATGGCTCAAGAAAGTGCATAAATTCAATTGAAAACATAAGAAAAAGACTAGTGAAACTAGGCTAAGATGACTTGTCATCACAACACCAAACTTAAAGCTTGCTTGTCCCCAAGTAAGAAAAGAATTTTTGAGAAGAAAGAATGAAATGGAAGAAGATGTTCATGCTAGCAGAGTATTTTTGGTAGCTCATGGGGTTTCATGTAGATTTGTAAACACTCACTTCTTATTGATATTTAGGCTTAGAAAGTCTCCTCCAAGCATCAAGCAACACACTGCTATGACCTCTCATTATTCCTTTGTCCCTGACCATTATTTTTTTTATAAGCTTTAGTTCAGTGTCATGTGTAACAAGCTCTTTTCTTTCTTTATGCTTGACACATTATTCACTATTGACACTTGGCTCACATTCCTTCTTAGAACATTGATGCCCAGCACCTCTTTGGGTTACTAAATGCCTTGTAGTTAGGTTGCTTTTGATAGTGGACTTTCAGTTGATGATCCCGGGTTAGTTTACCCAAGTCACCAAGTGTTGATGCACTCCAAAGAACTTAATAATCCAAGTAGATCCTAGTACAAAGACACCAAAGGCATATATTCTAAGGTTCAAGCTATTGGTGTCTAGCTTTGTTTCTTTTTATTTTTCTTTTGTTCTGTTTCCATTTTGTTTGGCTATTTCTTTTCTCTTTTTGTTTTTCTTTTTAACCTAGGACTTTTGTTCTATTGAGATTCATAGACAGTGAGATACCTTCTATTTAAAAGGAGACAGTCTAGTTCTTTTATTCACTAAAAGTGAGCTATCATACAATCACACATGCGTACCACCACTTACTTTTATTGTACTTCTAGCTAACAAAGAACTATCTCATTTCACATTCCAAACATTTCTTTTATTGAATTAAAGATGCAGGGGACAAAGTGTGCTTTTAGTCAAGTGAGAGTGAACCAACAAGCACACACTTAGACTAGCTTACTTATTTTAAAGAGTAATTTTTGCCTACACTAAATGAACACTTTTAGCAGGTCATAAATCGAGGCATTTCTTAACCGCAAGAGTTAAGTATAGATACAACCTATTGGTTTGCTGTTCTTTTTGTTCTTCCTTCTGTTGTGCCCCTTTTGAGTTGTGGTGCATGATGTCTTCAATAGGTGGTTAGTTCCCTACACAATTCTCAAAAGTTGCTTGTTTCTCAAGCCCTTAAGTGACTGGTTAGTATGTATGAATTGAGTGTGGTTTTTGGATTTAATTTGGTATGGGAACACCAAACTTAATTCCTTGCCACTTCCTCTGATGCAACAGGTTGACTATATGTAAAATCTTGTATCCTTGCTAAAGGTTATGGAGTTAAAACTAGAAAGCAGTTAAGTAGTTGAATAATCTGTTTGATTGCTTGGAGCTAGTATTGTGCAGGAGGTGAGAATGTGCTTTTAAATGAGGTTTTGGTGGAACACCAAACTTAGAATCCTTCATTCTCCCTTAAATTGTTTTGGTGTGCAACACCAAACTTAGCTCCTTGCAATGCATACCAATTATTCAACATTTTTATTGAAAAGACTATGAAAAGAAAACTACCTTAGGTTGGGTTGCCTCCCAACAAGCGCTTCTTTATTGTCACTAGCTTGACATCTTTTTCTTTGATCATGGAGGCTGATAAGCATAGTGCCTTAGCTTTTCTCCTCTTACTGTGAACTTCCATCCGGTCTCCTCTTTGATGATTTCTAGGTGTTCAAGTGAAAGGATCCGGTTCACAGTATAACATTCAGATGATTGTGGGGACACCTTCATTGGTTGGGTGTTTAACACTACTTTATCCCCTGGTGAAAAGCCTTCAGTAGAGATCTTCTTGTTTCTCCACCCTCTTGGCCTCTTCTTCTTTTTTTTTCTCAAAAGATACTCCCTGCCTTGGTGGTTCCTTATCTGAGATGTTGAATTTCTCATCTGGAGGTTTTTGATCTAGTTCCTCCTTGATTTCTTTGGTTTGTTGCACCATCTCTACTTCTTTCAAGCATGGATTTGGAAATCTTGGAGTTAACTCATTGACTACCTCCTTCAAACTTTGATCTCTGGCCTTATCCTCCATACAATCTTCTTCTTGAGTGGGCTCATGTAGGGTTTTAAAAACATGGAATGCTAGGTGCTCATCATGCACTCTCAGCAATAATTCCCCTTTTTCAACATCTATCAATGCTCTGCCCGTAGCAAGAAAAGGCCTCCCCAGGATGATGGGAGTGTTAGGGTCCTCCTCCATATCCAGGATGACAAAATCAGTTGGGAGAAAGAATTTCCCCACTTTTATCAGCACATTCTCTACAACTCTGAGTGCTTGCTGAATGGACTTGTCAGCCATTTGAAGAGCTATTCGAGTGGGTTTCAGTTCAAAAATTTGAAGCTTCCTCATAAGAGATAGAGGTATCAAGTTTATGCTTGCACCAAGGTCACAGAATGATTTCTCAATAGTTATGTCTCCTATGGTACAAGGTATATAAAACCTTCCAGGATCATCCTTCTTCTCTGGTAGACCTCTTTGGAGAATAGCACTACACTCCATTGTCATTTCAACAATTTGTCCTTCCTTCAAGGGTCTTTTCTTTGTTAGCACTTCTTTCATAAATTTGGCATATAATGGCATCTGTTCAAGTGCTTCTAAGAAAGGAATATTGATGCTAAGTGTCTTGAATATGTCTAAGAACTTTGAATATTGCTTATCTTCATTTTCTTTTTTGAACCTCTGAGGGTACGGAAGTTTGGGGACATCTGGCTTCACCCCTTCTTTCTTCTCCTGTAGCTGTGTTTCAAGGATGTTCTTGTCTCTCTTTGAGCTTTTTGCATTCTTGGTCCTTCTATCCTTTTCTCTTCTCTCTTCTGTCTCTTCTTATGGAACTTCTCTGTTGTGTTCTTCCTGATTGATGACTTCTTTCCCTCCAGTCTTCTCACTTCCCACTATGATTGCCTTGCACTCCTCCCACTTTGTAGCTTTTCCTTTGTCCCTTGGGTGGTCTTGAGTGGCACTAGGGGATGCATTTGATTGCTTCTCACACATCTCTACAATTTGTTTAGCCATTTGCTCCATATGCCTCTCAAGATTTCTGATTGAAGCTTCTTGGTTTTTGCTTGTTGTGGCTTTATCTTTTCTTGCTGCTTCTTGATCTTGTCTTGCCATCTCTTGATTTTTCATGAGTTTCTCCATCATTATCTCTAGACTAGAGAATCTTTGGGAGTCTGGATTTGGTTGTGGTTGTGTAAAATGAGATTGTTGTTGCTGGAAGTTGTTTGAACTATTTGTGGGATTATTTTGTGGGTGGAATGTGGATGTGGAAGGTGGATGATGGTGATTTTTGGGTTTTCTATATGGATTGTGGGTTATGTTTTGCTGGTTGTTGTTCTGGTTGTTTCTTGAGTTGTTTTGGCTTGAATTTCTTTGCCATGGTTGTTGGTTTTGAGTGTGGTTATCTCCCCATCTGAGATTTGGATGGTTCTTCCAGGATAGATTGTAGGTGTCACCATAAACTTCATTTTGGCCGCAGCTTTGGTTGTGCACATATTGAGGTTGTTCCTGCTGCTGATCTTCTTGGTTTTCTTCATTTTGCCCCCATTTGGTTGATGATTGGCTTGTGTTGATTGCTGCAACTTGGAGACTATCAATCCTCTTGGCCATTTGATCAAATTGTTGTTGAATTTGCTGCTGCATCATTTTGTTTTGAGCCAGAATTGAGTCCACTCCTTCCAACTCCATCACTCCTTTCCTTTGTGATGGCTGGCGTTGTCTCTGATGAGCAAAGAAATATTGATTGTTTGCCACCATATCAATGAGGTTTTGGGCCTCTTCAGCTGTCTTCATGAGTTGCATTGAGCCTCCTGCTGAATAGTCAAGTGCCTCTTGAGCTTTCATTGTCAGTCCTTCATAGAAATTTTGGAGTTTATCCTATTCATTAAACATCTCAGGAGGGCACTTCCTGATTAGAGCTTTGTATCGTTCCCATGCCTCATACAAGGGTTCAGCATCCATTTTTGTGAATGTTTGTACTTCAGTCTTCAATCTAATAACTTTTTGAGGTGGGTAAAACTTGGCAAGGAACTTGGCTACTAGATCATCCCAGTTGTTGATGCTGTCTCTTGGGAAGGATTCCAACCATTGAGTGGCTTTGTCTCTGAGAGAAAATGGAAATAGCAACAATTTGTAACTGTCAGGATGCACACCATTGGTCTTCACTGTGTTACATATCCTCAGGAAGGTGGATAGGTGCTGGTTTGGATCTTCCAAGGGGCCTCCTCCATAGGAACAGTTGTTCTACACCAAGGTGATGAGTTGGGGCTTCAATTCAAAGTTATTTGCATCGACATTTGGGGTCAGGATGCTACTCCCACAATGCCTTGGATTAGCAAATGTATATGAAGCCAATACTCTCTTTTGGGGCTGACCATTGTCGTTGGCCATTCCCACTTGTGGATTTGTTGGATTTTCCTCCATTTCTTGGTTTTCTTCTCAACCTCCAAAATGTTTCAGAATCAAAAGGTGTGGATTCATTGATTTTTCCTCCTGACATAAACACAGAACCAGGAACCAAAATAAAGCACTCTATTGCTAGAGTGAAGTTAGTGTTAACTTAAGCAAAAATTCAAATAGTTAGTATGCTTAGTAAAAAGAAAAAAAATGCTTAATCTAGACCACCACCTCACTTAATCATTGTCAACCTAATCAATCCCTGGCAACGGCGCCAAAAACTTGATGTGTATTTTTGGAAGACGAATTCCAAACACACAATCTAACTGGCAAGTGCACCGGGTCGCATCAAGTAATAATAACTCACGTGAGTGAGGTCGATCCCACAGGGATTGAAGGATTAAGCAATTTTAGTTTAGTGGTTGATTTAGTCAAGCGAATCAAGATTTGGTTGAGTGATTTGTGATTAATAGAATTTAAATTGCATGGAAAATAAAGGGAATAGGTAATTTGCATGAAATTAAAGAGAACAGAAAATTAAAGTGCTGAATCTTAAAGAACAAGAAATTAAATGGCAGAAACTTAGAACGCAATTAATGTAAATTGCAGAATCTTAAAGTGCAAGAAATGTAAATGGCTTGAATTATAAAGGGAATTGGGAATTGGATTTGCAGAAATTAAACAAGGAAAAGTAAATTGCACTAAACTGAAAAGTAGAAGAAGAATTGAATTGAACCGGATCTAAAACGGAAATGTAAATGAACATGAAAAGCGTTAAACAGAGAAAGTAAAATGATAATTCAGATCTCAGGGGTCAAGAGACTAGAAAACTAAGTCTAGATCTCACTACCTTCCTTGATCCAACAAGAGCAATTGCAAAGGGAATAGAGAAAAGCAAATTGCAGAAAGAGTAGAAGAAGAAGCATAAAACAGAGAGATCTCAGGATGAGATTGAAACAAAATTCCTTCAATTCTCCAACCCAAGATCCAAGACAAATTGTAAATGAAATTGAAAGCAAGAAAACTAATAGGAAGAGAATTCAATTCTCCTTCCCCAAGACTCAGAATCTCCAAATACTCTCAACCGAAAACTCTCCCAAAATCACTCTTGCAAAACTAAAACGGAAAAAGCTCTAATAAGGAAAGCTCCCTAAAAACTTAAATTCTAAGCTATTTATACACTTTCTTCAAATGATCTTCAAGCCTTGAATTGGGCCTTTGCTCTTGATGGAATTGGGTTGACAAAAGCCTCTGTTGATTGCTCTTGGAGTTGGAGAGAAACCCATTTTTGAACCGGGCCATGAACCAGAAAAGCTTGAGTAAAAGTTTGAGGTCAAACTTTTACTCAAACTTTTCACATCAGCTAGGCTTCCTTGCTACCATCCACATTTGAGCCAAAGTTTGACGTCAAACTTTGAGCCAAACGTGGATCCCTTTTATATGCTTCTTGGGGGCTACTTTGTCCTCTTGTCACGTTGCCAATTTTATGCCCAATATAGACTATTATATATGGTTGGAAAGCTCTGAATGTCAGCTTTCTAACACACTTAGAATCACCTCAATTGGACATCTACAACTCAAGTTATTCTTGTTGGAAGTATACCCCTTCATGCTTGTGGCGCCAACGTTTGCCTAAAAGCTTGAGGTCAAATGTTGGCGCAAGCTTTTGCTCTCCTGGGTGTTTTGTTGTGGTGCCAACGTTTGCCTAAAAGCTTGAGGGCAAACGTTGGTGCAAGCTTTTTCTTCTCCAGGGTATGTTTGTTGTGGCGCCAACGTTTGCCTAAAAGCTTGAGGGCAAACGTTGGCGCAAGCTTTTGCTCCTCTCTAGGGTGAGTTCAACTCTTCCAAAAGTTTGAGCTAAAGTTTGAGGTCAAACTTTTACTCAAGCTTTTTGTTCTCTCTTGCTCCTTGCCATTTCTTCTTTCTTCAACCTTCTTCAAAGCTCTTTTCACCTATCATCAATCACCAAGCACATCAAAGCTATGCTCAAAATCATGAGATTGTTATTCTTTCATAATATATGACAATTTTAGCACAAAATCTCATGAAATTGCATTAATTTATCCATGGTTAATTGAATCAAAGGAAACATGAAATTCTACCCAATTGGCTTACTTATGGCTCAAGAAAGTGCATAAATTCAATTGAAAATACAAGAAAAAGACTAGTGAAACTAGGCTAAGATGACTTGTCATCATAGAGTAACACCTTCTGTCCTTCAGTGAACTCCCTTCTTGCTATCTTTTGGTCATGCCACCTTGTTGTGTTCTCTTTGTAGATTTTTGCATTCTCATATGCTTGATTTCTAAACTCTTCCAGCTCATTGAGTTGCATTAATCTCTTTTCTCCAGCAGCTTGCTCATCATAGTTTAACATTTTTAGAGCCCAAAATGCTCTTTGCTCAAGTTCAACTGGTAAGTGACAAGCATTGCCATATACCAATTGGTATGGAGACATCCCAATGGGAGTCTTATAGGCTGTTCTGTAGGCCCATAGTGCATCATCTAGTTTGGTAGACCAATCCTTTATTTAGCTTTCAACAGTTTTTTCAAGGATTCGTTTCAGCTCTCTGTTGGAGATTTCAGCTTGCCCGTTGGTCTGTGGGTGGTATGGGGTTGCCACTTTGTGCTTTACTCTATATCTGAGAAGGAGTGTCTCGAGTTGTTTGTTGCAGAAGTGTGTCCCTCCTTCACTAATGAGAGCTCTGGGAACTCCAAATTTGCTAAAGAAGTTCCTTCTCAAGAAGCTTATCACAACCTTGTTGTCATTTATTGCAGTGGCTATGGCTTCTACCCACCTTGAGACATAATCAACAGCCACCAATATGTAGCTATTTGAGTAGGAGGTTGGGAAGGGTCCCATGAAATCAATCCCCCAGACATCAAATATCTCCAACTCTGGTATGAATTGCTGTGGCATCTCATTTCTCTTGGTTAGATTACCAGCTCTTTGGTATTTATCACACCTTGACACCATTTCCTTGGCATCCTTAAACATTGTTGGCCAGTAAAATCCAGATTGAAGTACTTTTGCTGCTGTTCTTTCTCCATTGAAGTGACCTCCATATGCGGATCCATGGCACTGCCATAACACTTCCTGCCCTTCTTCATGGGATATACACCTTCTTAGGATTCCATCAGCACACTTTTTGAACAGATAGGGGTCATCCCAGATATAGTGTTTGGCATCCTTAATTAGCTTCCTCCTCATGTGCTTATTGATGTTTGTTGGTAGCTCCCCAATAGCCTTGAAGTTAGCTATGTCTGCAAACCAAGGGGCTAATCGAATCATCATCAATTGTTCATTTCATTGACTGCTACTTGCTGCATTTCTTCTTCTTGTGGGATCCTTGAGAGGTGGTCAGCTACTTTGTTCTCTGCTCCACTCCAATATTTAATCTCAATATTAAATTCTTGGAGTAGCAGAATCCACCTTATTAGTTTGGGCTTAGATTCTTGTTTGGTAAGCAAGTATTTAAGTGCTGCATGATCAGTGAACACAATTACTTTTGAGCCAATAAGATATGATCTAAACTTATCAAAAGCAAAAACTATGGCTAAAAGTTCTTTCTCCGTGGTGGTATAGTTCCTTTGATTCTCATTAAGAATGTTGCTAGCATAATAAATAACATGTACTAGCTTGTCTTTCCTCTGTCCTAGAACAGCACCAACAGCGAAATCAGATGCATCAGACATTAGTTCAAAGGGAAGATCCCAGCTTGGTGGTGCTATAATAGGTGCAGATGAGAGTTTCTTCTTAAGTTCATCAAAGGCTACCATGCACTCTCTATCAAAAACAAAGGGAGTATTTGAGACAAGTAGGTTGCTGACGTGGCGGAAATTGGCGAGTTAAGAAATTATTATAAGAGATACGTTGCAAGTACAGTTCTTAACCAGCCGAAAATCCACTTATCAATTTAGAAGGGGTTGTCACAAAATTAAAATTAAAATACTGGAGTATAAATCCCAGGTCGTCCCAACGAGTTGTAGAAAGATGTGCTATTTTATTAATCATATGTTTTAAAAAATAGTTTGAGTTGATAACAGGAAATTAAATCAGAGAAATTATGTAATTTAAATAAAAGCCTTGACTGGGAGTAGATTAGTTGGAAGCCCTATCCTTGATGGAGTACTCTCAAGATTAATTGATAATTGAAGGTTATTCTGCTTAGTTATCCCTTACTAGGTAGAGGAAAGCCAAGCAAGTTAGAAAGCTATTTCTATTCACAAGTTGGAAAGGATTAGTGTCAGTGACTAGAGGACAATCCAACAATAAACTCAATTACAATTTTTCTCTTGAGTAATCCAACTCAAGGTTTCCTTTCAATCATCTCCCGATCAAGTTATGGAACTACTCGCTCATTATGAATGTAAATTCCACAAAATAAGGAAGAGAAATAAAGAAAGACATGATAAATAATAATCAAAAAGATCAATTAAAAATAAAATTGGTTCTTGTATTAATAAATTCTAAAAATAATCCAATAGCAATTCTGAATAAATTGAAGACATGGAAGACTAAGAGACAAGTAAGGAGAACAAACTAGAATAATGAATCCTTGGCGGAGGTAATAACTCTTCTCAATATCCCAATCCTAAAAGCAATAAAAACGAAATCCTAAGAACTATCAATGAGTAGAGAGAAAAACCTAGAGGAGGAGTAAAATCAGATCTAAAACTAAAATTATGCGGAATGAATGTTGTATTCTGTCTCTGCATGTTCCCTGGCTCTAATCTGCTTTTCTGGGCCAAAAACTGGGTCAAAACAGGGCCCAAAATCGCCCCCAGTGAATTCTGCAGATTCTGCAGATCGCGCACGTCACGCGATCGCGTCATCCAGGCGTTCGCGTCATCCAGCATTTTGCCTTGCCACGCGTGCACGTCATCCATGCCTTCGGGTCACTGGTGTAGTTTCCAATCCACGCGGTCGCGTGAGCCATGCGTCCGCATCACTGCAATTTCCTCTATATCGCGCGGTTGCGTGAGGCATGCGCCCGCGTCACTTCTCGCTGGTCATCTCCTTAATTTCTTGTGTTCCTTTCTAATCTCCAAGTCATTTATGCCTTATAAAGCCTGAAACACTTAACACACAGATCACGGCATCGGATGGAATAAAGGAGAATTAAAATACAAAATTAAAAGTCTCTAGGAAGCAAGTTTTAAACCATGAAGTATTTTTAGGAAGGAATTATAAATGCATGCTAATCATATGAATAAGTGGGTAAAGATTTGATAAAACCGCACAATTAAGCACAATATAAACCATAAAATAGTGGTTTATCAACCTCCCCACACTTAGTCATTAGCATGTCCTCAAGCTTAGTTGAAGGAGATAAAATAAATGAGTAGGAACATGTAAAACTCATGCAATGCAATGCAACCTATATATGTGAATGTAACTATATGATTCTTGTCCACTTGCTCAAAAGTAAATAAGCTCTTCAAGACAATCACAAATCAAATTCCAATATTTCAATTCTTATTCAGTAAAAACAGATAAAAATGTAAGAAGATAGATCATGAAAGTAGGGAACATAGAATTTAAGCATTGAACCCTCACTGATGATGTAGGGTAATCACTCTATCTTTCTCTAATCATGCTTTCTAATTTTTGTTCTTCACCTAACCAATCAACAACATTTAATATACCAATACAAACATCATGAGGTCTTTTCAAGGTTGTAATGGGGCCAAGGTATGGGTAAGGGTACATATATGGCTAAGTGAGCTCATAAATTGAATCTTTAATTAACCCAAGCTTTCACCTAACACACATATATAAATTCTATATAACTTAAATTTAATACCTAGCTACCCAAAATTTCTCTTTCACATTCCATACTCATGTATCAACTTTCATTTTAATTTTATCATACATGCATTGATCTTTGAATTCTTAACATAACAATGGGGTGATTTTGTCCCCTTATTTAATTATTGAATATTTTTGGATTTTTTTTAACATAAACATAAAAATAAACATAGCTTATCAATGCACATAGATTTTTAATTCTTATATTTTCACATGAGTAGGTACCCAAATTTTCATTATATTATCATGACGCATTCCCTCATTATCTTTTGTTCCCACAATTTTTCCATACTTAATTAACACACAATTCTATCTTAATCTAACCAAAGATTCAATTGGGATATAAAATTATTTTTCCGCTTAAGGCTAGTAATGTGGTAAAATAAAGAACAAATGGGATTTAAAGGCTTAAAGTGGCTAACAAAGGTAATTGCAAGGGTAGGCCTATTTGGGATAAGTGAGCTAAACAAATAATGACCTCAATCATATGCAGGCATATAAATATATTAACATTGGACATATAGGATGAAACAAAATATAAATTACAATCATAGAGAAGTAAGCACACAAGAATGAAAAAATTATGGTTAAATAATGTAACCATGTATAAAGGCTCAAAGTCTCACAGGTTGTGTGTTCTTAAGATCAAAAACCATGTTCCAAATACAACTTCAAGCAGATTTAGCATAAAAGTTTTAATTAAAATTAATGAAATTTTGTTCTAAAATAGGGTCTTAGAAGAAACTTATTGTCTTTTCAATCAAGTAGAACATGTATGCAACTAATCTATTACTATGAAATTTATCCTATTCTACAAAAGAAAAAAAACTAACTAAATATCCTATTTTATTGGTGTTAGGGAAAAGAAATTACCTCCGGAAGTCAGGTACTGACCGACCTCCCCACACTTAAGGCTTTGCGCCGTCCTCGGTGCCATCTATCAGGAACAAAGGTGGGCTGGTAGTAGTATCTCCACAGTTGGGACCGTCATAGCTACCTGTGCTGGTAAAGGAAGTGGAGTCCGGGGTGTCCGAGTCTTTGTATTTTCCCTTAAGTAGCTACTTGAGGTGTGTGAATCGGCGCTTGTTGCGGCGCTCTCTTAGCTTCGCTTTCTGTTCTTACCGATCCAACCTTTCAAGTATCTGATTGAGCAGTTGGTTTGTTGTAGGTGCTTGTGGTATTGAAGGAGGAATGTCCTTAGCCGGTTCAGTAGGCTGGCTTGTAGTGGCTGCTAGAGGTCTGATATATTTCCCGTTAGGGACGTATTGATCATCCCGTGGAAGCATGGCTTTGGTGTCCCCAACTCTGTAGGAGACTCCGGCTGCTGAGACAAGATCTGAGACCAAGGCGGGAAAAGGTAAGTTGCCCACAATTTGTACGTGTCCCATGGCATTCCGGATGTGTCTTGGTAGGTTCAAAGGCTGGTCTATAAGGATGCACCATAGTAAAACGGCCATGTCTGCAGTGAAGAAGGACTTGTGGGTGCTCAGAAAGACGTAATGGGACATAATCTGTGCCCAATCTCGAGCCTCCAAGGTAAGTGCGGAAGCCAATATTCCCTTAGGACGGGAACGATGGTATCCGTAGATCCATCTGCTGCCAGGTAGTGTGATAACTCTGAGAATAGCGTCCCAGTCAAATTTGTACATCTGGCGCTTGAGTGCGGCTTCTTGAAATGCGTCCAGTCCTTCTGGAGTAGGGGGAAGATCTAAAGCATGCTAAATGGCCTCTTCTGTAATGAGGACTTGCTTCTGACGGACATAGATAGACTGCAGGGTTGGCAGGTGGAAGTTGGAGTAGAACTCGACTACCCAGGAAAGATTAACCTGCCGTGGTTGTCTCTGGAGGAAACCCCATTGTCTTTGTGCAATTTGTGGCTCAACAAATTCAGCAATGTGGTTTGGGAGGATAAGAAGGTATTCGTTGTTGTAACTCCTGTCTGCCAGGATGGAGAATATCTGCTCACAGTAGCGATTGGGAAATCGCGCAGTGTCCTTTGCTGTGAAGGCTTTCTCTTTATCATCAACCTTTATAATCCTCTTAATTCTTTTTTGTTGAGGGTTCAACTGCAGTTGAAGATGGCTCTGCCACTAATTCTCATTTTGTTCCTCTCCTTGCTGGTGGTTTGGAAGTAGCTTTCTCCTTGCCTTTCTTGGTGCCCATCCTGAAAGGGAGAAAAGAGAAAGTATGTCAAAATGTCAAGGGGTAGAGCAAGGAAGATGATGGCATGGGTGGTAATCAATGCACATTAAAGATGAATGAAGTTTACACATGGTCATGACTGCATGTGAAAAGTTATCATGAGGAATATATTAAGTGCATATGATGACAATTAAATGCAAGGTGTTTATTGGCATGCAGGCAAAGGCATGAGTAGCATAGAACAAGCATTCAATGTCTAGGTTAGATTACCAAGTCTTTCATACTAACAATCTATTTGTAATGACAATTATATTAAATTAATATGATATGAAAAAAGGTTTTGTGAAAAGCAAGCATTTAGAGTAGGAGAATAAAAGAATTCAAAAATAGTGCACAATGGCATACGGGCGTTTTCACAAATACATAGCATGCATGGTAAAGAAGCTATTGAAAATATTAAATGGAACATGCAAGCAACCCTTGTAAAAAGTAAAATATAATTGTCAAATAGTTCCTGAATAATCCACAAGCAAATCATAAGGAATAATAATGACCCTAAGAAACATCCAACACCAATTAAAAGAAAAATAAAGAAAAGAAAAACATGGATAATGCAAGTAAAAAGAAAAAGAAAAGGAGAAGAAAACATAAATTGAGAAGAAGAATAGAAAAGTAAAGAGGGAAGAAGAAAAGAAAAACCTTGATAATGGTGGTGAGAGAGAGAAAGTAGAAAGTGAAAAAGAAGGAAGGAGAAAGAAAGGGGAAGAAAATAATGAGGAAGGAAAAGAAAAAGTAGGATTTGGGGAAGAGAAAGATAAGATATTTGGCAAATTAGGATAAGCTGTGCGGCGCAAGCGACGCGGACGCGTGGGGTATGCGTTCGCGCGACTTGCGCTTAAATTAATCGACGCGGTCGCTGATAAACCACTATTTTATGGTTTATCTTGTGCTTAATTGAGTATTTTTTATCAATCTTTACCCACTTATTCATACTATTTGCATGTTTTATATTCTCCTTCTTGATTTTGTGCTATGATCTAAAACATGCTCCTTTGACCTTAATTTCATTAATATTAATTCTCCCTTTATACCATTCGATGCCTTGATATGTGTGTTAAGTGTTTTCAGAGATTACAGGGCAGGAATGGCTTGGAGGATGGAAAGGAAGCATGCAAAAGTGGAAGGAATACAAGAAGTTGAAGGAACTGCAAAGCTGTCCAGCCTGACCTCTTCGCACTAAAACAGTCATAACTTGAGCTACAGAGGTCCAAACGACGCGGTTCCAGTTGCGTTGGAAAGAAACGTTCAGGGCTTCGATTTGATATATAATACGCCATAGATGCCTGATAAACCCATATTTTATGATATATTCTGTGCCTAATTTGAGTTATTTATTCAATCCTTCACCCACTTATTCATATTAATTGCATGGTTTTACTTTTCCTTCCTTATTATGTGATGTATGTGAAAAACATGTTTTCTATACTTTAAAAGTAATTATTTTAATTTCCCTTTATTACCATTTGATGCCGTGATTCGTGTGTTGAGTAATTTCAGATCTTTTAAGGTAGGAATGACTTAAAGGAAGGAAAGAAAACATACAAAATTGGAAGGAAAGCATAAAACGGAGTTTTTGAAGAAATAGGCAGCGACGCGTTCGCATGGACGACACGGCCGCATGCCAGCGCGAATTAATAGCGATGTGACCGCGTGATTGACGCGATCGCGCGCCTTAAGCGAAACGCATATGACGCGGACGCATGACTGACACGACCGCCCAACAAGGAAAACTCCAATTGGCGCGACTGCGTGACCCACGCGGCCCCGTGACAGAGGCTACGCACCAGAAATTACAGAAAATGCTCCCAGTGATTTCTGAAGCCCTTTTTGGCCCAAATCCAAGTCCAGAAGGCACAGATCATAGGTTATGAAGTGGGGGAATGCATCCATTCAGGGAGAGTCTCCAATTAGTTAATATTCATGATTTAGATGTAGTTTTGAGGGAGAGGTTCTCTCTCCTCTCTCTTTCAGGATTTAGATTTAGGATTTTATTCGCTTTCAGGATTATCTCTTCCTATCAGGTTCAACATTCCTTTTTATTTATCTTTTCAATTTAATTTATGAATTCTTCTATGTTACAGATTACTCTATTGAATTAATGTTATTTGAGGTATTTCAATTTACAATTGTTTCTTTTATTTATATCGATGTTGCTTTCCATCTGAAGACATTTTTATTCCGGTAGATTTACTTTTCCCTTTTGGTCTTGGTTAAGAAATCAGTAACTCAGGAGTTATCAAACTCAAATATGATTGATAATTGTTATCTTTGCTAATTGAATTGAACTTCAATAATCCCAATCTTTTCTTAGGGATTAACTAGGATTTGAGGATCTAACTAATTAGTCACTTGACTTTTCTTCACTTTAAGTAAAGACTAACTGAGTGGAATTACGATTCAACTTTCATCATCATTGACAAGGGTAACTAGGATAGGACTTCTAATTTCTCATACCTTGCCAAAAGTTTATTTTACAGTTATTTATTTACTTTACAGTCTTTCACCTATTTTAATTACAATTTAAATTACTTGCTCCTCATCTTCAAAAGTTAAAACCCTGATTTACAATCTCCATAACCAATAATAAGAACATACTTCCCTGCAGTTCCTTGAGAAGACGACCCGAGGTTTAAATACTTCGATTATCAACTTATTTAGGGGTTTGTTACTTGTGACAACCAAAATGTTTGTAAGAAAGGTTGATTGCTCGGTTTAGTAACTATACTTGCAACGAGAGTTTACTATAACTTCTAAACCATCAATCTTCCAGCTCTTTCAAAATGGCGCCGTTGCCGGGGAACTGCAATTGTGTGCCTTATTATTGGTTATTGTAAATATTTTTCTTTTACCTGTTTATTTGTCTTTATTTTCCCTTTTTATTTCCATTAGCTACTATGAATTCTCACCCCTCTCTCTTCGAGTTTGGTTCTAATATTGTTGAAAGGAGTTAAAATTATAACAGGAACATGCATCAAGGTCAGAGCAATCAAAGATGGATGAAGCCAAGAGGATCTGATCAACCCTTTAGGCAACAACACCCTCCAAGATATCATGGACAAAGACCATTCTACAATGCATACCAAGCAAATAGACATGGTGGACAACCTTGTAGTTACCAACAAGTCCCACCCTGTGCTTATAGGCCATCCTCTCAACATAACTTCGAACCACCACACCCACAAGCTTCTTTTCACCATTCGCCACCATACGATCCTCATTTACCCCGATTCCAATCCAATTACTCCCAAACACCACCACTTCCCAATGTACCGCGTCCAAATCCAGCACCCCGAGAATCAGAGGTTTGCCTCAAGGAAACAGTAGATCAACTTCAAACAACCCTTTATCAACTGGAGCAAGCAATAAGTCAATTATCTTCTAGACGTTCGAACATTCAAGGACCTCCCACAACTCCGTGTGGACAATCTAATGATGAGCGTAGCATGAAGGAGATACTAGAAACTCCAGTGGACAGAACAGGGCATGACTTCGTACTGGAACAAGCAGAGGAAGCTGTCATTACACAAGAAGAAGAGTTGGTTGAAGACCTAGGAGACACTGAGCCTCCATGGGAATCCAGAGTTGTGGAGAATTCTATCAAAGACGTTACAATTGATGCTGAAGAGGATAGTACACAGCCCCCAAGGAAAGTCTTTTATGAAGAACTGGACGGAATAATCCAAGAAGCAAGTTTCCTTGATGATGATGATCTCAAGTCAAGTTCTCCCAGTAGTGAACTTGCACCAGCAAGTGAACTCTCTGAGATCGCAGAATCTTCCCCAAGTGAATGCGAAGATGATGTGGAGGTAGATTTCTCTCGACCTCCCATTTATGACTTAAGTGACGAGGAAGACATAGAAGGCTTTGATCAGGACATGGATGCAATTGAAGAAGTCTGCAAGGAAGTGAAGAAATTCACAGAAGAGCACAAGGGAGTAGAACTCACAGAACCACTGGAAACACCTATCCCAAGGCCATTACCACCTTATACAAGCTTCATGTGGGTACAATCCTTAACCTTTATCTTTACTTTTCCGCTTGAATATGGTTTGCTTGAAACAGATGGCCAGCTTAGTGCTATGTGCGGCTTTAAGAGTAAGAGGAAAATTGCTCGTACTCAGAGCTGGTGCACAAGGTTCAATAAGGTTCCACGCTTCAACTTGAAGTGTGCGGATTGGCATCATGATCTATCGAATGGATCTCGGAAAACATTTGGTCACCTTGGTGAAAATCTACTTTCTAAACCGCCCGGATGGAAAAATATAGATCAAGACGAAGGCGGATTTAAAAGCAAGGTTTGGGATCCTGGAATCTATTCTGACATTCGTCACCTCGGGAGCCTGAGAATATGTTTGAAGCTGCTCAGAAGCTTCACTTGCCTAATTTGGGACCCTGTAGGCTATTGGCATTCCAAACGTTGGTGGAGATTTTTGGATGAATTTAAGCGCAAACCACCATAACAGGAAGCTCATCCAATGTCCAACTTACAGAATTTAACTAAAAGTGCTAGGTGGGAGACAACCCACCATGGTATGGTCGTTTCCTTTTTAGTTTTATTTCGTGTTATTTATTTTTATCTTTTTTATTTCCTTTTCAATTGAACATGAATATTATTCATTCACATTGCATACTGCATACTTGCATACCTGTATAAAAAAAAAAGGGTGCGCGACGCGACTGCATTGCTCATGCGATCGCGTCAGTTGCGAAAAACAACAACCCACGCGTCCGCGTCACACACGCGGCCGCGTGATCTGGAGATCGGCGTAAATCCCCAACGTCCAGAGAGTTAGGTTAGAATCGTGCGGCCATTGTGCGTTTCGCACAAAACGACCCACGCGGTCGCGTCCCTGACGCGATCGCGTCCCTTACACAACACCAATCCCACGCGACAGCGTGAGCGACGCGATCGCGTCGCATGGATTGCACCACCACCCCAGAGGAGACAAAGAGTTGCGCTGAAACGACACTGGAATTCTGCGTTTAGCACAATTTTCAGCGACGCGGTCGCATGCCTCACGCGACCGCGTCATTCATAATTTACCTATTCCACGTGATCGCGCCACCCACGCGATCGCGTCGACCCCCATTTCACCCCGGCCACCCAACTGCGTGCCCCACGCGATCGCGTGGATTCAAATTTATTAACCCCCAACCACGCAAAACCTACCCATTCGCGCTCCCCCCCAGCCCCCTCTCCTTCCTCTCTTCTCTCCACAACCACCACCCACAACTTCCAGCCACCACCACCGCCCATCGTAACCTCCGACGACCACCCAGAAGTCGCTACCATGGCATCCCCCTTCCTCCTTCCCCCTCCTTCTTCTTCTTCTTTCCTCTTCTCCCTCCACCCCCGCTGCCCCTCCTCCGCGACCACCACCTCACCGCGCCGCCATCACCGCCGCGCTCCCCTACCGCCGCGCCTCTTTACCGCCACCAACGCCCCCCCTTTCCCTTCCTTTCCTTCCCCTTACCCCCATTACCCTTGCCGAAACTCCCCTGCCTCTGAACAGCCACCACCGGCGCCGTGCCGCTGTCAACCGCCGCATCAGCCGCCACCGCCACCACCCCCAGCCACCTCTTTGCCCCACTTTCATTCCTACCCCTTCCAGGTTCTGCTGAATGCCACCCTTCTTTTCTTTCATCGTTAATTTCCTATTTTTCTGTTTATTTTCATCATTAGGCTAGTTAGATATGCATGTTGTAGTGGATTCTAGGTTGTTAGGTAGCTTAGGATGTGGTTAGTTGATTTAGGCCTATTTAATTGCGCTGTTCATGTTTCTTGTTTTCTAATTTTTGCAATTCTGCTATTGTTGTGTTGTTAATATTTTTCATATGCTGTAATTTCTTGTTCATGCTGCTTTTTACACGGCTTTTCCATGTTCTTATTCCCTTTATGTAATTGCGCTATATTTTAATTCATATGAGTTATTTTTATTGCTATTTATTTTCCGGGAACATCCAATTTTAGCTGGGATGCTGCCCAAATTTCTGTAAATTGCTTTGATTTTCATTCCTGTTTTGGTTTCGGCAAACTTGCACTCTACTTTACTCAGCTTTTACCAAACCAATTCATGAATGACAGGGCAAGCTTCCTTATTCTTTTTCATTTCCTGGTTTATAAATTGCATCTTGGATGATTCAATTCCACTTTTTGCTATATTCATTTGTTCATCCTTAACTTCCTTGTTTGAACTTGAGTTATCTGTTGCTTTAATTTGTGAATTCTCGTTATTTAGAAAATGCTCATCATGCCACTTACTCTAATCCACTTTTTACTAATTCACTAATTTAACTCCCTAACCTCTTTTTCATTCCTAACCCACTTACCTTTCAAAACAACTCTTCTGGTTTTTCACTATTCTCTCTAACATTCTAACCAAGGCATGACGGATGTTTTTCCTACTCAACATGAATCCTTTTACATTTTGGATTGTGAATTTTTATTCTCGGACTTTTAACTCCTATACAATCCTTAATGCACATTTACTTAACTCATTTTCATTATTTTATTCCTCCTTTGCCATTATATGCTTCTTTCGATTATTTGCCTACCTGCTTTCCTATTTTTATTATATCCTGGTTTTCTGTTTTTCAGGATGTCTGACACCCAAAGAAAAGGAAAAGGAAAGGCAACAACTGGCAAACAGAAACGAGGAGAAGCCTCCATGTCCATACTGGACCTCATGCATGATGACTCCTGGCGGGAGAAACACTTTACCCCACAGGAGAAGGCTGACCAATTACTCCCTGCTACTGATCCCATTAAATTTGCAAACCGATACTGCGAGCTGAAGTATCCGGTGTTTGCAAACTCCAGGAACCTGTACCTGGAAAGGACTCTGAAGATCCCAGAAGAACTCCAGCAATACACCTCTGATCAGATCAAACAAAGAGGCTGGTTCTTCATGGAGAGAAACCTGACTGAGGTTAATACATCTTGGGTAAGGGAATTCTACTGTAATTACTTCAAAACTTCCCTAGATGCAGTGAACCTAAGAGGGAAGCAGATTCTGGTTACTGAAGAGGCTACAGAGGATGTTCTGAAGCTTCTGCCTAAATCCGATCAGCCAGATGGATATCAAAAGGCTGAGGAGGACATGCACTTTATGAAATTTGACTGGGATGCAGTCAAGGCCAGGATAGCCCTTAACCCGACTGTCCCATGGGTCATGGGTCAGAACACCACAATTCCTATGGGAATCAAGCGGGCATACTTGAACAATGAGGCTCGGCTATGGTATCAGATCCTAAGCAACTTTATTATGCCGAGTACTCACGAGACGGAGCTACCTGCCGCTATGATCACCCTCCTATGATGTGTAATGGTGGGTAAGGACCTGTACCTGCCACGCTTCATTCGGTACTACATGGCCAGGGTCCACGTCTGAGGCACTCTCCCTTTCCCATATCTGATTACACAGCTAGGCCGTCGAGCTGACGTGCCTTGGGAGGATGCTGATGAGAGGCCACCTGCTGCAGAATGCAAGAAAATCATTCCTCACAGCAGGAACTTTCTGGCTTTGGGCTACAGACCTCCATTCCTCACTCCTAGTGATGAGACAGCCATACCATCTGCCAGCCCTTCTTCCTCCACAGCTACCCCTGCTACTACCACTGCACCTCCACCTGCCTCAGAGCCGATTTATCACCTAGTGCACCGCCTGTTTCGACAGCTAGAGCAGATGGAGCACCGCAACTGGCGCCGATATGAGAGAGCTGAGCGTCACAGCAAGCAACGCTATGAGCGCCTGAAGCTGATGATACGATCTGGCGATATCCCCTCCGAGCCTAACACACCATCAGAGCCATCTGAGGAGGAGGCGGATGATCACGATGCAGATACCCACCCCCAGAGAGAGGCTGAGCAGGCAGGCACTGAGCAGGCTGCATCACAGCAGGAGGCCCCGCATCAAATTCAGGCTGCAGACCCTGAGGTTTCTATTCAGTCAGCACCTCCTCTGCAGCAAGCAGACCCTCAGACCACCACCACAGAGACTCCAACTACCCACCCTTTCAGTGATGACACCCCTTCACACCCTACTTCAGTGAGCATCAGGGACGATGCTTCATTTTAAGTGTGGGGAGGTCACCATCTCTGGCATTTTTTTTGGTGAACCACTACAGACTTTTTCATTTTATTTTGCTATTTTTCTGTATTTTTCTCTTTTTTTTATTTTTATTTTCTCATTACTTATACATTGTTATTTTCATGTATTTTTACTTTATTTCTGCATTTTGCACCTTAGTTCATATTTTAGCTATTTAGTTTAGTTGCAAGACTTGAACATAATAGAAACAACCCACACCTTGTATATATAGCATTCCATGTTAGTTAGTTAACAATATTTCATCAAGGAGAAACATAAACTTTAAAGCCACTCAAAATAAATTTTACATTGAGAATAATGGGAACTCTTGATTTTTACTTGCATGACATATATAACTGATATATGATTTCTGAGTTAGAGAACATACAGCCTGTGAGTTTTGAGCTTAATTGTATGGTTACATTCAAACCATAATTTTTATTCCTGTGTGTTCCACCCTTCTTATTTATTCTGGTGTTCTTTACTTTGTTTTAATCTATATGTCCGATTATAGAATAGAAATACATACCAAGAGAGTGATTGAGGCCATTGTTGATTTTAGCTCACTTATCCCAAATTAGCCTACCTTTTACATCACCCTTGTTAGCCCCCTTGAGCCTTTAAAGGTTGGTTATTGGAGTTATTCATTGATCCTATCTGGGAGACAAGAGCTTGCAAAGTAGCGTTCAGACCATTTAGAATGACATTAATGTTATTTTCTATAGTCTGCTGTCTCCGATCAATAGATTGTAGTAAGTCGCCATTGGCAGATGCAGAAGGATAGGTAACTTGAGAGGTCTGTTGTTGGGTATTCTGTGGTCCTTGGGATTGCCTTAAGTGAGGTGCTCTGTAAGGCTAATTCTTATTCTGCTGCCTGTCGTTGTTGTTATTCCACCTCTGATTTTCCTGATTATCTCTGCCTCCTCTGTTGTTGTTGTTGTCCCTCCAGTTCTGGTTAGAATTGTCTTGCCATCCGTGGTTGTAATTGCCACCATGATTGTACCCTTGGTTGGGGCGGTCATAGAAATTATGTGTGGCTGCCACGGTGTTGTCTTCCTGCTGGAGCTGCGGACATTCATCAGTATAATGGCTGTAATCAGCGCAGATTCATCAAACTTTCTGTGGGACTAACTGTTGGTTTTGCTGTGCTGGAGAAGGTTGAGCTTACTGAACTTGTTGTTGATTCAATTGCATTTGCTTCAGCAAGTTGGTCATTTCACAGATACTCTGAGTTAAAGCGGCAGTCTCTCTGCTAGAGGATACTTCTGCCACGGCTTTTGCACGGCCTTGTTTCTTCCTGTGATTCCTAGTAGATTTAGCTAAGTCGGTGATCAATTGCCATGCCTCATCAGTGGTCTTGTACTTTTTCATAGACCCATTGCTAGCACTTTCTAATGTCGTCTTATCTTGGGGCCTCATTCCTTGTGTAACAACTATCTTGTCAATCATATGGTCGGGGCAAGCTTCTAGAAGATTATTGAAGCGCTCCCAATATTCATAAAGCATCTCGGATTCATCCTGAACAATCATGGAAATATCTTTCCTCAGTTTATCAGTAACTTTAGCTGGAAAGAACTTTTCCAAGAATTCTCTCCTCAGTGTATCCCAGTTGGATACAATGGCTGTTGGTTGAGTGTAGTACCACTCTCTTGCCTTCCCCTCAAGAGAAAACGGGAAAGCTTTCAGCAAAATTGAAGCTTCATCTGCACCCTCACGCTTGACAGTAGAATAGGCTGCCTGAAAATCTCTCAGGTGCTTGATAGGCTCTTGAGCAGGTAAGCCATGAAACTTGGGCATCAAATTGAGCAATGCGGTCTTTATTTCAAAATCTATAGCTACCGCTGGGTGATGCGCCTGAAATGGTTGCATTGTAAAATCAGGGGCTACAGCCTCCTGGATAGTAACTCTCCTGGCTGCTGCCATGTTACTTGCGCGTGAAACAACCAAATCAGTAGAACATGGGCTGGTTTCTTTCTCAAATGACGTTTCAGATCCGCCCTCAGAGAGGACTAACCGACGCCGAGCTTGCCTTATTCGTGAAATAGTTCTTTCAATCTCAGGATCGAATATTAGCAAGCTTGGATCAGGAAGCGAACGTGTCATCTAACGAAAGAAACAAGCAGCTCATAGTAGCAAAATAAAATAAAATGTAAATAAATAAATTCCAATTAATAACTTTAGCACTCTATTGCAACTCCCCGGCAACGGCGCCAAAAAATGATGCGAGCGAAAATTGGCGAGTTAAGAATGATTATAAAATATGCGTTGCAAGTATAGTTCTCAACCAACCAAAAATCCGCTTATCAATTTAGAAGGGTGTCACAGAAATTAAAATCAAAATACTGGGAGTATGAATCCCAGGTCGTCTCCTAATGAGTGCAGAAAAGTGTGATATTTTACTAATCAGTTGTTTTCAAAAAGGTTTGAGTTGAATGGCAGAAAATTAAATTAGAGAATTTATATAAAGTTAAATAAAAGCCTTGACTGGGAGTTGATTAGCTGGAAGCCCTATTCTTGTTGCAGTACTCTCAAGATTAATTGATAATTGGGGGTTATTCTGTTTAGTTGTCCTTTACTAAGTAAGGGAAAGTTAAACAAGTTGGAATGTTGTTCTATCCACAAGTTCCAATCCGCTCTTGGGAGGATTGGTGTGAGTGACTAGAGAGCAATCCAACAATAAACCAAATTACAATCTTTCTCTTGAGCATCCCAACTCAAGGGTTTCTTTCAATCAACTCCCCATCAAGTTAGGGAACTACTCGCTCATTGTAAATGAAGAATTCATAACATAGGAAAGGGAATTAAAGAAAGACATGATAAATAATGATCAAAGGATTAATTGAAAATAAAAAGTAATTCTTGTATTAATAAATGCTAAAATAATCCAATAGTAAAATTAAGTAAATTAAGGAACATGGAAGAGTAAGAGACAAGTAAAGAGAACGAACTAGAATGTCGAAGTCTTGATGAGGCAATAACTCTTCTCAATATCCTAATGCAAAAATAATGAACATAACAAATCCTAAAAACTATGAATGTGTAGAGAGAAAACCTAGAGGAGAGAAAAAACTAGATCTAAAAACTAAAACTATGCAGAATGAATGTTGTTGTTGGTTTCTGCATGTTCTCTGGCTCTAGTCTGCTTTTCTGGGCCAAAAATTGGGTCAAAATAAGACCCGAAATTGCCCCCAGCGATTCTGCAGATTATGCAGATCGCGCATGTCACGCGGTCGCGTCATCCACGCGGCCGCGTCATTCGGCTTTCTGCTTTTCCACGCGGTCGCATCATCCATGCGGCCGCGTCGCTTGTGCTATTCCATGCCGCGCGGTCGCGTCATCCATACAGCCGCGTCACTGCGATTTTCTTTCTTTCGCGCGGTCGTGTCATCCATGCGGCCGCGTCACTTCTCGCTGATCATCTCCTCAATTTCTTGTGTTCCTTCCATTTTTGCAAGCTTCCTCTCCAATCTCCAACTCATTCATGCCCTATAAAGCCTGAAACACTTAACACATAGATCACGACATCGAATGGAATAAAAAAGAAATAAAATACATAATTAAAAGTCTCTAGGAAGCAAGTTTTCAATCATGCAATAACTTTAGGAAGGAATTATAAATGCATGCTTATTTAACGAATAAGTAGGTAAAAATCATGATAAAACCACATAATTAAACACAATATAAACCATAAAATAGTGGTTTATCAACCTCCCCACACTTAAACATTAGCATGTCCTCATGCTTAGTTGAAGGAGATAAAATGAATGAGTAAGAACATGTAAAACCTATGAAATGCAATGCAACCTATATATATGAATGCAACTATATGATCTTTGTCCACTTGATCAAAAGTAAGTAAGCTCTTCAAAACTATTACAAATCAAATTCCACTAACTCAATTCTTATAAAGTAAGAACAAATAAAAATGCAAGATGATAGCTCATGAAAGCAGGGAACATAGAAATTCAAGCATGGAACCCTTCACTGATGATGTATGTACACTCTAGTCTCTCTAGTGTATAGGGTAATCACTCTATCCTTCTCTAATCATGCTCTCTAATTTTTGTTCTTCTCCTAACCAATCAACAATATTTAATATACCAATGCAAACATCATGAGGTCTTTTCAAGGTTGTAATGGGGCCAAGGTGAGGGTAAGGATACTGATAAACCACTATTTTATGGTTTATCTTGTGCTCAATTGAGTGGTTTTTATTAACTCTTTACCCACTTATTCATACTATTTGCATGGTTTTACATTTGCCTTCTTAATTATGTGCTTTGATTGAAAACATGCTTCTTTGGACTTATAATTGCTAATATTAATCCTCTCTTATTACCATTAGATGCCTTGATATGTGTGTTGAGTGATTTCAGATATTATAGGGCAGGAATGACTCAGAGGATAGAAAGGAAGCATACAAAAGTGGAAGGAATACAAGAAGTTGAAGAAGTTGCTAAGCTGTCCAGCCTGACCTCTCTGCACTCAAACGGCTATAACTTGAGCTACAGAGGTCCAAACAACGCGGTTTCAATTGCGTTGAAAAGCTAACGTCCGGGGCTTCGAATTGATATATAATATGCCATAGTTGCTCTGACGCTAGGCGGCACGACCGCGTGCTCCATGCGGCCGCATCGCAAGTGACAAAAATCAGCGAATCTGAATTCGCAACCAGCGAATTCTGGGCTGTTTCTGACCCAGTTTGTGGCCCAGAAAACACATATTAGAGGCTATGAAGTGGAGGAATGCATCCATTCATAAGTAGGCTTTCACATTCGCAATTTTAGGAGTAGATGTAGTTTTTAGAGAGAGAGGTTCTCTCCTCTCTCTTAGGATTATGATTTAGGATTTCTCTTAGTTTTAGGTGTGCCTCTAAATCCCAGGTTCAATGTTCTTCAGTTATTATTTCTCTTCTACTTTTAGATACTCTAATACTTTTATTTGTTAATTACTTATGTTGCCCATTTGATTCATAAATCTTTCATGTTAGATTGGATTGCTTTTATTAATATAATTTGAGGAATCTTCAGATTTAATTTTGCTTTGCTTTATTTATATTGATGCTATTTAATTTAGATATTTTCTTCCTTTTGGCTTTGGTTAAGTAATTGGTAACGCTTGAGCTGTCAAATAAAGGAGTAGTTGAAATTGGAAGTTGCTCCAATAACTCTAGTCTTTCCATCGGAATTGACTAGGACCTGAGGATTAAGCTAATTAATCCACTTGATCTACCTTCATAGTTAGAGGTTAACAAAGTGAGATTAAAATCCAATTTTCATCACAATTGATAAGGATAGGACCTCCAGTTCTTATACCTTGCCAAGAGATTTTATTTTATTATTATTATTTTATTTTATTTGTCATATAACATATTCCCACCTTACTTCCTAAACCCCAATTTACAAACTCATAACCAATAATAAGAACATACCTCCCTGCAATTCCTTGAGAAGACGACCCGAGGTTTAAATACTCGGTTATCAATTTTAAAGGGGTTTGTTACTTGTGACAACCAAAACGTTTGTACGAAGGGATTTCTGTCGGTTTAGAGATTATATCTACAACGCGACTGTTTTTATGACATTCTTTACTGGCAAAAATCCCAACGTCAAAATGGCGCCGTTGCCGGGGAATTGCAAACGTGTGCCTTATTATTGGTTATTGTAAATATTTGCTTTTTTAATTTGTTTTTATTTTTTGTTTTTAATTTTTTCTTTTTTCGTAAATTAAGAGGATATTGGTTTTTATTTTGTTATAAAAAATTTTTAAAAAATTTATTCTTAGTGTCCATCTTGATCTTCAAGTTGTTCTTCGTGTTCTTCTTGACCTTCAAGTTGTTCTTAGTTGTTTTCTTCGTTTTTATCTAAAAATTTGAAATTTGGTGTCATTTTATTATTTTTCTCTTTCCTCATTAAATTCAAAAATATTTTTTATTAATTTTTTCGAAAAAAAAAAATTTCAGATTTTGATTTTAAAATTTTTATCTTATCTTATCTTAGTTTTAAATTTCAAAATTCAATACTTAAATTTCAAATTTCAAATTTCAAAAAAAAAAAATTCAAATTTCAAAATTCAAAATTTAAATAACCTTTTAATTTAAATTTATTTTTATTTACATTTTTTAATTTTTATTTTCTACTATGAACTCTCACCCCTTTGGCTATGAGTCTGGTTACAATAATATTGCAGGAAGAAGAAATTACAATGAAAATAGGCATCAAGGTTGGAACAATCAAAGATGGGAGGAGCCACAAGGATTTAATCAATCCTCATGGCAACAACCACCTCCAATGGACTATCAACAACCACCACCATATGCCTATGAACCCTTTCCTCAACATAACTTTGGACCACCAAAATCACAAGCCCCTTTCCACCATTTACCTCCATATGACCCTAACCCACATCCACCATACCAACCACCTTATGAACCAAATGAACCATACATAGATCCACCCCAAACCTCCATGGAGAAAGCACTTGCCGATCTAAACTCTACTATACAAGCTCTCTTCACCCAAATCAGACCACCAAATATCTTCAACAATCAACCCTCAAGCTCTAGTGCACTTCCTTGTCAACCACAGAATAATCTCTCCATTCCATCACCACCATCTCCATATCCATCAATCCAAGAGCACTATGATCCTATTTATGAAAGCCGAGTGCCTCAAGAGGCAAAGGATCGTCTCAAGGAAACAGTGGATCGATGTCAGGCAACCATTCATCAATTGGGGCAAGCAATAATGAGACAATTAGCTTCCCGATGTTCGAACACTCAAGGAACCCCCATGGCTTCATGTGGACAATCTAATGAAGAACGTAGTATGAAGGAGATACTAGAAACTCCAGTGAAGAGTACGGAGCATGACTTTGTACTGGAGTAAGTAGAGGAAGCCGGAATTATTGAAGAAGAAGAATTGGTTGAAGATCTAGGAGATGCAGAACCTCCATGGGAAAGTCAAGACATAGAGCCTCCTTCCAAGACGGTTGAAATTGATGCTGAGGAGGGTGTACAACCTCCAAAGCATATCATAGTTGAAGATTTGGAAAAGGTTGATCAAGAGATAGAGATTCAAGAAGAAGAAGCACAACCTCCCATGCCCTTGGAAAGCAATGAAGAGGAGATTAAATTGGAAGAGAGCTGCCAAGAGGAAGAGGTTGAAATTGAAGAAGCTTGCAAGCAGGTGGTAATTATCAGAGAAGAGCACAAGGGAGTGAAGCTTGCAATTTCATTAAAAATACCTCCCCCTAAGTTACAATCATCCTTCACAACATTCAAGTGGGTAAAATTCATATCCCTTAGCTTTCTAATCCCACTTGAATACGGGCTACTGGAGACGGATGGTCAACTTAGAGCTCTTTGTGGCATTAAGAGTAAGAGGAAAATGGTCAGTGGTAAGAATTGTCCTGCAAGGTTCATTATGGTTGGAAGCTTTAAGTTTAAATGCAAAGGTTGGTGTAAAGCTCAACTGAATGGGTCTAGGAAGTTGTTTGGCCGCTTACGTGAGAATTCAGACTGCTTGCCACCCGGATGGAACAATATTGCTCAACCAAAAGACGGGTGCAAAGGCAAGGTTTGGGACCTTGGAATCCATTCTATCAATCACCACTCTTGGGGCCTGGTCACTTGCTTTAACTTACTTGAAGGCTTTCTACGCCAAGTTTGGGACCCCGGAGGTTACTGGAGATACAAACATTGGTGGAGATTCCTGGATGAATACAAGCATAAGCCACCATAACAGGAAGCTCATCAAATGTCCAACTTAAGGACTCTAACTAAAAGTGCTAGGTGGGAGACAACCCACCATGGTATGATCGTTCATTTTTCATTTTTATTTAGTTTTATTTATTTTCAAGTTTAATTTTATTCTATTGAACCTGGAATTTTCCATCACATTCATATTAACACGGCATTCTGCATCTTTTCAGATTAAAAAAAAAAAAGAGAGCACCCGAAGCGATCGCATCAGCGACGCGTCCGCGTCACAAGGAGATGGGAGACAATATTAATATGAACAGAGAGTTACGCAGGAGCAGCGCTGGAGGCGTGCCAATGGCACAAATCACCCCACGTGACCGCGTCGCTGATGCGACCGCGTCATATGGGAATAATGGCCTCCCACGCGACCGCGTGCCCCACGCGGCCGCGTGACCAGGATTTCGACGTCAAAAGAGTGCATGGCCGAAAGTTGAGCTGGAATTGGGCTGGACCCGTGCTAGTAGCACAAGCCCTGCCACGCGAACGCGTCACCCACGCGTCCGCGTCATATTGGAAATAAGGCCACCCACGCGATCGCGTCGATCACCCGACCGCGTCACCCAGGATTTTGGCAATACTAAGTTTTGAACAGAGAGTTGTGCGACCGCGAGGCTACACTCACGCCACTAGCACAAATCAAGTCACGCGATCGCGTGCCCCACGCGTCCGCGTCGCCTGACCTTATTGCGCACCACGCGGCCGCGTCACCCACGCGACCGCGTCACCAGCGTCGCACACCTTAACCTCATATGCCAAAATATCTTGTCTTTCTCTTCCCCAAATCCTATTTTCTCTTTTCCCTCCTTATTTTTTACTTACTTCGCCTCTCTTTCTTTCCCTTCTCATTCTTCTTATCTTTCATTTTATTTTACTTCATTTATTTGCATATTTCATTCATTTTATTATTTTCACTGGTGTTGGAATTTTATTTGGGTCATTGTGGATTATTGCATAATTATTTGACAATTATATATTACTTTTTAAAGGATGCTTGCATGTTCAATTTAATACTTTCAAATAGCTTATTTACCATACATGCTATGTGTTTGTGAAAAAGCCCATATGGCATTATGCACTTCTCTATTATACTTTATACTATTTAATGCTTGCTTTTCATAAACCCCCTTTACTATTTTAATTGAATATAATTGTCAATACAAACATGATAATTTATTACAAGTAATGCTTGGTCTATGCTACTCATGCCCTTTTCCGGCATGCCAATAAACACCCTGCATCCACTTATCTTTCGATGCACTGGCTATTTTTCATTACTGGCTTTTCACATGCACTAGAGAGCATGTGTTAATGTCAATTACATCCTAATGTGCATCCATCACCACTCTTCCATTCTCTTCCTTGCTATATATCTATTTGAATTTAATTTACTTTCTCTTCCCTTCTTCAGGATGGCCACCAAGGAAGGAAAGGAGAAAGCTACTCCCAAACCGCCGGCAAGGAAAGGAACAAAAAAAAAAAAAAGGGAGCCCAGCTGAGAAACCACAACCCCCATCCACTTGCACATCTTAGCATGCACCGAGGACAGTGCAATCTTTAAGTGTGGGGAGGTCGATACCGATCTCCACGGGTTAGTATTTTTTTCTCAAACACCAATATTTTATTTTCCTTGTTAATTGTTGCATTTGCATGTTTGATTGCATGATTATTTTAATTTTTGCATATTTTACCACTTGGTTGAAGTAATATTTTCTTTTTTCAAGAAAATTTTTAGAGAATTTCACTAATTTGAATAAAATTTTATATTAAAACTTGTTTGAATTTGTATTTGGAACATGATTTTTGAGTTAAAGAACACACAACCTGTGAGATTTTGAGCTTATTTACATGGTTATATTATTTAACCATAAATTTTTATTCTTGTGTTTTCTTCTCTATGATTGTAATCTATATTTTGTTCCAATCTATATGTCCATTATTTAGTGTATTTACATGCTTGCATATGATTGAGGCCATTATTTGTTATTAGCTCACTTATCCCAAATAAGCCTACCCTTTAAATCACCCTTGTTAGCCACTTTGAGCCTTTTAATCCCCTTCTGTTCTATTTTACCATATCACTAGCCTTAAGTAGAAAAACAAAGTTAAATATCCCAATTGAATCTTTGGTTAGCTTAAGATAGTGTGTTAATTAAGTATGGGGAAACTATGGGAACATGGGTTAATAAAGGAAAAGTATAATGTTTCTAATTTATTTGAATATCAGGAATTTGGGAACCTACTCATGAAAAACCAAAATAGAAAAATAATAGAAAATCCATGTGCATTGATAAGTTATGTTTGTTTCTCTAAAAAAAAAAAAGAAGAAGAAGAAAGAAAAAAAAAGAGAAAAAAGAGAAAAATCCAAAAATACTCAATAAATAAGTAAATAAGGGGACAAAATTACCCCAATATTAAGTTTAATAAAAGATCAATGCACATGTGATAAAAATTAAAGAAAAATTTGGTACATGAATATGGGAATTATACAAAAGTGAGAATTATGGGTAGCTAGGCATGAATTTAAAAGTATATAGAGTATATGTATATTAGGTGAGAGCTTAGGTTAATTGAAGATTCATATTATAGCTCACTTGGCCATACATATATCCTTACCTTTACCTCAGCCCCATTACAACCTTGAAAAGACCTCATGATGTTTGCATTGGTACATTAAATATTTGTTGATTGGTTAGATGAAGAACAAGGTTTAGAAAGCATGATTAGAGAAGAGTAGAGTGAATAACCCTATACACTTGAAGAGATTAGAGTGATATACACTACCAGTGAGGGTTCAATGCTTGATTCTATGTTCCCTGCTTTCATGAGCTATTTTCTTCTTACAAGTCTATTTGTACTTCATTTTTATGATTTAAATTAGTGAAATCCAGTTCATATTTCCTCTTGAAAGATTTGTTTACTTTTAACCAAGTAGGTAGAAACATTCTGCATATAGTTGCATTCATACAGATAGGTTGCATTTCATGCATTCTACCATTCCTCTTCATCTTTATAGCTTCTTTTGAGCTTAGCATGAGGACATGCTAGTGTTTAAGTGTGGGGAGGTTGATAAACCACTATTTTATGGTTTATCTTGTGCTCAATTGAGTGGTTTTTATTAACTCTTTACCCACTTATTCATACTATTTGCATGGTTTTACATTTGCCTTCTTAATTATGTGCTTTGATTGAAAACATGCTTCTTTGGACTTATAATTGCTAATATTAATCCTCTCTTATTACCATTAGATGCCTTGATATGTGTGTTGAGTGATTTCAGATATTATAGGGCAGGAATGACTCAGAGGATAGAAAGGAAGCATGCAAAAGTGGAAGGAATACAAGAAGTTGAAGAAGTTGCTAAGCTGTCCAGCCTGACCTCTCTGCACTCAAACGGCTATAACTTGAGCTACAGAGGTCCAAACCACGCGGTTCCAGTTGCGTTGGAAAGCTAACGTCTGGGGCTTCAATTTGATATATAATATGCCTTAGTTGCTTTGAAGCTAGGCGACGCGACCGCGTGCTCCATGCGGCCGCGTCGCAAGTGACGAAAATTAGCGAATCTGAATTCACAAGCAGCGAATTCTGGGCTGTTTCTGACCCGGTTTGTGGCCCAGAAAACACAGATTAGAGGCTATAAAATGGAGAAATGCATCCATTCATAAGTAGGCTTTCACATTCACAATTTTAGGAGTAGATGTAGTTTTTAGAGAGAGAGGTTCTCTCCTCTCTCTTAGGATTAGGATTTAGGATTTCTCTTTGTTTTAGGAGTGCCTCTAAATCCCAGGTTCAATGTTCTTCAGTTATTATTTCTCTTCTACTTTTAGATACTCTAATACTTTTATTTGTTAATTACTTATGTTGCCCATTTGATTCATAAATCTTTCATGTTAGATTGGATTGCTTTTATTAATATAATTTGAGGAATTTTCAGATTTAATTTTGCTTTGCTTTATTTATATTGATGCTATTTAATTTAGATATTTTCTTCCTTTTGGCTTTGGTTAAGTAATTGGTAATGCTTGAGCTGTCAAATAAAGGAGTGGTTGAAATTGGAAGTTGCTCCAATAACTCTAGTCTTTCCATCGGAATTGACTAGGACCTGAGGATTAAGCTAATTAATCCACTTGATCTACCTTCATAGTTAGAGGTTAACAAAGTGAGATTAAAATCCAATTTTCATCACAATTGATAAGGATAGGACCTCCAGTTCTTATACCTTGCCAAGAGATTTTATTTTATTATTATTATTTTATTTTATTTGTCATATAACATATTCCCACCTTACTTCCTAAACCCCAATTTACAAACTCATAACCAATAATAAGAACATACCTCCCTACAATTCCTTGAGAAGACGACCCGAGGTTTAAATACTCGGTTATCAATTTTAAAGGGGTTTGTTACTTGTGACAACCAAAACGTTTGTACGAAGGGATTTCTGTCGGTTTAGAGACTATATCTACAACGCGACTGTTTTTATGACATTCTTTACTGGCAAAAATCCCAACGTCAGATACATATATGGCTAAGTAAGCTTATAAATTGAATCTTTAATTAACCCAAGCTTTAACATATCCTATATATATTCTATAGAACTTTTAAAATTCATACCTAGCTACCCAGAAATCCCTTTCACATCCATACTCAAGTATCAACCTTTTATTTTGATTTTATCATACATGCATTGATCTTTGAATGCTTGACTTAGCAATGGGGTAATTTTGTCCCCTTATTTATTTATTGAGTATTTTGGATTTTTTTTTATAAACATAGAAACATAAAAATAACATAGCTTATCAATGCACATAGAGTTTTAATTCTTATAGTTTCACATGAGCAGGTATCCAAATTCCCATAATATTATCATGACTCATTCCCTTATTATCCTTTGTTCCCACAATTTCCCATACTTAAATAACATACACAATTATATCTTAAGCTAACCAAAGATTCAATTTGGGGTATATACTTGTTTTTCCGCTTAAGGCTAGTAATGTGGTAAAATATAGAACAAACGGGATTTAAAGGCTCAAAGTGGCTAACAAAGGTAGTTGAAAGGGTAGGCTTTATTTGGATAAGTGAGATAAACAAATAATGACCTCAATCACGTGCAAACATATAAATATAATAAACATTGGACATATAGGATGAAACACAATGTAGATTACAATCATAGAGAAGTAAACACACAAGAATAAAATAATTATGGTTAAATAATATAACCATTCATAAAGGCTCAAATCTCACAGGTTGTGTGTTCTTTAGCTCAAAAATCATGTTCCAAATACAACTTCAAGCAAATTTAACATAAAAGTTTTAATTAAAATTAGTGAAATTTTTGTTCCAAAGATAAGGTCTGAGAAGAAACTTATTGTCTTTTCAATCAAGCAGAACATGCATGCAACTAACCTATTACTATGCAATTTATCCTATTCAACAAAAGAAAAATCTAACTAAATATCATAATTTATTGGTGCTAGGGAAGAGAAATTACCTCCGGAAGTCAGGTACTGACCAACCTCCCCACACTTAAGGCTTTGTACCGTCCTCGGTGCCATCTATCAAGAACAAAGGTGGGCTGGTAGCAGTAGCTACACAGTCGGGACCATCATGGCTCCCTGTGCTGGTAATGAAAGTGGAGTCCGAGGTGTCTGAGTCCTTGAATTTTCCCATAATCAGCTCCTTGAGGTATGTGAATCGGCGCTTGTTACGGCGCTCTCTCATCTTAGCTTTGTGTTCTTGCCGATACAACTTTTCAAGTATCTGCTGGAGCAGTTGGGCTGTTGTAGGTGCTTGTGGTGTTGAAGAAGGAATGTCTTCAACTGGTTCAGTAAGCTAGCTGATAGTGGTTGCTGGAAGTCTAAGGTACTTCCCGTTGGGGAGATACTGATCATCCCGTGGAAGCATGGCTTTGGTGTCCCCAGCTCTGTAGGAGACTCCGGCTGCTGAGATAAGATCCGAGACCAGGGCTGGAAAAGGTAAGTTGCCAGCAATTTGTACGTGTCCCATTGCATTCCGGATATGTCTTGGTAGATTCAGAGGTTGGTCCGTAAGGATGCACCATAGTAGAATGGCCATGTCCGCAGTGAAGGAGGATTCGTGAGTGCTCGGAAAGATATAATGGGACATAATCTATGCCCATACGCGAGCCTCCAAGGTAAGTGCTGAAGCTGAAATTCCCTTAGGCGGGTACGATGGTATCCGTAGATCCATCTGCTGCCAGGTAGCGCGATAACTCTGAGAACGGCGTCCCAGTCAAATTGGTACATCTGGCACTTGAGTGCGGCTTCTTGAAAGGCATCCAATCCTTCTGGAACAGGGGAAAGACTTAGAACTTTTTGAATGGCCTCTTCTGTATTGGGGACTTGCTTTTGACGGACGTAGACAGACTGCAGGGTTGGTAGGTGGAAGTTGGAGTAGAACTCGACTACCCAAGAAAGGTTGACCTGCCTTGGCTGTCTCTGTAGGAAACCCCATTGTCTTTGGGCAATCTGTGGCTCAACAAATGTAGCAATGTGGTTTGGGAGGAGAAGAAGGTATTCGTTGTTGTAACTCCTTTCAGCCAGGATGGGGAACATCTGCTCATAGTAGCGATTGGAAAACTGCACAGTGTCCTTTGCTGGGAAGGCTCTTTCTTTATCATCAACCTTTATGATCCTCTTAATTTTCTTTGTTGAGGGCTTTACTGCAGTTGAAGAGGGTTCTGCCACTAATGCTCTCTTTGTACCTCTTCTTGCTAGTTGTTTGGGAGTAGCTTTCTCTTTTCCTTTCTTGGTGGCCATCCTGAAAAAGGGAAGAGAAAGTAAATTAAATTTAAAGAGATAGAGCAAGGAAGAGGGTGGTGTAAGTGATAATCAATGCGCAATAAAGAAGAATGACGTTAACACATGGTCTGGATTACATGTGAAAAGTCCATTAATGGAAATATAGCAATTGCATATAAGGACAAGTAAATGCAAGGGGTTTATTGGCATGCAGGCAAAGGCATGAGTAGCATATATCAAGCATTCAATGTCCAATTTAAATATATTATCACTCGTAACTAACTTTCATGTTTGTATTGACAATTAAATTCAATGAATAAAATAGTAAAGGGAATTTGTGAAAAGCAAGCATTGAGTATTAGAGTAGAAAAATGTAAAGAAGTTCATAATGCCATATGGGCTTTTTCACAAACACATAGCATGCATGTAGAAGAAGTTCTTTGAAAATAAGAATTTGAACATGTAAGTAATCCCTTAAAAAGCAATATATAATTATCAAACAAATTTACAATAATCCACAAGCATATAAACATAAATAATGACACACAGAAATTGATAACACCAAGTAAAAAGGGAAAAGAAAGGAAAAGAAGATAACACATAAAAATAATAGAAAAGTAAGGAGGGAAGGAGAACTAGAAGAACCTTGTTAATGGGGGTGAGAGAGAGTAAAAAGTGAGAAAGAAGGAAGAAGGGAGGAAGGGAGGGAGAAGAAATAAGGAGGGAAAAGAGAAAATAGGATTTGGGGGGGAAAAAGATATGATAATTGGCAAAATTAGGGAGGCTGTGCAGCGCAAGCGACGCGGTCGCGTGGGGCACGCAGTCGTGCAACTTGTGCTTAAACTCAATGACGTGGTCGCCCGCGTGACCCGTTTTAGGCTAATGGCGCGAGGGTAGCCTTGCACTCGCACAACTCTCTGTTCAAAATCATATTAGTGATAAATTGTGGTCAATTATTGGGATACGACGCGGTCGCGTGGGGCACGCGATCGCGTGAGAGGGACTGCGCGTCCAGCGCCAGTCCAGCACCACTCTAGCACAACTTTCGGCTGTGCACCCTTGTTACGTCGAAATCAAGGTCACGCGGCCGCGTGGGGCACGCGGTCGCGTGGGAGGCCATTATTCCCCTATGTCGCGGTCGCGTCGGCGACACGGTCGCGTGGGACGATTTGTGCCATTGGCACGCCTCCAGCCCTGCTCCTGCGTAACTCTCTGTTCATGTTAAAATTGTCTCCCAGCTCCCTGCGACGCGGACGTGTCAATGAGGCGGTCGTGTCGCGTATTTTTTTTTTAATTAAAAATATGTGAATGAAGATGCACGAAATGTACTAACGAAGAGAAGAGTTATTGAATAGGAAAACTAAAAATAAAGAAAAGAATGATCATACCATGGTGGGTTGTCTCCCACCTAGCACTTTGCTTTAACGTCCGTAAGTTGAACGCTCCACTAGCTCAGTCTTCAGCTATGTGGGGATTGATAAACCCTTATTTCATGAGTTCTTTTGTGCTTAATTTGAGTAATTTATACAATCCTTCACCTACTTATTCACATTAATTGTATGGTTTCACTTTTCCTTCCTTATTATATCATATTGTGAGAAACATGTTTCCTAAGCTTTAAAATTAATTAATTTAATTACCTTTATTTCCATTCGATGTCGTGATTAGTGTGTTGAGTAGTTTCAGATTTTCTAAGGCAGAATGACTTAAAGGATGGAAAAGGAAACATACTAAAATGGAAGGAGAAAGCAAAACGGAGCTTTAAGGAAACTGGTATCCACGCGATCGCATGGACGACGCGATCGCGTGCCAAGCACGAATCAGCAGCGACGCGGCCGCATGACTGACGTGACCGCGCGCCTTAAGCAGAACGCATATGACACGGTCGCATGACTGACGCGACCGCGTGGCAAGGAAAAGCTCCGAATGACGCGACCGCGTGACCCACGCGGACGCGTGACAGAGGCCACGTATCAGAATTTACAGAATACGCCCCCAGCGAATTCTGAAGCCCTTTTTGGCCCAGATCCAAGTACAGACAGCATAGACCAGAGGTTATAAAGTGTGGGAATGCACCCATTCAAAGAGAGCTCGCATATTTTACTTTTCAATGATTTAGATTTAGTTGAGAGGGAGATCCTCTCTCTCTCTTTTAGGATTTAGGATTTCTTCTTGTTTTAAGAGTAACTCTGGATCCCAGGTTTAATGTTCTTTTATTTTAGTTTTACTTTTATTTATTTATTCCAACATTTGAATTGATTATTATAATTTGATTTAAGAATCCTTCCATGTTACAGACTGATATTCGAATTAATGATAATTGAGGTATTTTCAGTTTATGATTATTCTCTTTGATTTAAGTTACCGTTGCTTCCCATCTAAGGATATTTTTATTATTCCAGCTATTTTACTTTTTCTCCTTTAGGTCCTGGTTAAGAATTTAGTAACTCAACAGTTATTAAACTCAACATAATTGATAATCGTTATCTTGCTAATTGAACTGAACTTGAGTAATCCGAACCTTTTCTTAGGAAATAAATAGGATTCAAAGGTCAATTTAATTAGTCCCTTGACCTTCCCTTGCCCTAGTACAGGTTGATCAAGTGGAGTTTAGATTCAACTTTCATTATAGTTGAGAGAGATAACTACGTTGGACCTCCAACTTCTCTTACCTTGCCAAAAGTCTGCTTTATAGTATTTATTTATTTTAATTGCCATTTACTTTACTTGTCATTTAAATTACTTGATTATCATCTTCTAAACCCCGATTACAACCTTTATAGCCAATAGTAAGAACATACTTCCTCGCAATTCCTTGAGAAGACGACCCGAGGTTTGAATACTCGGTTAACAATTTCTAAAGGGGTTTGTTACTTGTGACACCCAAAACGTTTGTACGAAGGGATTTTTGTCGGTTTAGAGACTATATCTACAACGCAACTGTTTCTATGAATCTCTTTACTGGTAAAAATCCTAACGTCAAAATGGCGCCGTTGCCGGGGAACTGCTAACGTGTGCCTTATTATTGGTTATTGTAAATATTTTTGTTTTGCTTGTTTATTTATTTTTGTTTTTCCTTTTTATCTTTATTTGTTGCTATGAACTCTCACCCCTCTCGCTTTGAGTTTGGTTCTAATGTTGTTATAGGAAATAGAAGTTACAGCAGGAATGTGTACCAAGGTCAGACCAATCAAGGATGGATGGAACCAAGAGGATCTAATCAACCCTTTTGGCAGCAACACCCTCCGAGATATCCTGACAAAGACCATTCTACAATGCATACCCAGCTGAAAGACATGGTGGACAACCTTGTAACTACCAACAAGCCCCACCCCGTACATATAAACCACCCTTTCAACATAACCTCGAACCACCACACTCACAAGCTTCTCTTCACCATTCGCCACCATATGATCCATCCTTACCCCAATACCAATCCAATCGCTCACAATCACCACCAATTTCCTTTGTCGCATGTCCAAGTCCAGCAACCCGAGAAGTAGAGGATCGCCTAAGGAAAACAGTAATTAAATTTCAAACAACCATTAAACAACTGGAGCAAGCGATGATTCAATGGGCTTCTAGGCGCTCAAATATACAAGGATCAACCACAGCTCCATGTGGACAGCCCAATGAAGAGCAGAGCATGAAGGAAGTGCCAGAAATTCCAGTGGACAAGACAGAGCATGAATTTGTACTGGAACAATTAGAAGAAGCTGTCTTTGTTCAAGAAGAAGAGTTGGTTGAAGACCTAGGAGATGCTGAACTTCCATGGGAATCCAGAATTGAGGAAAACTCTGTCCAGGATGCTACAGTTGATGCTAAGGAGGATACTGTACAATCTCCAAGGCAAGTCGTTTATGAAGAATCAGACGGAATAATCCAAGAAGCAATTTCCCTTGATGATAATGCTCACAAGTCTAGCTCTCTTGGTGATGAACTTGCATCCGCAAGTGAATTCTCTGAGATAGAAGAATCTTCCCCAAGTGAATATGAAGATGATGCAGAGGTAGATTTCTCTCAACCTCCAATCTATGACTCAAGTGATGAGGAAGACACAGAAGACTTTGACCAGGACACAGATACAATTGAAGATCTTTGCAAAGAAGTGGAGGAATTCACAGAAGAGCACAAGGAAACGGAACTTGCAGAACCACCAAAAACACCTATCCCAAGGCCATTACCACCTAATACAAGCTTCAAGTGGGTACAATCCCTAACTTATAACTTTACTTATAAACTTGAATATGGTTTGCTTGAAACAGATGGCCAGCTTAGAGCTCTCTGCGGCTTTAAGAGTAAGAGGGAAATGGCTCGTACTCAGAGCTGGTGCACAAGGTTCAATAAGGTTCCACGCTTCACTTCGAACTACACGGATTGGTATCATGCTCAATCACATGGATCACGGAAAACGTTTGGTCACCAAGGTGAGATTCTACTTTTTAACCCGCCTGAATGGAGACATGTAGATCAAGACGGAGGCGAATTTAAAAGCAAGCTTGGAATCCTGGAGTTTATTCTGACATTTGTCATCTCGGGAGCCTAACAATATATTTAAAGCTGTTTGGAAGCTTTGCGTGCTTAGTTTAGGACCCCGGAGGCTATTGGCATTCCAAGCACTGGTGGAGATTTTTGGACGAATTTAAACATTAGCCACCATAACAGGATACTCCTCCAACGTCCAACTTAAGGACTTTAACTAAAAGTGCTAGGTGGGAGACAACCCACCATGGTATGGTCGCTTCTTTTTGAATTTTTTTTCTAATTGCTTTCATTTTTCCTTTTTCATTTTAATTTATTAAACTTGGAATCATGCATAGCATTCATGTTAATCATTGCATTCTGCATTTTTCATAAAAAAAAAGGGATGCACGACGCGACCGCATGCCCCATGCGATCGCGTCATATCGCGGAAAACACCACCCGTGCGACCGCGTGATCCACACGGACGCGTGATATATATATCGGCATAAGGATCCAATGAACAGAAAGTTAGGCTAGAATCGTGCGGCCCCTGTGCGTTTCGCACAAATTGGCCCACGCGATCGCATGCCCCATGCGATTGCGTCACTTGCACAAATACCAATCCCACGCGACCGCGTGAGCGACGCGATCGCGTCGCATGGATTGAACATCACCCCAAAAGGAGACAGAGAGTTGCGCTAAAACGGCGCTGGAGTCGTGCGTTTAGCATAAATTCTAGCGACGCGATCGCGCAACCCACACGATCGCGTCACCCTTCTTTTCCCCCCTCTCATGCGATCGCGCACCCCATGCGATCGTGTCACTCCCATTTTCACCCCAACCACGCGACTGCGTGCCCCACGCGGCCGCGTGGATTCGAAAATATAACCCCCCTAGCCCGCGAACCCTATCAGTCGCGAGCCCCCCCACCCCCAACCCTCTTCTCCCTCTCTGCTCCCTCTCCCTCCAACCACCACCCAGCACCACCCAGCCGTCACCGCCGGCCACCCAGACGCCGCCGCCAACCCGGACGCCGCCGCCGCAACCCCCTCCCCTCCCTTCTTCTCCCTTCTTCCTCTCTCCTCCCCTCTCCACCACTGCCTCTGCGACCACCGCCCCCTCACCGCCGGCCACCCAGCCGCGCCCCCCTCTCCCTCCGCCACCCACCCGCACCCCCCTTCTTCTATCACTAACCCAAAACCCTCGCCGCCACTGCCCCCATCAGCCGCCACCGTGACACCGTGCCCCGCCACTGCGCCAGACACCACCGCAACCACCTTCTTACCCGTTCCACCCCTCCCGCCTACCAGGTTCCGCAAAACGCAGCCCCCTTTTATCCGTTCGTCATTTTTCTATAATTTTTTCCGTTTCTGTTCATCATTAGGATAGATAGATATGCATGCTGTAGTGGATTTTTAGGTTGTTAGGTAGCTTAGGCTCTGGTTAGTGGATCTAGGTCTGTTTACTTGCACTGTTCCTGTTTATGTTTTATCATAACTGCAATTTTGCTGTTCCTGTGACCTCGTTCATATGTTGTGATTTCATGCAATTGGTGCTTGTTACTTTAAATTTTTCTGTTTCTGCAGCTAGTTTTTAAATTCATATGAACTGCTATGATTACTGTTTATTTTCCGCGATAATCCAATTTTAGCCAAAATGCTGCCCAAATTTTTTAAAATTTTTTTTTTCATTCATGTTTTGGTTTGGCATTTCTGAAGTCTGTTTTACTCTGCTTTACCCAAACCATTTCATGAATGCTATGGCAGACTTTCTTATCCTCTTTGATTTCCTGGTTGATAAACTGCATTTGTGATTCACTGATTCCAATTTTTACTCTCTTTATTTCTATTCGAATCAGCATCACCCTGTTTTCCTTGTTTGATTATGAGTACTTCTATTCTTACATGTGAATCCTTGTTATATAGAATTTTTCTATGCCACTTACTTTAACCCGCACTTTCCTAACTCACTAATTTTAATTTACTAATTTCTTTTTCAAATTCTAACCATACTAACACTTTTAATCTCTTTTCTGATTATTTTCACTTTCCTCTAACTTTCTAAACATGGCATATTGATTATTTTTCCATTTAACATAAATTCAATCACACTTCATTTACTCATTTTCCTTATTCTATTTCTCCCTTGCTGCTTTGAGCTTCCTTTATTTAATTACCTAATTGCGTTCCTATTTTTATCCATATCCTACTTTTCTGTTTTTCAGGATGTCTGCCTCACAGAGGAAAGGAAAAGACAAAGCTACTGGCAAGCGCAAGAGAGGAGATTCCTCCCAGTCCATCATTGCTCTAATGCATGATTCTTCATGGCGGGAGAAGAACTTCACACAGCAGGAAAAAGCTGACCAGCTGCTCCCTACAACTGATCCTAAAAAATTTGCAAACCGGTACTGTGAGTTGAGGTACCCGACTTTTGCAAACTCCAGAAATCTATACCTGGAATGAACTCTGAAGATTCCAGAAGCCCTCCAACAGTACACCACTGAGCAAATTAAGCAAAGGGGCTGGTTCTTTCTGGAGAGAACACTGACAGAGGTCAATTCATCTTGGGTCCGGGAATTCTACTGCAACTACTACCTCACCACCCTAGATGCAGTAAACCTGAGAGGAAAACAAATTCTGGTCACTGAGGAGGCCTTAGAGGACATTCTCCGGCTCCCAGCCAAGTTCGATCAGCCTGATGGTTATTCAAAGGCTGAGGAGGACATGCGCCAGATTAAGTTTGATTGGGATGCCGTGAAGGCACGGATAGCTCTCGACCCGACAGTTCCTTGGGAGATGGGTCAGGACACTACCATGCCTAGAGGGATCAAGAGAGCATACTTGAACGATGAGGCTCGGTTATGGCATCAGATCTTGAGTAATTATGTGATGCCGAGTACTCACGAGACGGAGATCTCGGCTGCTATGATCACCCTCCTTTGGTGTGTGCTAGAGGGTAAGGATCTTTATCTGCCACGTTTCATTCGGCATTATATGGCTAGGGTCCACGTCCGAGGCACTCTCCCCTTTCCATATCTAGTTACACAGCTTGGCCGTCGAGCTGACGTGCCATGGGAGGATGCCGATGAGAGACCACCAGCGGCGGATTGCATGAAGATCATTCCGCACAGCTGAAACTTCTTAGCCCTGGGCCACAGACCAGCACCATTCACTGCTCCTGATGAGTCAGCCCCACAGTCTGCTGGACCCTCTTCCTCCACTACTGATGCCAGGGCATCTTGGCCAGTTTCACTGACCTTTTCTTTACTGTTTATAGGTTAGTTTTAATCATTTCTTTAGGAAATAAGCTAGTTTTGGGTAGATATTCACCTATGCCTTGATTCAAGCATATATTGTGCATTTTACATAATTTCATGAGGATTTTGCATAAGTTTAGTGACAATTATTATGTTGCATTACTCATGACTTGGACTAGAGCTTTGATGCACTTTATTGCTTGATTTCAGGACCAAAAGGAAGCAAAAAAAGGGGAGGTAACTTGCAAGGTTAATGAGAAAAGTGATTGCCAATAACACTCTCAAAAAGCCATCAATGCCCACGTTAGAGAGTCACGTTAACTAAGTTAACGTGAACTCTAACATGGAGAAGAGAAGTTGAGCCAACGTTAGTGACACTTAACATTGTCACTAACGTTGGCAATTACTCATAAGTGGCCACGTTAGAAGCCACGTTAACCTAGTTAACGTGGCCTCTAACGTTAAGGGGGGAAGAGAAGCCAACGTTAGTGACACTCAACATTGTCACTAACGTTGGCCTATGATGCAAAGTACCACGTTAACTCCCACGTTAACTTGGTTAACGTGGGAACTAACGTAAGGGATGAAGAGTTGTCGACAACGTTAGTGACACTCAACATTGTCACTAACATTGAAGCAACCACACAACCCCCAAGAGTCACGTTAACTTCCACGTTAACTTGGTTAACGTGGAAGCTAACGATGAGGAATGAAGGATGAACCAACGTTAGTGACACTCAACATTGTCACTAACGTTGGGATGGCTAAAGATGGCCACGTTAGAAGCCACGTTAACCTAGTTAACGTGGACTCTAACGTGAAACCTATGGGCACATTGGAACGTTAGTGACAATGTTGAATGTCACTAACGTTCTCGAAGGATGGCAAGGGCCACGTTAGAAGCCACGTTAACCTAGTTAACGTGGGCTTTAACGTGAAGCAAGAAGGGGCACACTGGAACGTTAGTGATAATGTTGAGTGTCACTAACGTTCTCGAAGGTTCACAAGGCAACGTTAAAAGCCACATTAACCTAGTTAACGTGGGTTTTAACGTGAGGCAAAGGGGTGCATTGGAACGTTAGTGACAATGTTAAGTGTCACTAACGTTCTCGAACTATTATTCTCACTAAATATTAACACCCCTAACATCCTGAACTAAAGTCTCCGCCCACTTCGCACTTTCTCTCTGCAAGTAAAGCCAAGCCCAAATAAAGAAAGGAACTGCTTCAAACTCAAGATCCAAAGTCCCAAGACTTGAAGAATCACACTAGAAGCTGAGAAGAGTAGTATATATAGGAGTAGCTTTGAACTGAGAATGAGTTTTGGAAGGCTGGGAAAAAGAGAACTACTCTCTGTATTTACTTTCTTTGCAATTTCTAGTTTTATGATGTATTCTCCATCTTTGTTTTCATTTTCAAGAGCTATGAACAACTAAACCCCTTTCATTGGGTTAGGGAGCTCTGCTGTAATTTGATGGATCAATACTAATTTTCATTATTCTTCTTCTATCTTTCCTCTTGATTTTACTTGAAAGCTTTCGATCTTCATCCAATTGAGTAGTTATCTTGGAAGAGAAGCTATTCAAACTTGGATCTCTTTTGAACCTTGAAAGAGGAATGAAGAGATCAAGCTAGAAATTGTAACCCTCTCAAGCTAATTGGATGGGTATGTGACTATAACCCTCTCAACACTTGATTTGGGAAATGCATGTGGTATAATCAGTGACCATACTTCATCTCTTCTCATGAGCAATTGACCAAGGAATTGGCTATTGATCAAGATTTGAGAGATTGAATTGCAAGAAATTGTAACTCAATCACTTAAGATTGCCAAGGAGGTCAATGAGTGCATTGATTGAGGAAGAGATGAAAATGAACTTGATCCGGAGAATTGCAACATCTCCTAAGCCCAATGAACTCCCCATCTCTGATCTAACCCATTCTCTTTAATTTCTGCTATTTACTTTTATGAGCAAATCCCCCATTTCCATTTTCAAATCTGCATTTTATTCTCAGTCATTTACTTCTAGTTCATTAATTCTAGCATTTACTTTTCTGTTATTTACATTCCCGCCATTTTATTTTCTGTAACTCTCAACCCAAATTCTAGATTCGCTCAACTAGAAATTCTTCTAATTAAAGTTGCTTGATCAATCAATCCCTGTGGGATTCGACCTCACTCTATTGTGAGTTTTTACTTGACGACAACTTCGGTACACTTGTCGAAGGGAGATTTGTTGAGAGACAAGTTTTCCGTGCATCAACTACTGCACCACCTACCCCTGCTACCACCACTGCACCTCCACCTGCCACAGAGCCCGTCTATCATCTGGTGCACCGCTTGTTCCGACGACTTGACCAGATGGAGCGTCGCAACAAGCGGCGCTATGAGCACCTAAAGCTGATGATACGATCCGGCGACATCCCCTCCGAGCCCGACACACCATCCGAGGCATCTGAGGAGGAGGCGGATGTGCCCGAGGCAGAGACCCATCCCCAGGAGGCAGCACCAGCCGCACCACAGGCAGCGGTCCCACATCAGATTGAGGCTGCGGATCTTGAGATCCCGATCCAGTCAGCACCTCCTCCACATCAGCCAGACCCTCAGCCCACCACCACCACTGAGACCCCCGTTACCATCCCTCCCAGTGATGACACTCCTTCACACCCGGCTTGATTGAGTATCAAGGACGATGCTTCCTTTTAAGTGTGGGGAGGTCGCCATCTCTGGCGTTTATTTTGGTGAACCACTACATACTTTTTCTTTTATTTTGGATATTTTTCTGTATTTTTCTTTTTACTATTATTTTCTGAGTACTTATACATTGCTTTTATGTATTTTTACTCTATTTTCTGCATTTTGCATCTTTAGTTCATATTTTAGCCATTTAGTTCTTTTTAGTTATTTAGTTTAGTTTGCAATTCTGATTTATTAGTGGATTAATTAGTATAGTTTACCCTTTTTAGCATAAGATAGTATAATTTAAATTGAAAAATATAAAAAGGAAGTAAGCTAGGAAATTGAACATAACAGATTTAAATCCACAAACCTTGTATATAGCATTACATGATGTAGTTAAACTGACAACATTTCATCAAGGAGGAACATTAAAACTTTAAAAGCCACCCTAAATAAATTTTTTTATGAGAATAATGGGAATTTTTAACTAAACCTGCATACAATATATAAATGATATATGATGCTTGAGTTAGAGAACACATAGCCTGTGAGTCTTGAGCTTAAATTGTATGGTTGCATTCAAACCATAATTTCATTTCTGTGTGTTACATTTCTTTTTATTCTGATGTTCTTTCCTTTGCTTTAATCTATATGTCCAATTATAGAATATAGAATAGATACATACCAAGATAATTATTGAGGCCATCATTTGATTTTAGCTCACTCACCCCAAATTAGCCTACCTTTTACATCACCCTTGTTAGCTCCCTTGAGCCTTTTAAAACCCCTTTATTCAATTTAGCCAAATTACTAGCCTTAAGCAGAAAAATAAAAGAAAATCCCAAGTGAATCCTTGGTTAGCTTAAGATAGAAAATCATGAATAGAGTTAAATGTGGGAAAATTTTTGGGAACATGGATGATAGAAACAAAAAGGTAAGAGAAGTTAAAAGAAATAAAATAAATTTGGGAAGCATGTTCGTGAAAAAAATCTAAGTAATTCAATTACCATGTGCATTAAAAAAAAAAGAGAGAAAGTTATTTTTTTTTCAGTATTTGAATAAAAGGGGATACAAAAGAAATTCCCCAATGCAAAATAAAAGCAATGCACATGGGATAAAAATAAAAGAGTGAAACATGAGCATGTAACAATAAGTGGGATGATATGGGATGATAGGTAAAGAAGTTTTATCTTGCTAAAAATGTATGTTAGGTGAGATCTTAGTCTAATTAAGGATTCGCTTATTAGCTCACTTAACCCTATACATAAATCCTTACCTTTACCTTGGCCCCATTACAACCTTAATTAAGACCTCATGACTTTTTGGTATGACTATATTCTATAATTGTTGATTGGTTAGATGAAGAACAAAGCTATAGAAATTAAGAATAAAAAGAAAGATGGAGTGAATCAACCCAATAAACACTGAGTGACTAGAGAGTAAACACAAAATCCAGTGAGGGTTCAATAACTCATCAACATATATCTGTACTTAATTTACTAATTGTACAAAGTTTTCTTTCCCATCTCATTTGCTAAAATGCTTTATTATTTAAGGGTTGGCTATATATATATACATGACTCCTTGAGAATGTGAATTAACTTAACTACATGTAAGCTTTATATATGAGTGAATAAATTAGATTTGCATGATGCATCATTCATTTAGGTAGTTGCATTTAAATTAGGTTGCATTGCATGACATTCCATCATTTTAACCTTAATTATTTACCTTGGATTTAGCATGAGGACATGCTAGTGTTTAAGTGTGGGGAGGTTGATAAACCCATATTTCATGAGTTCTTTTGTGCTTAATTTGAGTAATTTATACAATCCTTCACCTACTTATTCACATTAACTGTATGGTTTCACTTTCCCTTCCTTATTATGTCATATTGTGAGAAACATGTTTTCTAAGCTTTAAAATTAATGAATTTAATTACCTTTATTTCCATTCGATGCCGAGATTAGTGTGTTGAGTAGTTTCAGATTTTCTAAGGCAGAATGACTTAAAGGATGGAAAAGGAAACATACTAAAATGGAAGGAGAAAGCAAAATGGAGCTTTAAGGAAACTGGTATCCACGCGATCGCATGGACGACGCGATCGCGTGCCAAGCACGAATCAGCAGCGACGCGGCCGCATGACTGACGCGGTCGCATGACTGACGCGACCGCGTGGCAAGGAAAAGCTCCAAATGACGCGACCGCGTGACCCACGCGGACGCGTGACAGAGGCCACGTATCAGAATTTACAGAATACCCCCCCAGCGAATTCTGAAGCCCTTTTTGGCCCAGATCCAAGTACAGACAGCATAGACCAAAGGTTATAAAGTGTGGGAATGCACCCATTCAAAGAGAGCTCGCATATTTTACTTTTCAATGATTTAGATTTAGTTGAGAGGGAGATCCTCTCTCTCTCTTTTAAGATTTAGGATTTCTTCTTGTTTTAAGAGTAACTCTAGATCCCAGGTTTAATGTTCTTTTATTTTAGTTTTACTTTTATTTATTTATTCCAACATTTGAATCGATTATTATAATTTGATTTAAGAATTCTTCCATGTTACAGACTGTTATTCGAATTAATGATAATTGAGGTATTTTCAGTTTATCATTGTTCTCTTTGATTTAAGTTACCATTGCTTCCCATCTAAGGATATTTTTATTATTCTAGCTATTTTACTTTTTCCCCTTTTGGTCCTGGTTAAGAATTTAGTAACTCAACAGTTATTAAACTCAACATAATTGATAATCGTTATCTTACTAATTGAGCTGAACTTGAGTAATCCCAACCTTTTCTTAGGAAATAAATAGGATTCAAAGGTCAATTTAATTAGTCCCTTGACCTTCCCTTGCCCTAGTACAGGTTGATCAAGTGGAGTTTAGATTCAACTTTCATTATAGTTGAGAGAGATAACTACGTTGGACCTCCAACTTCTCTTACCTTGCCAAAAGTCTGCTTTATAGTATTTATTTATTTTAATTGCCATTTACTTTACTTGTCATTTAAATTACTTGATTCTCATCTTCTAAACCCCGATTACAACCTTTATAGCCAATAGTAAGAACATACTTCCTCGCAGTTCCTTGAGAAAACGACCCGAGGTTTGAATACTCGGTTAACAATTTCTAAAGGGGTTTGTTACTTGTGACACCCAAAACGTTTGTACGAAGGGAATTTTGTCGGTTTAGAGACTATATCTACAACGCAACTGTTTCTATGAATCTCTTTACTGGTAAAAATCCTAACGTCAGGGATCTTCCAAGAGGAAGATCTCAAGCTCCTTGTTTTTCTTCAGCTTCTCGCCATGGTACAGCTTTAAATGATGTCCATTAACTTTGATAGGTTCAGAGCTTGAAGGATGGCTTAGGTGATAAACTCTGTACGGTTCGGCCTTCTCTACTCTGTATGGACTTTCCCATCTTGATCTCAACTTGCCTGGCATGAGCCTTAGTCGAGATTTATAGAGGAGGACTAAGTCCCCAGGTTGGAACTCTTTCCTCTTGATGTGCTGATCATGTACAGCCTTCATCTTCTCCTTGTATAGTCTTGAGTTCTCATAAGCTTCTAGGCGAAGGCTTTCTAGCTCCTGCAGTTGCAACTTTCTTTCAGCTCCGGCTTTTCCAATTCCCATGTTGCATTCCTTTACTGCTCAAAAGGATTTTTGCTATATTTCAACAGGAAGATGACAAGCTTTTCCATAAACTAAGCGGAAAGGACTCATCCCAATGGGTGTTTTGTATGCTGTTCTGTATGCCCAGAGTGCATCTTGTAGCCTGGTGCTCCAGTCTCTTCTATGAGGTTTGACTATCTTCTGCAAGATACGCTTTATCTCTCTATTTGACACCTCGGCTTGCCCATTAGTCTGAGGATGGTAGGCTGTTGCAACTTTATGAATTATCCCATGCTTCTTCATTAGTCCTGTTAGTCTCCTGTTACAAAAATGGGTGCCTTGATCGCTCACAATTGCTCGTGGTGATCCAAAGCGACAAATAATATGGTTTCTCACAAAGGAAACAACAGTGTTAGCATCATCATTGCGGGTAGGAATTGCTTCCACCCATTTGGAAACGTAATCCACAACTAACAATATATAGAAATAACCATTAGAATTTGGAAATGGACCCATGAAGTCAATGCTCCAAACATAAAAAATTTCACAAAAAAGCATAATCTGTTGAGGCATCTCATCCTTCCTGGATATATTACCGAATTTTTGGCATGGGAAGCAAGATTTACAAAATTTAGCAGCGTCTCTAAAAAGAGTAGGCCACCATAATCCACGGTCTAAGATTTTTCTAGCAGTTCTTTGAGGGCCAAAATGTCCTCCACTCTCAGATGAGTGACAGGCCTCTAAGATGGACTGGAATTCTGATTGAGGCACACACCATCTAATTACCTGGTGAGCGCCACATCTCCATAAATATGGGTCATCTCATATATAATATTTAGACTCACTTTTTAGCTTGTCTCTTTGATGCTTAGAAAAGTTCGGAGGAAAAGTGCGGCTAACTAGATAACTAGCTACAGGTGCATACCAAGGGACTATCTCAGATACTGCTTGCAGGTTATCAAATGGGAAATTATCAGCTATAGGAGTGGAATCATCTGTAATGTGCTCATGGCGACTTAAGTGGTCTGCCACTAAATTCTGGTTACCACTCCTATCCTTAATTTCTAAATCAAATTCTTTGTAATAGCAGTATCCAACGTATAAGCCTTGGTTTGGACTCCTTTTTAGATAATAAATACTTTAGAGCTGCGTGGTCTGAATACACTACTACTTTAGTACCAAGTAAATAGGCTCGGAATTTATGCAGAGCAAAAATAATAGCAAGAAGCTCTTTCTCAGTAGTAGTGTAATTCGACTGAGCTGCATCTAAAGTTTTAGACGCGTAAGCAATAACAAAAGGATTCTTACCTTCACGCTGAGCCAGTGCTACTCCTACTGCATGGTTGGAAGCATCGCACATTATTTCAAATGGTTGGCTCCAGTCTGGTCCTCTCACAATTGGAGCTTGAGTCAGGGCGGTTTTTCAGCTTATCAAACGCTTGTTTGCAATTTTCACTGAACTCGAACACAATATCTTTCTGCAGTAATTTGGATAAGGGAAGTGCTACCTTACTGAAGTCCTTAATGAACCTCCTGTAAAAACCTGCATGGCCAAGGAAAGAACGGACCTCTCTCACAGAAGAGGGGTAAGGTAAACTAGAAATAACATCCACCTTTCCTGGATCTACAGAAATGCCATTGTTAGACACATGTCCTAGTACAATTCCTTGTTTAACCATAGAGTGACATTTTCAAAATTTAATACCAGGTTCGTACTGACACACCTATCTAATACTCTAGATAATCCATCTAAGCAAAGGCTAAAGAAATCGCCATAAACACTAAAATTATCCATAAAAACCTCCATACAGTCCTCAATAAGATCAGAGAAAAGACTCATCATGCACCTCTGGAAAGTAGCTGGTGCATTCCACAAGCCAAAGGGCATTCTCTTGTAAGCATAAGTCCCAAAAGGACATGTAAAAGTGGTCTTTTCCTGATCCTCAGGAGCTATATGAATCTGGAAATAACCTGTGTAACCATCTAAAAAGCAATAATGCGATTTACCTGACAGGCGATCCAGCATTTGATCAATGAATGGGAGAGGATAGTGATCCTTACGGGTTGCTTGGTTGAGGCATCTGTAGTCAATGCAGACCCTCCAAGCATTCTGAAATCTGGTTGTCAGGAGCTCTCCATGCTCATTCTTCACTGTAGTGACTCCAGACTTCTTTGGCACCACTTGTACTGGGCTTACCCATTCACTGTCTGAGATGGGATAGATGATATCTGCCTCTAGTAGTCTGGTCACTTCCTTTTTGACAACCTATAGGATAGTGGGGTTCAGTCTTCTCTGGTGTTGACGGACAGGTCTTGCTCCTTCTTCTAAAAATATTCTATGCTCACAGACTTGGGGGTTTATGCCTACTATGTCTGCCAAACTCCAACCAATTGCCTTCTTGTGCCTCCTCAGCACACCAAGTAGCTGCTCTTCCTGTTGAGAAGTGAGTTCCCTTCCAATGATAACTGGAAACCTCTGTCCGTCTTCAAGGTAAGCATATTTGAGGTGTGGAGGAAAGGGTTTTAATTCTAACTTCTGATTATGTTTAGGCTTTGGGTTGTCTGGAGCTGGTAAACGCGGTAAGGCACTGTCATTGTCCTCCGAGAATGTCCCCACACTTGGACCTTGTCCTGTGTGCTTCTCTTCAAATTCCTCCTGGTGAACTTCAGCCATGGTTTCATCTATAATGTCACACTTGAGGATAGAGTGATCTTCTGGAGGATGTTTCATAACTCCATTCAGATTGAAGATCACTACTCGGCCATCTATTTCAAAAGAGTATGTTCTGGAAAAAGCATCTAATTTAAACTTTGAAGTCTTCAGGAATGGTCTACCGAGTAGGATTGATGATGGCTTGTCTGAGTCATTTTGGGGCATTTACAGCATATAAAAATCAGTGGGGAACGTGAGTCCCTTAATGCCTACTAGTACATCTTCAGCAACTCCAACCACTGTAATAATGCTTTTATCTTCTAACACAAAAAGAGCTGCCGACCTTTTTAAGGGAGGGAGCCTCAAAACATCATATATAGACAAAGGCATTATACTCACACATTCTCCTAAATCACACATGCATTCAGAAATTATCACACCATCAATAGTACAATTAACTATACAAAGACCTGGATCACTACACTTTTCAGGTAAACCTCCCATTAAAGCAGATATGGAACTTCCTAAAGGAATAGTTTCTAATTCATTAATTTTGTCTTTATGTATACATAAATCTTTTAGAAACTTAGCATACTTAGGTACCTGTTGAATAACATCAAATAGAGGAACAGTTACCTCAACCTTTTTGAATATCTCTACCATTTTTGGATCAGGTTCCAGCTGCTTTCTAGGCTTCCTGGCAAGTTGTGAAAATGGAATGGGAGTGGCATTTTTTGCAGTGTCTGCGCCTTTTAGTGCTTCCTCCTGTGGTTGCACCTCTTCTTCTTTAGCCACGTCCTATATGTCCTCTTCTTCTTCAACATCTTTTATTTCTACTACCTCTTCAACTGAGGCGTGTTCTGGTGGGTTTGGCTCCTCTTGATTCCTCTCCTGCAGTGTGGTTCCGGACCTCAGGGTGATGGCATTAATACCACCCTTGGGATTGGGTAATGGTTGAGAGGGAATTCCACTGGAGCTCAAAGGTTGGTTTTTGGAGTTATTCATTGATCCTATCTGGGAGACAAGAGCTTGCAAAGTAGCGTTCAGACCATTTAGAGTGACATTAATGTTATCTTCCATGGTCTGCTGTCTCCGATCAATAGATTATAGTAAGTCATCATTGGCAGATGCAGAAGGATAGGTAACTTGAGAGGTCTGTTGTTGGGTATTCTGTGGTCCTTGGGATTGCCTTAAGTCAGGTGCTCTGTAAGGCTAATTCTGATTCTGCTGCCTGTTGTTTTTGTTATTCCACCTCTGATTTCCCTGATTATCTCTGCCTCCTCTGTTGTTGTTGTTGTCCCTCTAGTACTGGTTAGAATTGTCTTGCCATCTGTGGTTGTAATTGCCACCTTGATTGTACCCTTAGTTGGGGCGGTCATAGAAATTATGTGTGGCTGCCACGGTGTTGTCTTCCTGTTGGAGCTGCGGACATTCATCAGTATAATGGCTGTAATCAGCGCATATTCCACAAACTCTCTGTGGGACTAACTGTTGGTTTTGCTGTGCTGGAGAAGGTTGAGCTTGCTGAACTTGTTGTTGATTCAATTGCATTTGCTTCAGCAATTTGGTCATTTCACAGATACTCTGAGTTAAAGCGGCAGTCTCTCTGCTAGAGGATACTTCTGCCACAGCTTTTGCACGGCCTTATTTCTGCCTGTTTTTCCTAGTAGATTCAGCTAAGTCGCTGATCAATTGCCATGCCTTATCAGTGGTCTTGTACTTTTTCATAGACCCATTGCTAGCACTTTCCAATGTGGTCTTATCTTGGGGCCTCATTCCCTGTGTGACATAACCGAGTAACACTATCGTGTCAATCATATGGTGGGGGCAAGTTTCCAGAAGATTATTGAAGTGCTACCAATATTCATAAAGCGTCTCGGATTCATCCTGAACAATGATGGAAATATCTTTCCTCAGTTTATCAGTAACTTCAGCTGGAAAGAACTTTTCCAAGAATTCTCTCCTCAGTGTATCCCAGTTGGATACAATGGCTGCTGGTTGAGTGTAGTACCATTCTCTTGCCTTCCCCTCAAGAGAAAACGAGAAAGCTTTCAGCAAAATTGAAGCTTCATCTGCACCCTCACGCTTGACAGTAGAACAGGCTGCCTGAAAATCTCTCAGGTGCTTGATAGGCTCTTGAGAAGGTAAGCCATGAAACTTGGGCATCAAATTGAGCAATGCGGTCTTTATTTCAAAATCTGTAGCTACCGCTGGGTTATGCGCTTGAAATGGTTGCATTGTAAAATCAGGGGCTCCAGCCTCCTGGATAGTAACTCTCTTGGCTGCTGCCATGTTACCTGCGCATGAAACAACCAAATCAGTAGAACGGGGGCTGGTTTCTTTCTCAAATGACGTTTCAGATCCGCCCTCAGAGAGGACTAACTGACGCCGAGCTTGCCTTATTCGTGAAATAGTTCTTTCAATCTCAAGATCGAATATTAGCAAGCTTGGATCAGGAAGCGAACGTGTCATCTAACGAAAGAAACAAGCAGCTCATAGTAACAAAATAAAATAAAATGTAAATAAATCAATTCCAATTAATAACTTTAGCACTCTATTGCAACTCCCCGGCAACGGCGCCAAAAATTGATGCGAGCGGAAATTGGCGAGTTGAGAATGATTATAAAATATGCGTTGCAAGTGTAGTTCTCAACCAACCAGAAATCTGCTTATCAATTTAGAAGGGTGTCACAGAAATTAAAATCAAAATACTGGGAGTATGAATCCCAGGTCGTCTCCCAACGAGTTGCAGAAAAGTGTGCTATTTTACTAATCAGTTGTTTTCAAAAAGGTTTGAGTTGAATGGCAGAAAATTAAATTAGAGAATTTATATAAAGTTAAATAAAAGCCTTGACTGGGAGTTGATTTGCTGGAAGCCCTATTCTGTTGCAGTACTCTCAAGATTAATTGATAATTGGGGGTTATTCTGTTTAGTTGTCCTTTACTAAGTAAGGAAAAGTTAAACAAGTTGGAATGCTATTCTATCCACAAGTTCCAATCCGCTCTTGGGAGGATTGGTGTGAGTGACTAGAGAGCAATCCAACAATAAACCCAATTACAATCTTTCTTTTGAGCATCCCAACTCAAGGGTTTCTTTCAATCAACTCCCCATCAAGTTAGAGAACTACTCGCTCATTTTAAATGAAGAATTCATAACATAGGAAAGGGAATTAAAGAAAGACATGATAAATAATGATCAAAGGATTAATTGAAAATAAAAAGTAATTCTTGTATTAATAAATGCTAAAATAATCCAATAGTAAAATTAAGTGAATTAAGGAACATGGAAGAGTAAGAGACAAGTAAAGAGAACGAACTAGAATGTCGAAGTCTTGATGAGGCAATAACTCTTCTCAATATCCCAATGGAAAAATAATGAACATAACAAATCCAAAAAACTATGAATGTGTAGAGAGAAAACCTAGAAGAGAGAAAAAACTAGATCTAAAAACTAAAACTATGCGGAATGAATGTTATTGTTGGTTTCTGCATGTTCTTTGGCTCTAGTATGCTTTTCTGGGTCGAAAATTGGGTCAAAATAAGACCCGAAATTGCCCCCAGCAATTCTGCAGATTATGCAAATCGCGCATGTCACGCGGTCGCGTCATCCATGCGGCCGCGTCATTTGGCTTTCTGCTTTTCCACGCGGTCGCATCATCCATGCGGCCGCGTCACTTGTGCTATTCCATGTCGCGCGGTCGCGTCATCCATGCGGCCACGTCATTGCAATTTCCTTTCTTTCGCGCGGTCGCGTCATCAATGCGGCCACGTCACTTCTCGCTGGTCATCTCCTCAATTTCTTGTGTTCCTTCCATTATTGCAAGCTTCCTTTCCAATCTCCAACTCATTCATGCCCTATAAAGCCTGAAACACTTAACACACAGATCATGGCATCGAATGGAATAAAAGAGAAATAAAATACATAATTAAAAGTCTCTAGGAAGCAAGTTTTCAATCATGCAATAACTTTAGGAAGGAATTATAAATGCATGCTTATTTAACGAATAAGTAGGTAAAGATCATGATAAAACCATACAATTAAACACAATATAAACCATAAAATAGTGGTTTATCACATGTCCATTTCCATCAACCCAAGAACCACAGGCTCGCCTCAAGGAAACAGTAGATCAATTTCATGCAACCCTTCATCAACTGGAACAAGCAATAAATCAATTAGCTTCCCGATGTTCGGACACTCAAGGAACCCCCATGGACAGTGAGAAGCATGACTTTGTATTGGAACAATTGGAGGAAGCCGTAATCGTTAAAGAGGAAGAAGTGGTCGAAGACTTAGGAGATGCTGAACCTCTATGGGAAAGCCCAGTCATAGAACCCCCTTCTAAGGAGTTTGAATTTGTTGTTGAGAAGGGTGTACAACCTCCAAGGCATATCATGATTGAAGACTTTGAAGAGGTTGATCAAGAGATGGATTCAATCATTGATGAATTCTTATCTACAATTGAATCCTCTCCCATTGGACTTGACATGGAAATTAAAGAAGAAGAAGCACAACCTCCCATGCCCTTGGTGAACAATGAAGAAGAGATCAAATTGGAAGAAAGCTACCAAGAGGAAGAGGTTGAAATTGAAAAAACTTGCAAGGAGGTGGAAGTTAACAAGGAAGAACTCAAGGGACTGGAGCTGGAAATCACCTTGCCAATGCTGTTGGAGACCTCTCCCCCAAAGCCATCACCATCCATTCCTTCATTCAAGTGGGTAAATCTTTCAACTCTAAGCTTAATTTGCTCACTTGAATATGCTTTACTTGAAACAGATGGTCAGCTTAGAGCTCTTTGTGGCATTAAGCATAAAAGGAAGATGGTTAGTAGTTGGAGTTGTCATGCAAGGTTCAACATGGTTGTGTGCTCAAAGTTTAAATGCAAGGGTTGGTGTAAAGCTCAACTGAATGGGTCTAGGAAGTTGTTTGGCCGCTTTAGTGAGAATTCAGATTGCTTGCTACCCGGATGGAATCATAATGATCAACAAGAAGACGGGTGCAAAAGCAAGATTTGGGACCCCAGAATTCATTCTGGCAATCAACACTCTTGGGGCCTTGTCACTTGCTTTAACTTACTTGAAGGCTTTTTGCACCTAGTTTGGGATCCCGGAGGCTACTAGAATTCCAAACATTGGTGGAGATTTTTGGATGAATTCAAGCACAAGCCACCATACCAGGGAGCTCACCAAATGTCCAACTTAAGGACTTTAACTAAAAGTGCTAGGTGGGAGACAATCCACCATGGTATGATCGTTCCTTTTCCAATTATAATTTTATTTAGTTTTGTCTGTTTTCAGTTTTATTTTACTTCATTGAACCTGGAATAATTCATAACATCTGCATACTGCATTCTGCATTTTGCATAATAAAAAAAATGCACGCGACGCGTAAGCGTCGCTGACGCGTCCGCATCACAAGTGGATTAGGAAGAAAAGAAAAGTGAACAGAGAGTCACGCGAGAGCGTGGCTGGAGGCGTGCTTTAGGCACAAATATGCCCACGCGACTGCGTCACCCACGCGGCCGCGTCATTTGAAAAATAGCCTCCCCACGCGTCCGCGTCACCCACGCGAACGCGTGGCCCTGTAAAATTGACGTAAATGGCTGTATGGCATTATGTTGGGCTGGAATGGGGCTGGACTCGTGCTAGAAGCCTAAGCCCTCCCACGCGAACGCGTGGCCCACACATCCGCGTCGTTTTTCAAAGTATGGCCATTCACGCGATTGCGTCAACCACGCGACCGCGTCACCCAGATTTTTGGCAAACTGCATTTAAAATAGAGAGTTGTGCGACCGCGAGGCTGCCCTCGCACTAATGGCACAAATTACTCCACGCGAACGCTTGACCCACGCGTCCGCGTCGCATGCTTCGCACAACTTATCCAGATCAGCGCCAACTATCTTATCTTTTCTTTTCTAATCCTAATTTCTTCTATCTTTTCTTCTTTCTCTCTCCTTTCTTACTTTCTTTTTCTTCATCTTTTTAACTTCTCATGCCTTTTCACTTTTATTTTATTTTATTTATTTGCATACTTTCATTCATTGCATTTTAATTTTGTGCACATTTTTATTTTCTTTTTTAAATTTATTATTTTTCATTGGTGTTCAAATGTTCTTATTCAACTGTTACATCTTTTCTGGTATTTTCTTGGTGCTTATGACTTGTTTTATTCTGATTGGGTAACATTATTTAAATCAACGCTAATCTTTTATGATACTCGTACTTCTCTTGCATTGATATGAACTTATACTATCTTGCATTACCCACATTCCCCTCTCCTTTGTTGCAAATTTTTTGCACTCTTGATTTGCCATGTACTTCTACTATTTTTTCACTTGCATGTTGTAGCTACCATGTAATTGAGACCCTTATTATCTGGCATTAACATCCATATTTTATTTATTTTCTATCTTTATTTTGGGTTACTTTTCTTCTTTTTCTATTCTTTCAGGATGGCCACCACAAAGGGAGAGGAAAAGCTTCTTAATAGGAAGACAAACAAGTCCACCTGCACAATCTTTGGAGAAAAGTATCAGTAAAGCCACCCATCCACTTGCACATCTTAGCATGCACCGAGGACGGTGCAACCTTTAAGTGTCGGGAGGTCGATACCGACTTCCAGGGGTTAGTTACCTTCTTTTCAACACCAATACTCTATTTTCTTTGTTTGTTCATTGTTGCATTTGCATATTTGATTGCATGTTTATTTGATTTTACGTATTTAGTTACTACTTAGTTGAAGTAATATTTTCTTTTTCAAGAAATTTTTATAGTATTTCACTAATTTAAATTGAAAATTTTTTTCTGTTAAAACTTGTTTGAAGTTGTATTTGGAACATAGTTTAAAAAGCTAAAGAACACACAACCTGTGAGATTTTGAGCTTATTTATATGGTTACATTATTTAACAATAAAATTTTTATTCTTGTGTGTTTTCTTCTCTATAATTGCAATCTTTGCTTTGTTCCGTTCTATATGTCCATTATTTAGTATATTTACATGCTTGCATATGATTGAGGCCATTATTTGTTATTAGCTCACTTATCCCAAATAAGCCTACCTTTTACATCACCCTTGTTAGCCACTTTGAACTTTTTAACCCCCTTCTGTTTTATAACCACATTACTAGCCTTAAGTAGAAAAACAATTAAAAATCCCAAGTTGAATCCTTGGTTAGCTTAAGATAGATATTGTGTATAATTTAAGTATGGGGAATTTTATGGGAACATGGGATGATAGAAAAAAAAATAGAATTAAATTGAATAAGTTATTTGAAAATTTGGAAAGCATGCTCATGAGAAATAAAAATAATTGAATTACCATGTGCATTGAAAAAAAAAATTAATTAATTAAATAAGGGGATACAAAAAAAAGAGAAAGAAAAATAATATTACCCCAAATGCAAAATAAAAAGAATCAATGCACATGGGACAAAATTCAAAAAATAAGTTTGATACATGAGCATGTAACACAAAAGTGGAAAAAAATTTGGGTAGCTAGGTAAAGCATTTTAAAATTATGTAAAGTATGTATATGTTAGGTGAGAAGACCTCATGATGTTTGCATTGGTATACTAAATATTTGTTGATTGGTTAGATGAAAAACAAAGTTTAGAAAGCATGACTAGAGAAGAGTAGAATGATTAACCCTAGACACTTGAGAGATTAGAGTGATATACACTACCAGTGAGGGTTCAATGCTTAATTCTATATTCCCTGCTTTCATGAGCTATTTTCTTACAAGTTTACTTGTCTTTACTGTATAATTTTAATTAGTGAAATTTGAATTATTTTTGTCTAGGAGAACTTATTTACTTTTACCCAAGTAGGTAGAAACATCTTAGCATGTATAGTTGCATTCATATAGATAGGTTGCATTTCATACATTCTACCATTCCTCTTTACTCCTTTATAGCTTCTCTTGAGCTTTGCATGAGGACATGCTAATGTTTAAGTGTGGGGAGGTTGATAAACCACTATTTTATAGTTTATCTTGTGCTTAATTGAGTGGTTTTTATCAATCTTTACCCACTTATTCATACTATTTGCATGTTTTATATTCTCCTTCCCGATTTTGTGCTATGATTGAAAATATTCTCCTTTGACCTTAATTTCATTAATATTAATTCTCCTTTTATACCATTCGATACCTTGATATGTGTGTTAAATATTTTCAGAGATTACAGGGAAGGAATGGCTTGGAGGCTAGAAAGGAAGCATGCGAAAGTGGAAGGAATACAAGAAGTTGAAGGAACTGCAAAGCTGTCCAGCCTGACCTCTTCGCACTAAAACAGTCATAACATGAGCTACAGAGGTCCAAACGACGCGGTTCCAGTTGCGTTGGAAAGCTAACGTCCAGGCTTCGATTTGAAATATAATATGCCATAGTTGCCCTGACGCTAGGCGACGCGAACGCATGCTCCACGCGGACGCGTCGCAGTGACGAAAGTCAGCGTGGCAGATTTCTTCTCCAGCAATTTCTGGGCTGTTTTCGACCCAGTTTGCGGCCCAGAAAAAACAGATTAGAGGCTATAAAGTGGGGGAATCCATTCATTCATAATCATCAACTCATACATTCACTTTTCATATTTTAGATATAGTTTTTAGAGAGAGAGGTTCACTCCTCTCTCTTAGGTTTTAGGATTAGGATTCCTCTTAAAGGATTTAGGATTTCAACTGCTTCTCAGGTTCAATATTCCTTTTATTTATTTTTCCAATTTCATTTATGAATTTTTCCATGTTAGATTTGAATTTATGTTTAAATGTAATTTGATGTGTTTTAGATTTATGATTGCTTTATTCTATTTATGATATCTTCAATTTAATTTAGAATTTTCTCTTTTGGCTTTGGTTAAATAATTGGTGACGCTTGAGTTATCAAACTCGAGGTGTTGACTGAAAATTGGAATTTTTCAAGAATTAATTCGAGTTCAATAACTCTAGCCTTTCCCAAGGAAAGATTAGGACTTGAGGATTCAAATTAATTCATCCACTTAACTTACCTTCATAGTTAGAGGTTAACAAAGTGGGAGAAAAATCTAATTCTCATCACAATTGATAAGGATAACTAGGATAGGACTTCCGGTTTTTATACCTTGCCAAGAGTTTTATTAGATATTAATTTATTAATTCCTGCAATTTATTTTCCTTGTTATTTAAATTACCTGTTCCTCACTTTCAAAACCCCCAATTTACAAGACACATAACCAATAATAAGAACACCTCCCTACAATTCCTTGAGAAGACGACCCGAGGTTAAATACTTCGGTTATCAATTTCAAAGGGGTTTGTTACTTGTGACAACCAAAACGTTTGTAAGAAAGGGTGATTGCTTGGTTTAGAAACTATACTTGCAACGGGAATTCATTCTGAATTCTAAACTGTCAAGCATCCGTTCTTCGGTCACGTCGGTCACCCGGACGCGTGACGTGTTTTGTTCTACTGGCGCGAGGGTAGCCTCGCGCTCGCACAACTCTCTGTTCAAAACTTAGTATTGCCAAAATCTAGGGTGACGCGGTCGCGTGGTCGACGCGATCGCGTGAGTGGTCAGTATAGGGATATGACGCGGACGCGTGAGCCATGCATTTGTGTGGTAAGGCTTGTGCATTCAACACCAGTCCAGCACCACTCTAGCACAACTTTCGGTCGTGCACCCTTTCTTACGTCAATTTTCGGGTCACGCGTCTACGTGAGTGATGCGGACGCGTGGGAGGCATGTTTCCCATGTGACGTAAACGCGTCAGCGACGCGGTCGCGTGGGGTGATTTGTGCCAAATTCACACCTCCATCCACACTCTCGCATGACTCTCTATTTGATTGCATTTTTCTTCCTGATGTACATACGATGCGGACGCGTCGGCGACGCTGTCGCGTCCCGTGCTCTCCCTCTTTTTTTTTTTAAAAAAAAACATAAAAATATGCAAATACAGATGCAAACTAAATGTGATAATAAGGAGAAGAGTTATTGAAAAATAAAACTTAGAATAAAGAAAGGAACGATCATACCATGGTGGGTTGTCTCTCACCTAGCACTTTGCTTTAACGTCCTTAAGTTGGACGCTCTACTAGATCAGTCTTCTACTGTGAGTGGATCCTCCAAGAGGAAGATTTTTAACTCCTTATTTTTCGTCACCTTCTCACCATGATATAGCTTCAAACGATGTCCATTAACTTTGATGAGTTAAGAGCTTGAAGGATGACTTAGGTGAAAAACTCCGTACGACTCAGCCTTCTCTACTCTACATGGACCTTCCCATCTTGATCTCAACTTGCCTGGCATGAGCCTCAGTCTAGATTTGTAAAGGAGGACTAAGTCCCCAGGTTGGAACTCTTTCCTCTTGATGTGCTGATCGTGTACAGCCTTTATCTTTTCCTTGTACAGTCTTGAGTTCTCATAAGCTTCCAGGCGAAGGCTTTCCAATTCTTGCAGTTGTAACTTCCTTTCAGCTCCGGCTTTCTCAAATCCCATGTTGCACTCTTTTACTGCCCAAAAGGCTTTTTGCTCTACTTCTACTGGGAGATGACAGGCTTTTCCATAAACTAAGCGAAAGGGACTCATCCCAATGGGTGTCTTGTATGCTGTTCTGTATGCCCAAAGTGCATCTTATAGCCTAGTGCTCCAGTCTCTTCTATGAGGTTTGACTATCTTCTGTAATATGCACTTTATCTCTTTGTTAGACACTTTGGCTTGCCCATTAGTCTGAGGATGGTAGGCTGTTGCTACTTTATGAATTATCCCATGCTTCTTCAGTAATCCTGTTAGTCTCCTGTTACAAAAATGGGTGCCTTGATCGCTCACGATTGCTCACGGTGATCCAAAGCGACAAATAATATGGTTTTTAACAAAGGAAACAACAGTGTTAGCATCATCAGTGCGGGTAGGAATTGCTTTCACCCATTTGGAAACGTAATCTACAGCTAACAATATATAAAAATAACCATTAGAATTTGGAAATGGACCCATATAGTCAATTCCCCAAACATAAAAAATTTCACAGAAAAGCATAATCTGTTGAGGCATCTCATCCCTCCTAGATATATTACCAAATTTTTGGCATGGGAAACAGGATTTACAAAATTCAGCAGCGTCTTTAAAAAGAGTAGGCCACCAGAACCCACAGTCTAAGATTTTTCTAGCTGTTCTTTGAAGGGCAAAATGTCCTCCACTGTCAAATGAGTGACAGGCCTCTAAGATGGACTGGAAATCTGATTGAGCCACACACCGTCTAATTACCTTGTCAGCGCCACATCTCCATAAATACGGGTCATCCCATATATAATATTTAGACTCGCTTTTTAGCTTGTCTCTTTGATGCTTAGTAAAGTTTGGAGGAAAGGTGCGACTAACTAGATAATTAGCTACAGGTGCATACCAAGGGACTACCTCAGATACTGCTTGCAGGTTATCAAATGGGAAATTATCAACTATAGGAGTGGAGTCATCTTTAATGTGCTCAAGTCGACTTAAGTGGTCCGCTACTAAATTCTGGTTACCACTCCTATCCTTTATTTCTAAATCAAATTCTTGTAGTAGCAGTATCCAACGTATAAGCCTTGGTTTGGATTCCTTTTTAGCTAAAAAATACTTTAGAGCTGTGTGGTTTGAGTACACTACTACTTTAGTACCAAGTAAATACGCTCGGAATTTATCCAGAGCAAAAACAATAGCAAGAAGCTCTTTCTCAGTAGTAGTGTAATTAGACTGAGCGGCGTCTAAAGTCTTAGACGCATAAGCAATTACAAAGGGGTCCTTACCTTCACGCTGAGCCAGTGCTGCTCCTACTGCATGGTTGGAAGCATCGCACATGATCTCAAATGGCTGGCTCCAGTCAGGTCCTCTCACAATTGGAGCTTGAGTCAGGGCAATCTTCAGTTTATCAAACGCTTGTTTGCAATGCTCACTGAACTCGAACTCAATATCTTTCTGCAGTAATCTGGATAAGGGAAGTGCTACCTTACTGAAGTCCTTAATGAATCTCTGGTAAAAACCTGCATGGCCAAGGAACAAATGGACTTCCCTCACAGAGGAGGGGTAAGGTAAACTAGAAATAACATCCACCTTTGCTGGATCTACAGAAATGCCAGTATTAGAAACAACATGTCCTAGTACAATACCTTGTTTAACCATAAAGTGACATTTTTCAAAATTCAATACAAGGTTTGTACTGACACATTTATCTAATACTCTAGATAAACTATCTAAGTAAAGGCTAAAAAATCACCATAAATGCTAAAATCATCCATAAAAACCTCCATACAGTCCTCAATGAGGTTAGAGAAAAGACTCATCATGCACCTTTGGAAAGTAGCTAGTGCATTGCACAAGCCAAATGGCATCCTCTTATAAGCATAAGTCCCAAAAGGACAGGTAAAAGTAGTCTTCTCCTGATCTTCAGGAGCTATATGAATCTGGAAATAGCCTGTGTAACCATCTAAAAATCAATAATGCGATTTACCTGAAAGGCGATCCAGCATTTGATCAATGAATAGAAGAGGATAGTGATCCTTACGAGTGGCCTGGTTTAGGCGCCTGTAATCAATGCAGACCCTCCAGACGTTCTGTACTCTGGTTGCTATGAGCTCTCCATGCTCATTCTTCACTGTGGTGACTCCAGACTTCTTGGGCACCACTTGTACTGAGCTTACCCATTCACTGTCTAAGATGGGATAGATGATATTCACCTCAAGTAGTCTGGTCACTTCCTTTTTGATAACCTCCAAGATAGTGGGATTCAGTCTTCTCTGGGGTTGACAAACAGGCCTAGCTCCCTCTTCTAAAAATATTATGTGTTCACAAACTTGAGGGTTGATGCCTACTATGTCTGCCAAACTCTACCCAATTGCCTTCTTGTGCCTCCTCAGCACACTAAGTAACTGCTCTTCCTGTTGAGAAGTGAGTTCCCGTGCAATGATAACTGGAAACTTCTGCTTGTCCTCAAGGTAAGAATATTTGAGGTGTGGAGGGAGGGGTTTTAATTCTAACTTCTGCTCATGGCCAGGCTCTAGATTGTCTAGAGTTGGTGACAATGGTAAAGTACTTTCATTGTCCTCAGAAAGTGTTTCCACACTCGGACCATGTCCTATGTACTTCTCTGCTAACTCCTCCTGGTGAACTTCAGCCTCGATTTCATCTATGATGTCACACTGGAGGATAGAATGATCTTCTGGAGGGTGCTTCATAACTCCATTCAGATTGAAGCTTACTACTCGGCCGTCTATTTCAAAAGAGTATGTTCCTGAAAAAGCATCCAATTTGAACTTCGAGGTCTTCAGGAATGGTCTTCCGAGTAGGATTGATGATGGCTTCTCTAAGTCATTTTGGGGCATCTCTAGGATGTAAAAATCAATGGGGAATGTGAGCCCCTTAATGCCCACTAATACATCTTCAGCAACTCCAACCACTGTAATAATGCTTTTATCTGCTAACACAAAACGAGCTGCCGACCTTTTTAAGGGAGGGAGCCTCAAAATATCATATATAGACAAAGGCATTATACTCACACATGCTCCTAAATCACACATGCAGTCAGAAAATACCACACCACCAATAGTACAATTAACCATACATGGACCTGGATCACTACACTTTTCAGGTATAACTCCCATTAAAGCAGATATGAAACTACCTAAAGGAATAGTTTCTAATTCATTAATTTTGTCTTTATGTATGCATAAATCTTTTAGAAACTTTGCGTATTTAGGTACCTGTTGAATAACATCAAAAAGGGGAACAGTTACCTCAACCTTTTTGAATATTTCTACCATTTTGGGATCAGGTTCCAACTGCATCCTGGGCTTCCTTGCAAGTTGTGGAAATGGAATAGGAATGGCGTTTTCTGCAGTGTCTACACCCTTTGGTGCTTCTTCCTGTGATTGAGCTTCTTCTTCTTCAGCCATGTCCTGTATGTCCTCTTCTTCCTCAACATCTTCTATTTCCACTACCTCTTCAGCTGAGGTGTGTTCTGGTGGGTTTGGCTCCTCCTGATTCCTATCTTGCAATATGGTTCCAGACTTTAGGGTGATGGCATTAATGCCACCATTTGGATTGGGTAATGGTTGAGAGGGGATTCAACTGGAGCTCAAAGGTTGGTTATTGGAGTTATTCAGTGATCCAATATGTGAGACAAGAGCTTGCAAGGTAGAGTTCAGACCATTTAGAGTAGAAGTAAGGTTGTTTTCCATGGCCTGTTGTCTCTGATCAATAGATTTTAGTAACTCATCATTAGAAGATGAAGAAGGACAAGTGATCTGAGAGGTCTGGTGTTGGTTGTGCTGTGATCCTTGGAATTGCCTCAGGTCAGGTGCTCTGTAAGGCTGGTTCTGGTTCTGCTGCCTGTTGTTGTAATTATTCCACCTCTGATTTCCCTGATTGTCTCTGCCTCTTCTGTTATTGTTGTCCCTCCAGCCCTGGTTAGAACTATCTCTCCAACCTTGGTTTGAATTGTCCTGCCATCCGTGGTTGTAATTGCCACCTTGATTGTATCCTTGATTGGAACAGTCATAGAAGTTATGAGTGGCTATTACAGTGTTGTCTTCCTGCTGAAGCTGTGAATATTCGTCAGTATAATGGCTATAATCAGCATAGATCCCACACACTCTCTGTGGGACTAACTGTTGGCTTTGCTGTGGTGGAGAAGGTTGAGCTTGCTGAGCTTATTGTTGATTCAATTGCATCTGCTTCAGTAAGTTGGTCATTTTCCTCAGGTGCTGGATAGGCTCTTGAGTAGGTAAGCCATGAAACTTAGGCATCAAATTGAGCAGTGCAGTCTTTATTTCAAAGTCTGTAGCCACTGCTGGGTGATGCGCTTGAAACGGTTGCATTGTAAAATCAGGGGCTCCAGACTCCTGGATAGTAATTCTCCTAGGTGCTGCCATGTCGCCTACACGTAAATCAACCGAATCAGCAGAAAGGGAGCTTGTTTCTTCCTCAAGTGACGCTTCAGATTCGCCCTCGGAGAGGACTAACCGACGCCGAGCTTGCCTTACTCGTGAGATAGTTCTTTCAATCTCAGGATCAAATACTGGCAAGCTTGGATCAGGAAGTGAACGCGTCATTTAAGGAAAGAAACATGCAGCTCATAGTAGCAAAATAAAATAAAAATGCAAATAAATAAATCCCAATCAATAACTTAGTACTCTATTGCAACTCCCCGGCAACGGCGCCAAAAATTGACGTGGCAGAAATTGCCGAGTTAAGAAATTATTATAAGAGATACGTTGCAAGTACAGTTCTTAACCAACCAAAAATCCACTTATCAATTTAGAAGGGGTTGTCACAAAATTAAAATTAAAATACTGGGAGTATGAATCCCAGGTCGTCTCCCAACCAGTTGCAGAAAGATGTGCTATTTTATTAATTAGATGTTTTCAAAAATGGTTTGAGTTGATAACAGGAAATTAAATCAGAGAAATTATGTAATTTAAATAAAGCCTTGACTGGGAGTAGATTAGTTGGAAGCTCTATCCTTGATGGAGTACTCTCAAAATTAATTGGTAATTGAAGGTTATTCTGCTTAGTTATCCTTTACTAGGTAGAGGAAAGTCAAGCAAGTTGGAAAGCTATTTCTATTCACAAGTTCTAATCCTCCCTCCTGGAAAGGATTAGTGTCAGTGACTAGAGGACAATCCAATAATAAACCCAATTACAATTTTTCTCTTGAGTAATCCAACTCAAGGTTTCCTTTCAATCATCTCCCGATCAAGTTATGGAACTACTCGCTCATTATGAATGTAAATTCCACAAAATAAGGAAGAGAAATAAAGAAAGACATGATAAATAATAATAAAAAAGATCAATTAAAAATAAAATTAGTTCTTGTATTAATAAATTCCAAAAATAATCCAATAGCAATTCTGAATAAATTAAAGACATGGAAGAGTAAGAGACAAGTAAGGAGAACAAAATAGAATAATGAAATCTTGGCGGAGGTAATAACTCTTCTCAATATCCCAATCCTAAAAGCAATAAAAATGAAATCATAAGAACTATCAATGTGTAGAGAGAAAAACCTAGAGGAGGAGTAAAATCATATCTGAAACTAAAATTATGCGGAATGAATGTTGTATTTTGTCTCTGTATGTTCCCTGGCTCTAATCTGCTTTTCTGGGCCGAAAATTGGGTCAAAACAGGGCCCAAAATCGCCCCAGCAAATTCTGCAGATTTTGCAGATCGCGCATATCACGCGATCGCGTCATCCAGACATTTTAGGGTATAATTCTTGTTTTAGGGTATAATTTTTGATGAAAGAGTCCTCCGGTATAAATTCATTAGTCAAATTTTTGGCACCGTTGCCAGGGAATGGTTGCAACATGTGCCTTGATATTGGTTATGTGAATATGTGAATATTGTAGATATTTTACTTCTTCCAGTACCTAGCTATAGTTTAGATTTCTTTTGCATTTGTGCTATGACTTTCAAGTTTGATGACTCGGTCTCAACCGAATTCTAGCTTAGCCAATTTTGATCCCGAGATTGAAAGAACTTTATTACACACTCGGCAAGCTTGACGGCGGTTGGACTATACGCCTAGTACTTCGGCCTCTCTTGAAGAAAATACCGAATCACTAGACGTCACCGAGAGTGACTTGGAGTCCGCTACTTCCTATTCTTCTGTTGACACTATGATGAGCGGATATTTTATACGCTTTTTGGGGATAATTTCATATAGTTTAGAGTGTGTTTTAGTTAGTTTTTAGTCTATTTCTAGTAGTTTTTAGGAAAAATTCATATTTCTGGACTTTACTATGAGTTGTGTGTTTTTCTGTAATTTCAGGTATTTTTCTGGCTGAAATTGAAGGAGCTGAGCAAAAATCTGATTCAGGCTGAAAAAGGACTGCTGATGCTGTTGGATTCTGACCTCCCTGCACTCAAAGTGGATTTTCTGGAGCTACAAAACTCGAAATGGCGTGCTTCCAATTGCGTTGGAAAGTAGACATCCAGGGCTTTCCAGAAATATATAATAGTCCATACTTTGCACAATAATTGACGACGTAAACTGGCGTTCAACGCCAGCCTTCTGCCCAATTCTGGCGTCCAGCGCCAGAAAAGGATCAAAAACTGGAGTTGAACGCCCAAACTGGCACAAAAACTGGCGTTCAACTCCACAAATGGCCTCTGCACGAAATCTCAGCCCCAGCACACACCAAGTGGGCCCCAGCACACCAAGTGGGCCCCAGAAGTGGGTCTCTGCATCATCCATCATAGTCCACTCATATTTTGTAACCCTAGGCTACTAGTTTAGTATTTAAACAACTTTTAGAAACTTATTTTGTATCTCATGACATTTCAGATCTAAACTTTGTATTCTCTGACGGCATGAGTCTCTAAACCCCATTGTTGGGGGTGAGGAGCTCTGCTGTGTCTCAATGAATTAATGCAAGTATTTCTGTTTTCCATTCAAACACGCTTGTTCCTATCTAAGATGTTCATTCGCGCTTAACTGTGATGAAGGTGATGATCTGTGACATTCATCACCTTCCTCAACCCACGAACGTGTGCCTGACAACCACCTCCGTTCTATATCCGATTGAATGAGTGTCTCTTAGATTCTTTAATCAGAATCTCCGTGGTATAAGCTAGAACTGATGGCGGCATTCATGAGAATCCGGAAAGTCTAAGCCTTGTCTGTGGCATTCCGAGTAGGATTCAAGGATTGAATGACTGTGACGAGCTTCAAACTCCTGAAGGCTGGGCGTTAGTGACAGATGCAAAAGGATAGTAAATTCTATTCCAACCGGATCGAGAACCAACCGGTGATTAGCCGTGCTGTGACAGAGCGCGTGAGCGTAGTTTTCACTGGAAGGATGGAAGGTAGCCATTGACAACGGTGATCCACCAACACACAGCTTGCCATAGGAGGACGTGCGTGCGTGAATCAGGAGACAGAGGAAAGCAGAGATTCAAAAGACAAAGCATCTCCAAAACTCCAACATATTCTCCATTACTACACAACAAGTAACTTTTAATTTATGCTCTACTGGTTATTCATAATTCAACTGATAAACATAATTGACTTCCTGACTAAGATTTACAAGATAACCATAGATTGCTTCAAACCAACAATCTCTGTGGGATTCGACCCTTACTCACGTAAGGTATTACTTGGACGACCCAGTGCACTTGCTGGTTAGTGGTACGAGTTGTGAAAAGTGTGATTCGCAATTTGTGCTACCACACTACTAATACATCTTTGCATCCTACAGGTGAGCCATACATGGCGGAGCCATGCCGAATCACTTTGCATGAGCAAGGAGCTCCGGATATCATACTTCAACCGTTGCAAGCAAGGTATCCTAACCTTGATCCGAACTTTGAGTTGAAGAGTAGCTTGATAAATCTACTTCCTAAGTATCATGGGTTGCCGGGTCAAGACCCCATCCGACATTTGAAAGATTTTCAAGTTGCTTGTTCTACGGCTCGAAGGCATGGAGCCGATGAGGTAGCTATCATGGTTTTTGCCTCCCCTTTCTCTCTTGAAGTGCAAGCAAAGACATGGTTCTATTCGCTACTGGATGAGATTGTGACTAATTGGGATTTCTTGAGAAGAGAGTTTCTTGATAAGTTCTTCCCACCGGAGAAGACCGACTATATTCAGAAAGAGATTTCGGGTATAATGCAAAGAGACCAAGAGAGTTTGTACGAATATTGGTCTTGGTTCAAGAGGCTATTGGAGTCATGTCCACACCACAGAATGACCACTCACTTGCTCATTAGCTACTTTACCGGAGGTCTTTGTGCGAAAGATAGAAGATTGCTCACCGCTTCTAGTGGCGGTTCCCTTTCGAAAATCAAGACGGAGGGAGAAGCTTGGAATTTGATAATGGATGTTGCCGAAGCTACACAACACACAAGGGTGAGAAGTAATCCTCTCAAGGGTGTGGTAGAACCATCCCCTTCCGAATCAAGTCTAACCAAAGCACTTGGGGATATGACCACCATCCTTACACAAATCCAAAAGGATCAAAAGGAATACTACTCCATCCAAGCCGTCCAAGCCCCACCTCCGGTTGCTCAACTTGAAGGCCCTCCTAGGATTTGTGGTTTGTGCTCTAGCACCACACATTACACCGACCAATGCCATCAAATTCAAGAGGAACATGCTCTTATGGTAGCCAATGTGAATTACAACAATCGTCCACCCTACCCTCCTCAAGGTCAAAACAATTACCATCAAGGTGGTAATCAACATCAAGGGTGGAGAGATAATGCACATGGAAGCAATCAAAACCAAAGGTGGAATAACTCTTCTTCTCATCACAACAACAACCAATCTTCATCCCAATATCACCATAACAACACCAACTACCAAGCCAACCAAGGCCACTCCAACCAAAACCAAAACAACTACACCAAATACCAAGCACCACACCATAGACAACAAAACCAAAACCAAACCCCTCCATCTTCCAATAATCAAGTTGATGAGCTTAAAGCCGCCATGGAAAAACGAGATGAGAGCAACAAGGCTCAATTCGAGGCCTTGAATACTCAATTGGCCAACCTCACCAACATGCTTTCAAAGATGAACATGTCAAGCCAACCACCAACCCCCAATAACAACACCAACCAACCCTCAAGTTTCTCTAACCTTCCATCCCAACCCCAACCAAACCCAAGAGGCGGTCTCAACGCCATCACTCTACGGTCGGTGACTACATTAGAGGAGATACCTCCAAAGGTCATAGGAGAAATTCATGAGGAAGAGGTAGTTGTTGAAGCTCCACATGAAGAAGAGGTGGTAGACAAAATGCTTGAGGAAGAAGGAGTAAACCTCAAGGAACCCAAGACGAAAGCTATAGTGGATGAGTCCATTCCTATTCCATTCTCTTCCATGGTGAAGAAGGCAAAGAAAACACCGGAGTTTGATTTGAACATGCCTCAAGTGTTCAAAAAGGTTGAGGTAACCATACCACTCCTTGATGCTATTCAACAAATTTCAAAGTATGCAAAATTTTTGAAAGACTTGTGTACACACAAGGATAGGATAGGAGAATTGGAGACATTATCCTTGGGTAGTTCAATTTCTTCCTTGATGGAACCTATTCCAAGAAAATGTGGTGACCCTGGACCGTGCTTAGTGTCTTGTTGTATTGGTGGATACACTTTTCATGATTGTATGTGTGACTTGGGAGCTTGTGTAAGCATCATGCCACTTTCTATCTATGTGCGGTTGAATTTAGCTCCATTGAAGAAGTCGGCAGCGAAGTTTGCCTTAGCCGATAAAAGTGTGATCACAGTGATGGGGATAGCGGAAGATGTACTTGTGGCAATTAAGGACTTGGTTTTTCCGGTTGACTTTTACATCCTTGAAATGCCTCCAGCAGAAAATAGAAGCTCATCCTCCGTTCTACTTGGTAGACCCTTCCTCAAAGCCTCCAAATTAAAGTTAGATGCCTTTACCGGTATATATTCCTTTGGGGTTGGAGACAAGATTATCAAGTTCAATTTATAGGAAGCCATGAAACATCCTCCCAAAGAACATTCCGTGGTCTGATGTGATGTGTTTGATGAAATGGTAGCGAAAGTGCAAGAAGAAGACCATGACAAGTTGTGCTACCCCATTGTTGAGGAGACGGATGACCAAGAAGATGAACATGAGGAAGTTTTCAAGAATGAGTCCCATGAGCTTGATGAAAAGGAACCTCATCTTGAGACAAAAAGTGAACTGAAGCCCCTTCCATCTCATTTGAAGTATGCTTTCTTAGAGGATAACCAAAGGTTTCCAGTTATTATTGCTAGTGAGCTCTCAAGTGAAGAAGAAGGAAAGCTCCTAGATGTTCTAAGAAAGTACAAGAAAGCAATAGGATGGAGCCTAGCGGATATTGTGGGAATTGACCCCCACAAGTGCATGCATAGGATATTTCTCCAAGATGGAGCTAAGCCGGTTAGGTAACTGCAAAGGAGGCTCAACCTAACCATCCTCGATGTAGTGAAGAAAGAGGTCACCCGATTACTGGATGCGGATATCATATACCCAATCTCCGACAGTGAGTGGGTGAGCCCGATTCAGGTTGTCCCCAAGAAGTCGGGCATCACAACGGTCAAGAAGGACGACGGTGAGTTGGTCACAAAAGAGTAGAAAATGCGTGGTGAATATATATTGACTACAGAAGATTGAACGCTGCTACACGGAAGGACCATTACCCCTTACCCTTCATCGATCAGATGCTAGACCGCTTGGCAGGTAAATCTCACTACTGCTTTCTTGATGGATTTACTGGCTACTTTCATATACATATTGCTCCTGAAGATCAGGAGAAGACCATGTTCACTTGTCCGTTTGGCACCTTTGCCTATAAAAGGATGCCATTTGGACTATGTAACGCACCCGCTACTTTTCAGCGATGCATGACGAGTGTCTTCTCCGATCTAATGGAGAATTGTCTGGAAGTCTTTATGGATGACTTCAGTGTTTATGGTACTTCGTTTGATTATTGTTTAGACAGCTTGGCCAAGGTCCTAGCTAGATGTGTTGACACTAACCTTGTATTAAATTTTGAAAAATGTCACTTTATGGTACAACAAGGTATAGTGTTAGGACAATGAAGGCATTTCTGTAGACCCGGCCAAGGTCGATGTTATCACCACTTTGCCTCACCCCTCATCCGTGAGGGAGGTCCGCTCGTTTTTGGGACATGGCGGATTTTATAGGCGCTTTATCAAGGACTTCAGCAAGATTGCTTTGCCATTGTCGCGTCTACTCCAAAAAGATGTGGATTTTGAGTTTGATAGTGAATGTGTAATAGCTTTTGAAGAGCTAAGGAGAGTTCTTACCATGGCACCAATTGTGCGAGGCCCCAACTGGACGTTGCCATTTGAGATAATGTGCGATGCGTCAACTCCATGCTGTAGGTGCCGCGCTTGCAGAGCGCGATGGTAAACTCCCTTATGTCATTGCTTACTCTTCTAAGACACTTGATGCAGCACAATCCAACTATACCACTACTGAAAAAGAACTCCTAGCTATTGTTCATGCTTTGGATAAATTCATATCTTATTTGCTAGGTTCAAAGATAGTGGTATACACGGATCATGCAGTTTTAAAGTACTTATTGACAAAGAATGAGTCAAAGCCTAGACTCATACGTTGGATCTTGCTTTTGCAAGAATTCGACATTGAGATTAGGGACCGGAGTGGATCTCAAAACCTGGTTGCGGATTATTTAAGCCACATTGAGAATTTAAAAATTGATCCATTTTCGATCAATGACTCATTCCCATTGGATAGTTTGCATGCTGTGTCGGATAGCTTTCCTTGGTTTGCCCCGATGGCGAACTACTTGGTTGCGAAAATCTTCCCTCCCAACTTTTCGAAAAACCAAAGGGACAAGTTGAAAAGTGATTCCAAATACTATATTTGGGATGACCCTCACTTGTGGAAGAGGGGCGTGGACCAAGTAATTCGAAGATGTGTCTTGGAGTCTAAATTCCAACCAGTTCTTGAAGCTTGTCATTCGTCCGAATGTGGTGGCCACTTTAGCCCATAAAGGACCACTAAAAAAGTGTTGGATTGTGGATTCTGGTGGCCAACCTTATTCAAGGATGCTAACTGGTTATGTGTGTCTTGCCATCAGTGTCAGAAGTCAGGAAACACATTCCAAAAGGATGAAATGCCTCAACAACCTATGTTGTACTGTGAGATATTTGATGTATGGGGAATTGACTTTATAGGACCGTTTCCCAACTCTAGTGGGTATCTGTATATTCTGTTAGCGGTTGACTACGTGTCAAAGTGGGTAGAGGCCATACCTACCCGCCTTGACGACGCCAATGCCGTTGTGTTTTTCATTAGGAATCACATTGTATGCCGTTATGGGTCGCCACGAGCAATCGTGAGCGACCAAGGATCCCACTTTTGTAATAGGAAGGTAGAAGCATTGCTCAAGCACTATGGAGTGTCACATAAGGTTGCTACTGCTTATCATCCACAAACAAATGGACAAGCGGAAGTGTCCAACCGGGAAATCAAGAGAATCTTGGAGAAAGTGGTCAATCCGCAAAGAAAGGATTAGAGCCCCCGGTTAGGAGATGCACTATGGGCGTATAGAACGGCCAACAAGACTCCGATAGGGATGAGTCCTTTCCGGATCGTCTGTGGTAAGGCATGCCACCTCCCGGTGGAGATTGAGCATCGAGCCTATTGGGCGGTAAAGCAGTGCAACATGGATTTAGCCAAGGCGGGTGAAGCTAGGAAGTTACAACTAGAGGAGCTTGAGTGTTTGAGGAACGAGTCATATGAGAATGCCTGAATCTACAAGGAAAAGACTAAAGCATTCCGTGACCATCACATCCAGAAGAAGGACTTTCAAGAAGGTGATGAGGTCCTCCTCTATAACTCAAGGCTCCGATTTATGCCTGGCAAGCTCTGCTCTAGATGGGAAGGACTTTTCAAGGTGAAGGAGATGAAGCCCTACGGAGTGGTGGAATTGTTTGATCCCAAGAGTGAAGCAACTTTCAAAGTGAATGGACATAGAGTGAAGAAGTACCATGGGTGCAAGCCCCCAAAAGAGCTAGAGGTGTACATATTGGAGGATGCACCAAGAAGAGAGGAAGCTTAACAAAAGGACCGTCCAACTTAAGGACATTAAAGAAAAGTGCTTGGTGGGAGGCACCCCACCATGGTAAGATCTTCCTTGTTTATACCATCTTGTTTGCATTCTTTAGTTTCTTTTGAATTTTGTGATCTTTTGATGATTGATTGAATGCATAGAAATGCTAGCTTTGCTGATTTTGTTCGACAGGTAGAATGTTCATATAGATAGGAGGTGAAAAAGATAAAGAAAACAAAAATTTTTCCTTGAAGCAGAGCACCGACGCGCCAGGGCACAGTGCGCGCGTGTGCCCGTGGCAAAATTCCATTCTTGGGCGAAATACCCGAGAGTAATGCCCACTTTGTGCCCAACTCGCGCCAGGCACCCACGCGTTCGCGTACATGCCGCCTGTGCGCACCCTTGCAATTTAACCATCGACGCGCCAGCGCACGGTGCGCACGCGCGCCGATGGAGATATATGGATTCTTTGGTACAAAAACCAGAGAGTTGTGCCACAATTGGGCCAACCTTGTGCCAAACCTGACACGTCCGCGCAAGGTGTGCATCCACGCGCCTGCCACACTGATTCACTCTAGTACAAAAACTAGAGACTTGAGCCAACTTTGTGCCACTTCTGTGCCTGAGGCACAACTTCCCTTGCGCGCGTGCCACTAACGCGCACGCGTCCTCTACTAGCACCCTTACCGACACGCCAGCGCAACTTGCGCGCGGGCGCCGGTTGCGCGAGTCAGTTTAATACCCTCGCACCTTGCCCTGTTTTTCTTTATCTCAACCCCTTTTCTTTCTTAAGTTTCTTTTCCATCTTCCTCCATCATTTCCCTCCTCTTCTTCTTCTTCCTCCATAATCCACCACCACTGTCTCCGGCCACTCACCGGCGACAACCACCTTTTCCGGTGGCACTACACTTCTCCTATTTTCTTTCTCATCTTCACAAAAGAAGATTCAACCTTGTTCCTTCATACTTTTCAAGGTTTCACTTCTTCTACTTCTCTTTTTTATTTTCTCTTGCATTATTTCTTCTAGTTATATGCTTCTTATTGCTTTACTTAGTTTCTCTTTCACTTGCATGATAATGTTTCTTACTTCTTGTTTGCTTACTTTTCCTTTTTCCTTATTTCTCCATGGATGTTGAATTTGAGCTTAATTTGCATTAATAGATCTTTTGTCATTCTTTTTCTTATCTTTGCCATTGTGTGATGTTTATGTGATGATTGATATTCAATTTTGGGCTTTGAATTGGTTTAGTATCTCATAATTGCTCATTGCTTAATTATTGCACGCCAAGTGTTTGAGGAAATGCACACATACCATTTTGGTTCATTTTAGTCAAAGATTTTCAAATTGGTGCTCCCTCCTCATTCACTTGCTTTCTCTTAAATGCATTGAGTCTAATTTGTGTGCCTCAAGTTCATACTCGCCAATTAGATATTGATTGAACATGACTTGCTCTTTATTATGGATGCTTGAGATCACTCTTCTCATGCCATTGCATGCTTTACTTCCTCTTGCATCCCATGCCAAGTGTTATGACCCTTTCTTTTACATTCACCATGGGCACTATAAGTCACTTGCATGTTTTTGTCAAATTGATTATTGGGTTTAATGTTTTCCTTCCTTCCCTTCCTTTTTAGGATAGCCATCAAGAAAGACAAGGAGATAGCTTCGAGGAAACCGGCCACAAAAAGGGCACCCTAAAAATCAAACTCTAAGGCGCGCACTTCTTTAGGAGCCAAACCCCTATATAAGAAAGGGAAGACACCCGCTCCTATTGATGTGAATGAAAAGGGCAAACAGGCGAAAGATTCTTCAAGGTTCCCCAACCGCTTTTGTGAACTTATGTTCCCCTCCATAGCCAAAAGGAACTATCATCCTGAGCATCTACTCGCTCCGCCGGACAAGGTTGCTCCTTATATTTTGCCCCGCATTGAACAGCGAGGATGGGAGTTTCTCTTGAGGAAACCAAGGGAAATCAACCTCTCTTGGGTGGAAGAATTCTACACTAACTACCATCTTCCTTCTCTTCAATCGGTATACATGCGCCGGAAGCAAGTCTCAGTTTCAAAAGAGGCTATTCAGCAAGTGCTTAATGTCCTACAGTACCAAGTGACATGGATGGCTACCAAGACGTCTTACATCAGCGAGAGAAGTTTAGATTCAATTGGGACTTGATCCTCTGAGTCATTGCTGAACCAGAGGCATTTTGGATCCATGGTCGACTGCGGATGAGGCCCAAGAGCATTGACGCTCACTTCTTCACTGTGGAAGCTAGAGCTTGGGCCCAGATCCTATCTCATTATGTGCTACCTAGCACCGACAAGTCGTCCCTCACGGCAGACCTCGCCTTGCTTGTTTGGTGTGTTCTCACGGAGAAGCCGGTGAACATCCCGCTTCTTGTCAAGCAAGTGATGGGTCATGTTCCCGACCGGGGTAATTTGCCATTTTCAGCATTGGTATCTGACATAGTTGCTGCTGCGGATGTTTCTTGGGAAGCCAAGGATAAAAAGATTGTAGTTCCAGCTAAGGGCGATGTAGTCCCAAGCGGAAAATACCTACACCTTCCCATGAACAAACCAAGCCTCGACATGGCCCCGCCACTTCTTTTTCCTTCTAGCTCATCATCACCACCACTGATATCCACACATCAAAAGATAGAAGATCTTCACCGGAAGCTTGATAGATATGAGCGGCGCAACCACCGCCGATACACTTACATCAAGAAGCTTATGGGTTGTGTTACCCCTAGCATGGAGGAACCCGAAATATTCACATCCACCTCAAACCCAAGTGATGGGAGCTCTGATGAAGGGGATGGTGAAGGTTCCGGTCCCGACCGTCCCTTGCGTATTATTCGTAGCACGGAGGACCGTGCTAATTTCTAAAGTGTGGGGAGGTCGTTCGACCGATCTCCATGGGTAACAATCTCTTCCCTTCAATACCCATGGATTTATCTTTTGCTTAGAAGTTAGTATATTGCATGTGTAGTTAGTTTTGCTTGTAAATACCCTTTGCATGATAGTTAGTTTCTATAGAGTTACTTGGTCAAAACAATAACTTCCTTTACAAGAAACTGTGTTTTGGGTGACCTACCAAAATTCTAAAAAATTTTTGCAGTGAACTTGCTTTAAGAATGTATTTGGAACATAGTGATTGAGCTAAGAACACAAGCATGAAATTTTTGAGCCTATTGCATGGTTACATCTTCTAACCATTATTTCCATTCTTGTGTGCATATCTCTCTCCATGATTGCGATCCTTTCTTTGTCTGTTTCTATATGTCCATTGCTTTGTGTATGAATGCATTTACATGATTGAGGCCATCATTTCAATAGTCACTTTTCCCAAATGGCCTTAACCCTTTCATCTACCATTGCTAACCCATTTTGAGCCTATGATGAACCCTCTTTGTTCTTGAAAAGAGCACATCAACAACCCTAAGTGAAAAGCCATGAATGTCTCTCTTTATTAATTGCTTTCTTTAGTTACTTTTTTTGACTTACTTTTCTTGTCATTTATTTTGTTGCCCCTCTTATCAACCAAAAACCCCCTTGTATCTTCATAGCCAATAATTTAGCACTTCATTGCAATTCCTTGTGAGACGACCTGGAGTCCAAAATACTCCGGTTATTTCTTATTTGAGGTTTCTTACTTGTGGCAACCAAATTTAATTTGATTTGAGGATTGACTATTGGTTTGGACTATACTAACAACAGAATTATTTTGTGGAATTCCGAACCGGTATAAATCCTCATCATCAAATTAATGGCGTGACAGGCGGGAATACTCACCACTATTATACACGCGGGTTGGTGCTCTATTTTTCAAAATTTTTCCAAGTTCTTGCACCAAACCAAGCATTCCAAACCTCCAAACAGCTACCAAAACACCATAAAACCTTATTTAACCTACTAAACTACCAATTATACTCAATAAACTCAACAAAACATGAAATTGAAGTAATTACCAATATGTACAAAAGGGAAAAATGAAAAGAATTTACCATGGTGGAGTGTCTCCCCCCTAGCACTTTTGTTTATTGTCCTTAAGTTGGACTTATGGAGAGCTCTTCTTAAGGTGGCTTGTGCTTGAAGCTATCCTTGAACATCCACCAATGCTTGAGTCTTCAATAAGCTCCATTCTTCAATTTTAATATCTTCAAGCTTTGATGGAGTTCTTCAATAACCATGAGCTCCCAAATTTGATTCTCCTTGTGCGATCCGGGATCCCACACTTTATTTTGACACCCATCTTCAAATTGATCATCATGATTTTAATTGGGTGGCATGACCTTAGAATTCTCAATTAAGCACCCAAACATTCTCCTAGACCCATGTAATTTAGCTCCACACCAAACCTTGCAATCAAACTTTGAGTATGCAACCATAATGAACCTAGAATGATGCTTCCAACCACTACACAACTCTCTCCTACTCTTAACTCCACAAAGAGCTCTAAGTTGACCATCATGTTCAATCAAACCATATTCAAGTGAGAAAGCAAAACTTAGGGATAAGAATTTTACCCACTTGAATGTTGTGTTGGATGATGACTTAGGAAGGGATGGTCCCAATGATCTTGCAAGCTCCACTCCCTTGTGCTCTTCCTTGACTTTCTCTACCTCTTCACAAGCTTATTCAATTTCAACCTCTTCCTCTTGGTGGCTTGCTTCCAATTCAATTTCTTCTTCATTGCTCACCAAAGGCATGGGAGGTGAGGTATCTTCTTCTTTGATCTCCATGTCAAGCCCAATGGGAGAGGATTCAATTGTAGATAGGAACTCCTCAGTGATTGAATCCATCTCTTGATCAACCTCTTCAAAGTCTTCAATCAAGATATGCTTTGGAGGTTGTACACCCTCCTAAACATCAATATCAAGTTTCTTGGGAGAGGTCTTTCTAATGCTACATCCCCATGGACTTCCAACATCTCCTATGTTTTCAACCAATCCTTCCGGCTCAATTGTCTCATCTTCCTCTTGTGACAATTCTTGCTTCAACTCCTCTTCTTCACCTTGAAGCTCTAAACTCACTCCCTCACTAGGCTCCTTAATTACCTCTCCACATTCGTCAATGGGAGTGTCTTGGTTGCTTAGGCTTAGTCGGGAGGAGGCCATATTACTTACGGCTTCCACTAAGATAATCATCTTGGCTCCTAGCTCTTTAAACTTCTTTCCATCCTCCTCTTGTCGCCTTAAGATATGAGATTCAAGATCTCTCAATTCCAACATGGAGGCTTCATCAGAGGGCGGTGGTGGAAGAGAGGGTTCATTGTTTGAGGGGAAGGCATTATAGTTGGAAGGTGGTTCATTTTGGTTAGGGTATGGAGGTGGTGTATATTGAGGTGATTCTTGAGAGTAATTGTGTTGGAATGGTGGTGGTTCCATGTATGGTTCATATGGTTCATAAGGTGGTTGATATGGTGGATAAGGATTAGGGTCATATGGAGGTGTTTGGTGAAAAGGTGCTTGTGAGTAAGGTGGTTCAAAATTATGTTGAGGGGGTGGTTCATAGGCATGTGGTGGTGGTTGTTGACAATTACAATAAGGATCACCACATCCATTAGATTGATATGCATTAGGATTAGAATTATACCCATAAGAATCTGGAGGTTGTTGTTGCCAAGAAGGGTGATCAATCCTTTGAGGCTCCTCCCATCCTTGATTGTTCCATCCTTGATGCACATCCTCATTATAGCTCTCATTTCCTACAACATAATTTGAGCCAAACTCATAGCCAAAGTGGTGAGAATTCATAATAGCAAGAGAAAATAAAAACAAAACTAGTAAGAACTAATAAAAACTAACTCCTAAAACAAGCAAAAACTAGCAAAGAAGCATATTAACATATATACAATAGCAAATAACATAACACCATTGCAACTCTCCGACAATGGCGCCATTAATTTGATGGCAAGGATTTATACCGGTTCAGAATTCTACAAAATAACTCCGTTGTTAGTATAGTCCAAACCAATTGTCAATCCTCGAATCAAATTAAATTTTTGGTTTTGTCACAAGTAACAAACCCCAATGAAAATTAACCGGAGTATTTGGACTCCGGGTCGTCTCACAAGGAATTGCAATGAAGTGTATGATTATTGGCTATGCAGATCAAGGGGGGGTTTTGTTTGATAAGAGGGCAAGAAATTAAATGACAAGGAAAGTAAATCAAGAAAATAACTAAAGAAAGCAATTAATAAAGAGAGACATTCATGGCAAGGGTTGAGAACATAGGCTTTCTATCCTAGTCTTGCAATGATTAATTCATCTTATTTAGTCAACTCCAACAAATAGGGAGAAAGTCAAACAAGACTAATCAATCATACCACAATAATAACAAGAATTTATCTTATTACGTCATCTCTAACATTGGAAGAAGGTGTCATATTATCTTCCATCAGAGAAAGTCTAATAAGACTTGCTAATCTCAATCCAAAAGTTCTAATCAACTTACTAATTAAATTAGCAAGAGATTAGCGTCAATGGAAATAATATTAGCTAACAACTCTAGATCACCAACATAAGTTGGGTTTTCATGACTCATGATTGCTCAATTACTCTTTCCAAGCCAAGAATGCTCAAAATCTACTCTAAAACCCAACCAAGAATTTTGTCAAACACTTGGTGGGTAATAAAGGAAAGCATAATAAAAGTGCAAGAATAATAAATCTACCAACTACCAATTGCAAGAAATCAATAATAACAATCAAGATCAACATGAGAGAGCATGAAAACATAAAATTGCATTAAAGAAAATTAAGATCCAACAATTGTTTATAAACATAAAAATGCCAAAATAAAGGAAATGACAAGTAAAACTAGAAGAATAGAGATGTAATAACAAGAAATTAAAAGGAAGAACTAAATCAAAACAAGAATTATAACTTGGATCCAAGAGGAAATTAAACCTAAACTACCCTAAATTCTAGAGAGAAGAGAGAGAGCTTCTCTCTCTAGAATTCTACCCTACAACATAATGAAAACTAAACTATGACTACTTTGTTCATTCCCCCTTCAATCCTTGGGTTCAATAGCATCAGAAATGAGTTGGATTGGGCCCAAAATGATTCAAAAATCGCTGGGGGCGATTTCATTTTAGTGGGCCACGGACAGCATTGGCGTGCACACGTTCATGGCGCGTGCGCGCCCCTGAGCGTGAAGTAACATATGGCAAATTTTATATCATTTCGAAGCCTTGGATGTTAGCTTTCCAACACAACTGAAACTGCCTCATTTGGACCTCTGTAGCTCAAGTTATAGTCATTTGAGTGCGAAGAGGTCAGGCTTGACAACTTTACGGTTCCTTCATTTCTTCATGAGTTCTCCCACTTTGCATGCTTTTCTCCTCACTTCTTCCATCCAACACTTGCCTTATGAACCTGAAATTGCTAAACAAATATATCAAGGCATCGAATGGAATTAAAGTGAATTAAAATCACCAATTTTAGGGCCTAAAAAGCATGTTTTCACATTTAAGCACAAATCAAGGGAGAATTGTAAAACCATGCTATTTCATTGAATAAACATGGGAGAAGGTGATAAAATCCACCAAATTAAGCACAAGATAAACCACAAAATTGGGGTTTATCAGTCATCCAGCATTTTGCCTTGCCACGCATGCGCGTCGTCCACGCCTTCGCGTCACTGGTGCAATTTCCAATCCGCGCAGTCGCGTGAGACATGCGTCCGCGTCACTGCAATTTCCTCTATATCGCGCGGTCGCGTGAGCCATGCGCCCACGTCACTTCTCGCTGGTCATCTCCTTAATCTCTTGTGTTCCTTCCATTTTTGCAAGCTTCCTTTCTAATCTCCAAGTCATTCATGTCCTATAAAGCCTGAAACACTTAACACACAGATCACGGCATCGGATGGAATAAAGGAGAATTAAAAATACAAAATTAAAAGTCTCTAGAAAGCAAGTTTTCAACCATGAAGTATTTTTAGGAAGGAATTAAAAATGCATGCTAATCATATGAATAAGTGGGTAAAGATTTGATAAAACCGCACAATTAAGCACAATATAAACCATAAAATAGTGGTTTATCAACCTCCCCACACTTAGTCATTAACATGTCCTCATGCTTAGTTGAAGGAGATAAAATAAATGATTAGGAACATGTAAAACTCATGCAATGCAATGCAACCTATATATGTGAATGCAACTATATGATTCTTGTCCACTTGGTCAAAAGTAAATAAGCTCTACAAGACAATCACAAATCAAATTCCACTATTTCAATTCTTATTCAGTAAAAACAGATAAAAATGCAAGAAGATAGCTCATGATAGCAGAGAACATAGAATTTAAGCATTGAACCCTCACTGATGATGTATGTATGCTCTAATCTTTCTAGTGTATAGGGTAATCACTCTATCCTTCTCTAATCATGCTTTCTAATTTTTGTTCTTCACCTAACCAAAAAACTTCTGATTGCTTTGACATTGCAAGGTGGAGGTAATTTTTCAATTACTTCCATTTTTGCCTTGTCCACTTCTATGCCATCTTTTGAAATCTTGTGACCAAGAACCACCCCTTCAGTTACCATAAAATGGCACTTCTCCTAGTTTAAAACTAGGTTGGTTTCTTGACACCTTCTCAGCACAAGAGCAGGATGGTATAGGCAATCAGAATATGGGTTCCCAAATACAGAGAAGTCGTCCATGAATACTTCTATGAACTTCTCAATCATGTTTAAAAAAATAGAGAGCATGCACCTTTGGAATGTTGCAGGTGCATTGCACAATCCAAAGGGCATTCTCCTATAAGCAAAGACCCCATATAGACAAGTAAATGAAGTTTTTCCTGATCCTTGGGGTCTACAACAATTTGATTGTAGCCCGAATACCCATCCAGGAAGTAATAATACTCATGTCCTGCCAATCTTTCAAGCATCTGGTACATGAAAGGTAAGGCGAAGTGATTAATAAACCATTATTTTATGGTCTATATTGTGTTTAATTGTGTGGTTTTATCAAATCTTTACCCACTTATTCATTAAATTAGCATGTATTTACAATTCCTTCCCAAAATTACCCCATGGTTGAAAAACTGCTTCCTAGAAGTTTTTAATTATATATTTTAATTCTCCTTTATTCCATTCGATGCTGTGATCTGTGTGTTAAGTGTTTCAGGCTTTATAGGGCATGAATGACTTGGAGATCGAAAAGGAAGCTTGCAAAGTTGGAAGGAACACAAGAAATTGAGGAGATGACCAGCGAGAAGTAACGCGAACGCATGACTCACGCGACTGCGTGACATAGAGGAAATTGCAGTGACGCGCCCGCGTGCTTGACGCGAACGCACGGAATGGAAACTGCACAAGTGACGCGAAGGCGTGGACGACGCGCATGCGTGGCAAGGCAAGATGCTGGATGACGCAATCGCGTGACGTGCGTGATCTGCAGAATCTATAGAATTCGTTGGGGGCGATTTTGGGCCCTGTTTTGACCCAGTTTTCGGCCCAGAAAAGCATATTAGAGCCAGGGAACATGCAGAGACCGAAAAGAACGTTCATTCCACATAATTTTAGTTTTAGATCTAATTTTACTCCTCCTCTAGGTTTTCTCTCTACACATTCATAGTTCTTAGGATTTTGATTTTATTGCTTTTCGAATTGGGATATTGAGAAGAGTTATTACCTCCATCAATACTTCATCATTCTAGTTTGTTTCCTTACTTGTCACTTACTCTTTCAGATCCTTATTTTATTCAGAGTTACTTTTGAACTATTTTTTTGAATTTATTAATACAAGAACTATTTCTATTTTTATTGATCTTTTTTATTATTATTTATCATGTCTTTCTTTATTTTCCCTTCTTATTTCATGAATTTCACAATCATAATGAGCGAGTAGTTCCATGACTTGATTGGGAGTTGATTGAAAGGAGGACCTTGAGTTGGATGCTCAAGAGTAAAATTATAATTGGGATTAGCGTTGGGTCACCCTCTAATCACTGACACTAGTCCTTCCCAAGGGAGAGGATTAGAACTTGTGAATAGAAATTGACTTCCGACATGCTTGACATTCCTTTATCCGGTAAAGGATAATTGAGCAGACGACCTTCAATTATCAATTGAACTTAAGAGAACTCCATCAAGGATAGGGCTTCCAACTAATCTACTCCCAGTCAAGGTTTTTATTTAAATTACATAATTTCTTTGATTTAATTTCCTGTTTATCAACTCAAACCATTTTAGAAAACATCTGATTAATAAAATAGCACACCTTTCTGCAACTCATTGGGAGACGACCTAGGATTCATACTCCCAGTATTTTAATTCTAATTTTGTGACAACCCTTCTAAATTGATAAGCGGAATTTTGGTTGGTTGAGAACTCTACGTGCAACGCATCTCTTATAATAATTTCTTAAATCGCCAATTTCCGCCACGTCAATTTTTGGTGCCGATGCCGGGGAGTTGTAATAGAGTGCTAAGTTACTGATTGGAATTTATTTATTTGCATTTTATTTTATTTTGCTACTATGAGCTGCATGTTTCTTTCGTTAAATGACTCGTTCACTTCCTGATCCAAGCTTGCCAGTATTTGATCCTGAGATTGAAAGAACTATTTCACGTATAAGGCAAGCTCGGCGTCGGTTAGTCCTCTCCGAGGGCGAATCTGAAACGTCACTTGAGGAAGAAACAAGCTCCCTTTCTACTGATTCGGTTGATTTACGTGCAGTAACATGGCAGCACCTAGGAGAGTTACTATCCAGGAGGCTAGAGCCCCTGATTTCACACTGCAACCGTTTCAAGCGCATCACCCAGCAGTGGCTACAGACTTTGAAATAAAGACTGCACTGCTCAACTTGATGCCTAAGTTTCGTGGCTTACTTGCTCAATAGCCTATCAAGCACCTTAGGGATTTCCAAGCAGCCTGTTCTACTGTCAGGTGTGATGGTGCAGATAAAACTTCTATTTTATTAAAAGCCTTCCCATTCTCTCTTGAGGGAAAGGCAAGAGAATGGTACTACTGACGTTAGGAATTTTGCCAGTAAAGAATGTCATAAAAACAGTCGCGTTGTAGATATAGTCTCTAAACCGACAAAAATCCCTTCATACAAACGTTTTGGTTGTAAAAAGTAACAAACCCCTAAATAAATTGATAACCGAAGTATTCAAACCTCGGGTCGTCTTCTCAAGGAATTGCAGGGAGGTATATTCTTATTATTGGTTATGAAGATTGTAAATTGGGGGTTTTGGAAGTAAGGAAGCAGTATGTTGCACAAAAAGAATAAAATAAAATAGTAATAATAAAATAAACTCTTGGCAAGGTATGAAGACTGGAGGTCCTATCCTAGTTATCCTTATCAATTGTAATGAGAATTGGATTATTCTCCCACTTTATTAACCTCTAACTATGAAGATAAGTTAAGTGGATGAATTAATTCTTGAAGAATTCAAATTCTCAATCAACAATGAGTTTGATAACTCAAGAGTCACCAATTATTTAACCAAAGCCAAAAGGGGAGAGATTCTACTTGAATGAAAATAATTTGGATAAATCGAGAACTTTAATAAATTAAAGAAAGCAATCATAAGTCTGGAATACCTCAATTAACTCTAATAAAGACATCAAATGTAACATGGAAGAGTTCATGAATTAAATTGGAAAAATAAATAAAAATAAAGAACCTGGGATTGAGAGTCACTCCTAAAACTAAGAGAAATCCTAAATCCTAATCCTAAGAGAGAGGAGAGAACCTCTCTCTCTAAAAACTACATCTACTCCTAAAATTGTGAATATGAAAGCCTTCTTATGAATGGATGTATTCCCCCACTTTATAGCCTCTAATCTGTGTTTTCTGGGCCGCAAACTGGGTCAAAAACAGTCCAGAATTTGCTGGTTTCGAATTTTGCCACGCTGGATTTCTGTCACTGCGACGCGGCCGCATGGATCACGCGGTCGCGTCGCCTAGCGTCAGGGGAACTATAGCATATTATATATCAAATTGAAGCCCCTAATGTTAGCTTTCCAACGCAACTGAAGCCGCATCGTTTGGACCTCTGTAGCTAAAGTTATAGCTGTTTGAGTGCGAAGAGGTCAGGCTGGACAGCTTAGCAATTTCTTCAACTTCTTGTATTCCTTCCACTTTTGTATGCTTCTTTTCCATCCTCCAAGCCATTCCTGCCCTGTAATCTCTGAAATTACTCAACACACATATCAAGGCATCTAATGGTAATAAGAGAGGATTAATATTAGCAATTATAAGTCCAAAGAAGCATGTTTTCAATCAAAGCACATAATTAGGAAGGTAAATGTAAAACCATGCAAATAGTATGAATAAGTGGGTAAAGAGTAGATAAAAACCACTCAATTGAGCACAAGATAAATCATGAAATAGTGGTTTATCAACCTCCCCACACTTAAACAAAAGCATGTCCTCATGCTAAGCTTAAGAGAAACTATAAAGATGAAGAGGAATGATAGAATGTATGAAATGCAACCTATCTATATGAATGCAACTACATGCAAAATGTTTCTACCTACTTGGTTAAAAGTAAATAAATATTTTAAGAACAAATATGAATTGGATTTCACTAATTCAAATCATGAAAATGAAGTACAAATAGACTTGTAGAAGAAAATAGCTCATGAAAGCCGGGAACAAGGAATTGAGCATTAAACCTTTACTGGTAGTGTATACACTCTAATCACTCAAGTGTTTTAGGTTCGATCTCTCAATTCTCTACTAACCTTGCTTTCTAAGGCTTGCTCTTCTTCTACCAATCAACAAAAATTTAATGCACAGATACACATATCAAGAGGTCTTTTTAAGGGTTGTAATGGGGTTAGGGTCAAGGTAAGATTGTATTTGGCCAAGTGGACTAAAATCTGAATCCTTAATTAACTTAAACTTTCCACCTAACTTTAGACAATCCATGTAATCATAATACAACATCTAACCATCCATTAACCATGTTTTCCACATATTCATGCATTCTAATTTCAAGTACAGTACATATGCATTGCTTTCACCACTTACTTTGGGGCATTTTGTCCCCTTTTATTATTTGCTCTTTTTCTTTTCTTTTTCTCCTTTATTTTTTTTTTCTTTTTTTTTTATATTATTTTTTTTTCTTTTATTTTTCTCAATGCATATGATTAAAGTATTGAATGCATGAACATATTCTCAACATTCTTTCACATTTTCAGAAAATTCTAACATACTCAATTCTCAAACCAAATGTTTCCAAACCCACTTTTCCCACACTTAAATCATAAGCACTCTCACTAGTCTAAGCTAATTAAGGATTCAAATTAAGGACATTATTGTTTTCCGCTTAGAGTTAATGATGTGCTAAATAAAAAGAACAAAGGGGGTACAATAGGCTCAAAATTGGTTTGCAAGGGATAATGAAAGGTAAGGCCATATGGGTATGTAAGCTCAGTGAAATAAAGGCCTCAATCATATAAGTGCATGTATACATCAAATTATGGAAATATAGAATTAGGCAAGACAAAGATCACATTTTTTTGAGAGAAAAACACACATCAAAAATAAAATATTGGTTGAAAAATGCAACCAATTCAAATAGGCTCAAAATCTCACAGGTTTTGTGTGTTCGAGCTCTAAACCATGTTCCAGTATAATATTTCTTCAAACAAGTGTAATATTAAATTTTATTCAAATTAGTGAAATGCTCTAAAAGGTTTCTTGAAAAAGAAAATATTACTTCAACCAAGTGGTAAAATATGCAAAAAATCAAACAAATATGCAATCAAAAAAACAAATAAAATAAAAATTTTGGTGTTGAGTCAGGAAATAACTAACCCATGGAGATCGGTATCGACCTCCCCATACTTAAAGATTGCACCGTCCTCGGTGCATGCTGAGATTTGCAGGTGGATGGGTTGTTTCAACTGACGCTTTTCTCATCAAGGAATGTGCGTAGGAACTTGTTTGTCTCTCCCATGTGAACGTCTTCCGGTTCTCTTCCTAGTGGCCATCCTGAAAGAAAAAGGGAAGGAAAGTAACCCAAAGCAAAGATAGAAAACAAATAAAACATGGGTTGGTTAATGCCAAAAGTGAGGGTCTCAATTACATGGTAGCTACAACATGCAAGTGAGAAAACAATAGAAGCACATGGCATACTAGTGGTGCAAAATATTGCAACAATGAGGGAGAGAGTGTGGGTAAGGAGAGATAATATAAATTCATATCAATGTAAAAGTAATACAGGTATAAAAGATTGGCATTGATTTAAATAATATTACTCAATCAGAATTAAAACAAGTCACTAAGCATCAAGAAAATACCAGAAAAGATGTAACAGTTGAATAAGAATATTTGAACACCAATAATAATTTTAGAAAAATAAAAATATGCAATGAATGAGAGTATGCAAATAAATTAAATAAACTAGAATGGGAGTGAGAGAAAATAAGAAAGGAAGAAGAAAGAAATAAGAAAAGATAAGAGAATAAGGATTCGGAGAAGAAAAGATAAGAAAATTGGCACTAATCTGGATAGGTTGTGCGACGCTGGCGACGCGGTCGCGCCGGCGACGCGGTCGCGTGCGTGAGGCGGTCGCATGGTGCGCAATAAGGTTAGGCGACGCGGACGCGTGGGGCACGCGATCGCGTGACTTGATTTGTGCTAGTGGCGCGAGTGCAGCCTCGCGGTCGCACAACTCTCTGTTCAAAACTTAGTATTGCCAAAATCCTGGGTGACGCGATCGCGTGGAGGACGCGATCGCGTGAGTGGCCATCATGGGGATGTGACGCGGACGTGATGACAAGTCATCTTAGCCTATTTTCACTAGTCTTTTTCTTTTGTTTTCAATTGATTTTATGCAATTTCTTAAGCCATAAGCAAGCCAATTGGGTAGATTTCCATGTTTCCTTTGGTTCAATCAACCATGGATGAATTAATGAACTTTTCATGAGATTTTGTGCTATAATTGTCATATATTATGAAAGAAACACAATCTTATGATTTGGGGCATAGCTTTGATTGTTTTGATTGATTGATGATAGGTGAAAAGAGTTTTGAAGAAGGTTGAAGAAAGAAGGAATGGCTAGGAGCAAGAGAGAACAAAAAGCTTGAGCCAAAGTTTGCCTCAAACTTTAGCTCAAACTTTTGGAAGAATTGAAAACACCCCAGAGGAAAAAAGCTTGAGCCAAAGTTTGCCTCAAACTTTAGCTCAAACTTTTGGGAGAAAAGCTTGAGCCAACGTTTGCCTCAAACTTTTTGGCAAACGTTGGCATCACAAAACCAACACCCTGGAGGAGAAAAGCTTGCGCCAACGTTTGCCTCAAACTTTTTGGCAAACGTTGGCGCCACACTTGCACACCCTGGAGGAGAAAAGCTTGCGCCAACGTTTGCCTCAAGCTTTTTGGCAAACGTTGGCGCCACACATATACACAAGGGGACCAACGTTTGAGCAAAAGTTTGACCTCAAACTTTAGCCCAAACGTTGGTAGCAGCAAGTGAAGCCATCTGGTATAAAAAGTTTGAGTAAAAGTTTGCCTCAAACTTTTACTCAAACTTTTATGATTCTTGACCGGGTTCACAATGGGTTTCTCTCCAACTCCAAGAGCAATCAACAGAGACTCTTATCAACCCAATTCCATCAAGAGCAAAGGCTCAATTCAAGGCTTGAAGACCATTTGAAGAAAGTGTATAAATAGCTTAGGATTTAAGTTTTAAAGGAGAGCTTTTCCTTAGAGAATTTTCATAACACTTACAGTGGAGAGCACCTTGACATTTTTGCATTGTTGTTTTTAGAATTCAAGAGAATTAGGGAGGAGAATTGATCTCTCTTCTTCCTTGTTCTTGTTTGAGCACTTTTTACTTTTCTTGTTTCGGATCTTGGGTGGAGAATTGAAGAACTTCTGTTTCAATCTCACCTTGAGATCTCGTTTAATTTTCTGCATAATTGAATTTCCATTTCTGTTAACTGCTTCGGCTTCTACTCTCCTGCAATTTACATTCTTTATTTCCTTTGCAATTGTTCTTGCTGGATCTAGGAAGGCAGTGAGATCTAGACTTGGCTATCTAGTCTCTTGAGTCCTGAGATCTATTGCTTTCAATTTCAATTTCCTTGTTTCGTTGTCACACCAAGCTTATTCTCATTGTCATTTAAGATCCGGTTTAATTGAATCCATCTTTTACATTCCTGTTTGTTGAATTTTTCTTTTCCTTGTTTAATTTCTGCAAATCCAATTCCCAATTCCCTTTACAATTCAAGCCATTTACATTTCTTGCGTTCTAAGTTTCTGCCATTTAATTTCTTGTTCTTTAAGATTCATCACTTTATTTTCTGTTCTCTTTAATTTCATGCAATTTACCTATTCCCTTTACTTTCCATGCAATGTAAATTCTGTTAATCACAAATCACTCAACCAAATCTTGATTCGATTGACTAAATCAACCACTAAACTGAAATTGCTCAATCCTTCAATCCCTGTGGGATCGACCTCACTCACGTGAGTTATTATTACTTGATACTACCCGGTGCACTTGCCGGTGAGTTTTGTTTGTTTGGAATTCGTTTTCCGAAAATACACATCAAGTTTTTGGCGCCGTTGCCGGGGATTGAAATAGATTGACAATGATTAAGTGAGGTGGTGATCTAGATTAAGCATTTTCTTTTATTTTTGAACTAGCACACTAACTGTTCGAGACTTTGTCTCTACTAACTCTAACTGCACTCAAGTTACAGAGTGCTCTGTTTTAGTTTCTGGTTCTATTTGTGTTTCTAATTTTGTGATAGGAGGAAAGAGCGATGAATCCACACCTTTTGATCCTGAAACATTTTGGAGGTTGAGGAAAGAGGCAAGAGATAGAGGGGAGAAATGCTGGGATTCAGAAAATCCCCACTGAGAGTTTCTCACTAGGGGATAAAGTGATATTAAACACCCAACCAATGAAGGTGCCTCCACAATTATCTGAGTACTATACTGTGAACCGGATCCTTCCACATGAACACCTAGAGATCATCAAAGAGAAGACTGGAAGGAAGTTCAGAGTAAGAAGAGAAAAGCTGAGGCACTATGATTTTCAGCCTCCATGATCAAAGAATGAAGGATGTCAAGCTAGTGACAATAAAGAAGCGCTTTGTTGGGAGGCAACCCAACGTGAGGTAGTTTTCTTTTCATAGCTATTTTAATAAAAAGGTTAATTAGTTTTATCTATATTGCAAGAAGCTAAGTTTGGTGTTGCACACCAAAACAATATAAGGGAGAATGAAGGATTCTAAGTTTGGTGTTCCACCAAAATTTCATCATAAAACATATTCTCACCTTCTACATCATGCTAGCTTCAAGCATTTAGATAAACTAGTTAACTATTTTGCTGTTTCCTAGTTTTCAGTTTTACTACTTTTAGCAAAGAAAAAGAGTTTCACATCTGGTTAGTTTGATGAACAAGAACCATTGGCAAGGTACTAAGTTTGGTGTTCCCACACCAAAGTAAGTACAAAGGCCCACAAATAAATCATGCATGCTAACCATTGTTTCTAAGTGCTTGGGGAACAAGCAACTTTCAATATCACTGCAGAGTATCATACAGACTTTTGGGAAGGTTTAGCATCATCAATCAAAGAGATGAAAGAGGAATGTGAAGATCAGCAATGATGATGAGGAAGAGGACAGCAAGTAAACTCCAAAAGGTTGTATCATTCATTATCAGATATTGCTGTGATTTAAAGTTATATTATACCCCTATCTGTCCTTCTGTCTAGTATAATTTTTCTGCAAATCAATAATCAAGATGCTTGATCATTTACAACACTATACTCTCCAAAACTTGTTTGCACTCAATATTTCAAAAATGCATCACATGAAAGTTCTTTGAAAAGAAGGATTGAGGAATTAAACAATTTTGAGGCAAGCAAAAGATTAGGAGAAGTGGTGGTTCTAGTTGTATGATTATGTATTGAGGTTGCATGCTTATGAAAACTTGCATGGGAGCTCATAGGCGGGACATAGAGTTCAAAGAAGTGTTGTGGAGATTCTCAAACATTTATTGATCCAAGAAGCAGCAAACAAAACAAAAGAAAATAAAGAAAATACAAAAACAAAAAGAACATGGCCCAAGGCTCTGAGCATCAATTACTAGGCAGAAAAGAAAGAAGAAACAAAAACTCAAAGAGTTGTTATCCTAGTAAATGCTTGTGGTCGAATTGTGTCAAAGAGAGATGCTTGAGTATGTAAATCCTTAGATGAAACCGTGGATGAAATTCAACAGGAGGAGTTAGAAGAGAAGTGCACAGGACAAGGTCCAAGTGTGGGGACATTTTCAGATGACAATGAGGGCACTTTGCCATTATCACCAGCCTCAGATAATCCGGAGCCTGACCATGAGCAAAAATTAGAATTAAAGCCCCTCCCTCCACACCTTAAGTATGCTTACCTTGAGGACAAGCAGAAGTTTCCAGTTATCATTGCAAGGGAACTCACTTCCCAACAAGAAGCACAGCTACTCAGTGTGCTGAGGAAACACAGAAAAGCAATTAGATGGAGCTTGGCAGACATAGAAGGCATCAACCCTCAAGTTTGTGAGCACAGAATATTTTTAGAAGAAGGAGCTAAGCTTGTTCGTCAACTACAGAGAAGACTGAATCCCACTATCTTAGAGGTTGTCAAAAAGGAAGTGACCAGACTACTTGAGGTGGATATTATGTATCCCATCTCAGACAGTGAATGGGTAAGCCGAGTACAAGTGGTACCCAAGAAGTTTGGAGTCACTACAGTGAGGAATGAACATGGAGAGCTCATAGTAACCAGAGTACAGAATGCCTAGAGGGTCTGCATTGATTACAGGCGCCTCAACCAGGCCACTCGTAAGGATCACTACCCCCTTCCATTCATTGATTAAATGCTGGATCGCCTGTCAGGTAAATCACATTATTGCTTTTTAGATGGTTACACAGGTTATTTCCAAATTCATATAGCTCCTGAAGATCAGGAAAAGACTACTTTTACATGTCCTTTTGGGACTTATGCTTATAAGAGAATGCCCTTTGGCTTGTGCAATGCACCAGCTACTTTCCAAAGGTGCATGATGAGTCTTTTCTCTTACCTTATTGAGGACTGTATGGAGGTTTTTATGGATGATTTTAGCGTTTATGGTGATTCCTTTATCCTTTTCTTAGATAGTTTATCTAGAGTATTAGATAGAAGTGTCAGTACAAACCTTGTATTGAATTTTGAAAAATGTCACTTTATGGTAAAACAAGGGATTATACTAGGACATGTTGTGTCTAATACTGGCATTTCTGTAGATCCAGCAAAGGTGGATGTTATTTCTAGTTTACCTTACCCCTCCTCTGTGAGGGAAGTCCGTTCGTTCCTTAGCCATGCAGGTTTTTACCGAAGATTCATCAAGGAGTTTAGTAAGGTAGCACTGCCCTTATCTAGACTACTGCAAAAGGATATTGAGTTCGAGTTCAGTGAGGATTGCGAACAAGCGTTTGATAAGCTGAAGACCGCCCTGACTCAAGCTCCAATTGTGAGAGGACCAGACTGGAGCCAGCCATTTGAAATCATGTGCGATGCTTCCAACCATGCAGTAGGAGCAGCGTTGGCTCAGCGTGAAGGTAAGCATCCTTTTGTAATTGCTTATGCGTCTAAGATTTTAGACACAGCTCAGTCTAATTACACTACTACTGAGAAAGACCTTTTTGCTATTGTTTTTGCTCTGGATAAATTTAGAGCCTATTTACTTGGTACTAAAGTAGTAGTGTACTCAGACCACGCAGCTCTAAAGTATTTATTAGCTAAAAAGGAGTCCAAACCAAGGCTTATACGTTGGATACTGCTACTACAAGAATTTGATTTAGAAATTAAGGATAGGAGTAGTAACCAGAATCTAGTGGCAGACCACTTGAGTCGCCTCGAGCACATTAAGGATACCGCCACTCCTATAAATGATAATTTCCCGTTTGATAACTTACAAGCAGTATCTGAAGTAGTCTCTTGGTATGCGCCTGTAGCTAATTATCTAGTTAGCCGCACTTTTCCTCCAAACTTTACTAAGCATCAAAGAGACAAGCGAAAAAGCGAGTCCAAATATTATATATGGGATGACCCATATTTACGGAGATGTGGCGCTGACCAGGTAATTAGAAGGTGTGTGCCTCAATCAGAATTCTAGTCCATTTTAGAGGCCTGTCACTGATGACAAGTCATCCTAGCCTATTTTAACTAGTCTTTTTCTTTTGTTTTCATTAGAATTATGCACTTTCTTGAGCTACAAGCAAGCTATTTGAGTAGATTTTCATGTTTCCCTTGATTGAATCAACCATATATGAATTCATGCCATTTCATGAGGTTTTATGCTATATTTGTTGCATATTATGAAAGAATGAATATCTCATGATTTTGAGCATAGCTTTGATGTGTTTGGTTGATTAATGATAGGTGAAGAAAGCTTGGGGAAAGGTTGAAGCAAGAAGGAATAGCTAGGAGTAAAGAGAAGACAATGGAATAAGTGAAATTGAACCAGGAAGCAAAAAGCTGGACCTAAAGTTAGCATCAAACTTTTGCACAAACTTTTGGTTGAAAAGTTAGCCCCAACGTTAGCCCCCTAACTTGGAGGCTAACGTTGGAACTTGAAAATTCTCCCCTGGGCTCCAAAAGTTTGCGCCAACGTTAGCCCCTAACTTTGAGGCTAACGTTGGCACATGAATTTCTCCCCTGGGCACCAAAAGTTTGCGCCAACGTTAGCCCCCTTACTTTGAGGCTAACGTTGGCATGAGAAACTCCTCCCTGGCCACCTAACGTTTGCGCCAACGTTAGACCCCTAACTTGGAGGCTAACGTTGGCACATGAAATTACAAGGGAGAGGAGCAAAAGTTTGCGCCAACGTTAGACCCCTAACTTGGAGGCTAACGTTGGCGCCACAAGCACACTAGGCAAGGCCAACGTTAGGGTTAAAGTTAGACCCCTAACGTTGACACCAACGTTGATATCAGCAAATTGTGCTAGCTGATATGAAAAGTTGGAGCCAAAGTTAGACCCCTAACTTTGGCTCAAACTTTTGGTCCAACTTTTGCAAAACTCAAACCCGGTTCAATTGGTTCACTTTGGTTCTTCTCCAAACTTCAAGAGCAATCAACCAAGGCCTCTTTCAACCCAATTCCACCAAGAGCAAAGGCCCAACTCAAGGCTTGAAGATCATTGGAAGAAAGTGTATAAATAGGATAGAATTCAAGTTATTCGAGAGCTTTTTGCCGGAAGAGTTTTTCTTTTGAATTTTCATAGCTTTTGGCATAGAGTGATCTTTAATTTCTTTGTTTTCATTGCTTTCAATTTCAATTACACTTGTCTTGGATCTTGGATTGGAGAATTGAAGAACTTCTGTTTCAATCTCAATCTTGGATCTCTCTGTTTCTTTACTGTTAATTGAATTTCATTTCCGGTTAATTGCTCTTCATCTATTCTCTTTACAATTTACAATTCCCTTGCAATTGTTCTTATTGGATCTAGGAAGGCATTGAGATCTAGACTTAGTTTTCTAGTCTCTGGGTCCTGAGATCCAAATCTCCAATTTACATTCTGTTTCTTGCTTTCCATGTTTATTTACTTTTCTGCTATAAGATCCGATCCAATCCCAATTCCCTTTTACTCTTCTGTTTGATGCAATTTAACTTTTCCTTGTTTAACTTCTGCAAATCTACGTCCCAATCCCCTTTACATTTCAAGCAATTTATATTCCTTGCACTTTAAGATTCCGCAATTTACATTTCTTGCACTTTAAGTTTCTGCCATTTAATTTCTTGTTCCTTAAGATTCAACAATTTAATTTCCTGCTCTCTTTACTTTCATGCAATTTACATTCTGCAAATCACAAATCACCCAACCAACACTCGATTCGCTTGACTAAATCAACCACTAAACTAAAATTGCTCAATCCTTCAATCCCTGTGGGATCGACCTCACTCCCGTGAGTTTTGATTACTTGATGCGACCCGGTACACTTGCCGGTTAGATTGGTGTGTTTTGGGAGAAATTTATTTTTCCTCCAAAATACTCATCAAGTTTTTGGCGCCGTTGCCGGGGATTGATTAGATTGACAATGATTAAGTGAGGTGGTGATCTAGATCAAGCACTTTGTCTTTAATTTTGATTAACCCACTAACTGTTTGATTTTTTGCTTAAACTAACTAACACTTCAATCTGGCAGTAAATTGAAGTGTCACTGGTTTTGTGCATTTCTCATGTTCTGCTTGTATGTCAGGTACAAGAAGAACCATACCCAATTTTCATGAACAAGACGAAAGAACTCTCAGGAGGTTAAGAAGAGCTGAAAGAGGGAAAAATATTGTTGGAGAAAAGGAATCAGACGAAGAATTCCAAGAGATGGAGGAACATTTAACCAATCCACCAGGTGGAGAAGACAACAACAATGGCAACCCACCCCAGAGGAGAGTTTTGGCTTCCTACACCTTTGCAAATCCTAGACATTGTGGGAGCAGCATCTTGGCTCCAAATGTCAATGCTAACAATTTTGAACAAGCCACAACTCATCACTTTGGTTCAGAACAATTGCTCTTTTGGTGGAGGACCACTTGAGGACCCACACCAACATTTATCCACTTTCTTGAGGATATGCAACACTGTCAAAACTAATGGAGTGCCCCCTGACAGTTACAAGCTGATGCTATTCCCATTTTCTCTCAGGGACAAGGCCACTCAATGGTTAGAATCTTTTCCAAGGGACAGCATCAACAACTGGGATGATTTGGTAACTAAGTTCCTTGCAAAATTTTATCCACCTCAGAGGATTATAAGGTTAAAGGCTGAGGTTCAAACATTTACACAAATGGAGGCCGAACCCATCTATGAGGCATGGGAGAGGTACAAGGCTCTGATAAGGAAATGTCCCCCTGCCATGTTTAATGAGTGGGAGAAGCTTCAAAACTTCTATGAAGGCTTGACACTGAAATCCCAGGAAGCTTTGGATCATTCAGCTGGAGGTTCCTTGCAACTCATGAAAACTGCAGAAGAAGCTCAAGAACTCATTGATATGGTGTCCAACAACCAATATTTCTTTGCTCATCAAAGAGGCCGCCAACCCTCACAAAGGAGAGGAGTAATGGAGCTAGAAGGAGTGGATTCAATCTTGGCTCAAAACAAGATGATGCAGCAGCAAATTCAACAACAATTTGAGCAAATGGCCAAGAGGATTGATAGTCTCCAAGTTGCAGCAGTTAACACCAGCCAACCATCAACCACATGGGGACAGAGTGAAGAAACTCAAGAAGAATAACAACAAGAGCAAGTACAGTATATGCACAACCAAGGACCAAATGAAGTGTATGGTGATACATACAATCCATCCTGGAAGAACCACCCAAACCTCAGATGGGGAGATAACCATACCCAAAACCAACAACCATGGCAGAGGAACTCAAACCAACACAACCCAAGAAGCAACCAAAACCACAACCAGCAGCAGACTAACCAAAACCCCTACAGAAAACCTCAAAACAACTACCCCAACCTCAACCAATACCAATCTAATAACCAACCCACCAACCAAAATGCCTACCATCCACCACCCACATCTCATAACCCACCTCAAGTATCACCTGAAGCCCAAAGAATCACTCACTTGGAGGCCATGATAGACAAAATATTGAAACACCAGGAAATGGTAACCAAGAATCAGGAAGCATCCCTAAAGAGCCTAGAGAGACAGATGGGGCAACTCTCCAAGCAAGTATCTGTTGAGAGACCTTCAAACTCACTGCCCAGTGACACAATTCCAAATCCCAAGGAGGAATGCAAGGCAATACAATTAAGGAGTGGGAGAACATTGATAAGCAACAATGACACTACAAGGAAGCAAGCAGAAAACATCAAAGAACCAACGGAGGATGAGAAGCAAACAAAGGCAGATGAGGCTAAGGAGCAAGTTGTGATGCCAAACAAAGGTACTGAGAAATTTAAAGAGAAGGACAACCAGCCACATAGCTCAAAGGAAGTAGCTCAGGGACAGCAGAGCATCACACGTCCACTGCCATATCCCCAGAGGTTTAACAAAGAGGTTAAAGACCAGCATTTTCACAAATTCCTTGAGATTTTCAAGAAGCTAGAAATTAATATCCCCTTGGCTGAAGCACTTGAGCAAATGCCTCTATATTCCAAGTTTCTGAAGGATCTCATCAACAAGAAAAGAAGCTGGGATGAGAAAGAAACCATAATGATTACTGAGGAATGTAGGGCCTTGATTCAAAAGGGGCTTCCTCCCAAGCTTGAGGACCCAGGGAGCTTCCTGTTGCCTTGCACCATTGGGAAATTGACCATCACTAAAGTAATGTGCGATCTCGGAGCAAGTATTAACTTCATACCATCCTCCTTGGTGAAAAAGCTGCATATAGAGGAGGTCAAACCAGTACAAATGTCTTTGGAGCTGGTAGACAAGTCAATGGTATACCCCAGGGGTGTAATTGAAAATCTTTTGGTCAAGGTGGACAGTTTTATATACCCTGCTGATTTTGTGGTTCTAGAATCAAACGATGATGATGGTGACTCTGTTATACTGGGAAGGCCATTCTTGGCCACTGCTAGAGCTATCATAGACGTAGAGGAAGGGGAATTAACTCTCAGGATGCATGACCGGAGTGTCACTCTGAAGGTGTTACCAGAGGCACAAGTTAGCAAGGAGAAGAAAGACTATATGAAAAATAACCAGGAAGGTCACAGCAACTTCCCAATACTAAAGATTGAGCAGACTGATGGAAAAGCCCAAGAGGATATTAGAGTACTGGCCACTGAGAAGAGAGGTCCCCAAGGAAAGCCTATAGCCAAAAAAGAAAGATCAACAAAAGGAAAGATGAAGCGCAGAAACAAAACAAAAAGGGGTTGGAAGAACAGAAAGATTCCAACAGAGGGGCTTCCCAAAGGTGACAAAGTGCAACTGATATATCAACAGCTGGGGGCAAATCAACAAACCGAGGATTATTACACTGTCAGCAACATACTATCAGTAGAACATGCTGAAATTGAACACCAGAGAACAAAGAAGAGGATCACGGTCAGGGGAGACAAATTGAGGCCCTACAAGCACCAACCACCATAAAAGAAAGCCTCAATGTCAAGCTAGTGACAATAAAAGAGCGCTCCATGGGAGGCAACCCATGCTTTAAGATTCATGTCATTTTAAATTCAATAAGTTATGATCATTTGAGCATGAATTCTTTTCTCTTTTCATGAACATGTCCATTGACTGCATGCACTGTTATGAAACATATACTAAGTTTGGTGTGCCTCCAAGCACACTAAACCAATGTTACAAAGAATTTCGTTTCACATGCTTAAAATGTCTTGATAAAGCATATGGGCAAACACTAAGTTGGTGTTCACATAGCTTCATGAAAATTTGAAACTCATGCATCAATAATCATACAATTGTTATTTTCCAAAACCTTATAAATAGAAAAAATTCTTATTCGGTAATGAAGGCATTAATTGTGATGTACCCTTTGACAAGAAACAAGTTTGGTGTGTATCAAACTTTGATGCACCGATTTAAGGATACAATTAATTCTTCATGAAAAAAAAAGAGAGAAAAAGAAAGTGTAATGAAAACAATTCTTATGAACATTTAACATTTGAACTTCACTAATTGGAGGAAGAGACTTATTTTCTTTATACATTACCAAACATTAAGTTTGGTGTCCTCCAAAGAGAGTGTCACGGTTCAAATGAGATAAGAATTGATGTTTCACATAGTGTTACTAAAAAGAACATTCTTGCTACGGTTGGATAAGATTAATGTATGTTGTCTTGTTGCAATGACTAGGAGGTCAAAGAATCTTCAATGAAAAAGACAAGACAAAGGAAAGCATAGCATAAGGACAAAATCCCATCACATGCTTCAAGAAAGAAATCTGCCACTCCTTGAGAATGATCACGGCAAAGGCTAGGGAAGGAGCAAATTTTGTCCTCATTCATCCTTACATGCACACCTTTGATCCCCATAGTGTCTAATTTCATCCTAGCCCTTCATTGCTCATTTAAAAACATACCACCTTCAAGCCATGCACATGACCGAATCACTCCAACCTTAGAAACTTCATTCCCTTCATCACTCCTCAACATAACAAGCTCGGCTCAACATTTCTCCTACTTTAAACTCCAACCATTTAAACTTCTCTTCATCATTTCTTGTCATAGCAAATCCGGTCTCAATTTCTTTTTGCTCTAAACACACATCAAACTCTCCAACATTCTTCACACTCTTTCTCAACCAACCAAGTGACCATGGCCTCCTCCTCAAGAACCAAACGAATAAAAGGAAAATATCCCATAGTGGAGGAAGACACACATGAATATGACCAACGGAGGTTCAAGTCTTGGTTTCATCAAATGCAAATTCAATGGATGAACGAGAAAAGAATCTATCCTGAAATTCCATTCTTGTTGCCGGATGATGGATGTCAAGAAATGAAGAACAAAATCCGGAAGAGGAGGTGGGAAGAACTTGCATCACCAGCCACCCGAATCAATGCCAATATCATAAGAGAGTTCTATGCAAATGTCCCAAGGCTTGACATGCGTGAGCCCCCAACGTACAAGAGCTATGTGCGAGGGGTGGAAGTAGACTTTAGCTCGGATGCAATCAAAAAAGTCTTGAAACTAAAGTCAGTCCGCTTTGATGAACTGGGATACCAACAAAGATTGAATGAGGATCAGGATTATGAAGAGATTGCGAGAGACATTTATTTTGAGAACTCAGAGTGGGAAGGAGATAACAAGAACAGATACAAGTTCCTGAAGAGATGTAACCTCACTCCGGAAGTAAAAGGATGGTATGAGTTGATGAAAAGATCAATTCTGGGCACAGTAAACACCTCAGAAGTTAACAGGGAGAGAGCCGTGATGCTGCATTGTATCATGGTGGGAGGAGAGATAAGAGTTCATGAAATCCTTGCAAAAGACATTCAAAAGCTGGCTGAAAAGAATTCGGCCGGATCTTGGTTGTACTATCCGAGTACCATTTGGAGGTTGTGTGCAAAGGCTAAAGTTCCATTGGAGGAGGAGAATCCAATGTGGTTAAGCCAAGGCATGCCCATAACCATTGAACGAATGATGATGCCCCTTGAAGCACATCAAGGCCGAAGACCACATGGAGGAAGGGAAAGAGAAGAACCAATGGAAGAAGATGAGCCACACATAGAAGAAGAGCCACAAGAGGAGGAGGAACAGCCACACTTTTTCCCACATGGTAATATGGATATGACTCAAATGCAAGAAGCAATAGGAAGATTGTCTCAACAGTACACGAGAATCCAAGAAAGGCAAGAGGAATACCATTCTCTGTACATAAAGAACCAACAAGCACAAGAAGAAAGAGAGCTAAGAATAATGAGCAAACAAAGTGAATTCGAGTCAAGATTCCTTGTGATGCAAGAAGAACATGCTTTTCAATCTCATGAATCTTTTGGGAAGTTGGAACAAATGCAAGCTGAAAGTTTGAAGGCTTTCAAGGAGTTCACAACACTCCAAGATGCAAGGTATGAAGTACAAGCCGATTACAACATCAATAGCCAAATCAAACTGAACTATATTAGAGAACATTTGCACAACATGGATCCGGCGTTCCCAACCTTTGATGAATTCTTCAAAAAGAGAAGTGAGGTAGAAGTAAGCAGGGCTATGAGACTTGAAGATAGAGTGGAGGAGGCTATGAATAAGGCTGGCTTTTGGCAAGATCAACAGACACCAAACACGGATGGTGGGAACAATATCAGCCAAGTATATGAAAGGAGAAAGAAAAGGCATGACAAATGAAAGGTGGACTTGCTCCTTGTTCATCACTACAAAGAAAAAAGCATGCATTCTATCTGTTCTAGGTTGTCTTTGCATTTCTAAGTAGTCCTTTTTTAATTAAAAGTCTTTGCATTATGTTTGTTTCTTTCAAAATAAGTAGGCTAGTTTATGTGTGTGCTTGTGTGTTCATTTTCACTTGACAAGAAGCATGTGTTGTCCTCTGCATCTTTAAATTCAATAAAAGAACAGTTTGAATGTGAAGCAAGATAGTCTCTGTTAGATAGAAGTAGAATAAAAGTAAGTGGTGGTATGTGTGTGATTGTATAAAAACTCACTTTTAATGAATAAAGAGCCAGGATATCCCCTTCTAAGTAAAGAGTAGCCCACTGTCTATGAATCTCAATTGAATTAAATTCCTTGGTTAGAAAGAAAAACAAAAAGGAGGAAAGAAAAAAGATAGCCAAAAAGTGGCAGAACAAAAGAAAAACAAAAAGAAACAAAGCTGGACACCAATAGCTTGAACTTTAAAATATATGCCTGTGATGTCTTTGTACTAGGATCTGCTTGGATTAGTAAGCTCTTAGGAGTGCCTCAACACTCGGTGACTTGGGTTAACTAATCCGGGATCATCAGCTGAAAGTCCACTATCAAGAGCAACCTAACTACAAGGCATTTAGTAACCCAAAGAGGTGCTGGGCATCAATGTTTTAAGAAGGAATGTGAGCCAAGTGTCTATGGTGAATAATGTGTCAAGTATAAAGAAAAGAAAATGAACTTGCTACACATGACACTCAAATAAAGCTTATGAACAAAGTAATAGCCAAGGATAAAGGAATAATGAGAGGTCATAGCAGTATGTCACTTGAAGCTTGAAGGAGACTTTCTAGGCCTAGGAGTCAATAAGAAGTGAGTATTTGCATATCCACACAAAACCCCATGAACTATCAATAATACTCTGCTAGCATGAACATCCTCTTCTATTTCATTCTTTCTTCTCAATAAATCTTTTCTTGCTTGGGGACAAGTAAGCTTTAAGTTTGGTGTTGTGATGACAAGTCATCCTAGCCTATTTTAACTAGTCTTTTTCTTTTGTTTTCATTAGAATTATACACTTTCTTGAGCTACAAGCAAGCTATTTGAGTAGATTTTCATGTTTCCCTTGATTGAATCAACCATATATGAATTCATGCCATTTCATGAGAATTTATGCTATATTTGTTGCATATTATGAAAGAATGAATGTCTCATGATTTTGAGCATAGCTTTGATGTGTTTGGTTGATTAATGATAGGTGAAGAAAGCTTGGAGAAAGGTTGAAGCAAGAAGGAATAGCTAGGAGTAAAGAGAAGACAATGGAATAAGTGAAATTGAACCAGGAAGCAAAAAGCTGGACCTAAAGTTAGCATCAAACTTTTGCACAAACTTTTGGTTGAAAAGTTAGCCCCAACGTTAGCCCCCTAACTTGGAGGCTAACATTGGAACTTGAAAATTCTCCCCTGGGCTCCAAAAGTTTGCGCCAACGTTAGCCCCCTAACTTTGAGGCTAACGTTGGCACATGAATTTCTCCCCTGGGCACCAAAAGTTTGCGCCAACGTTAGCCCCCTAACTTTGAGGCTAACGTTGGCATGAGAAACTCCTCCCTGGCCACCTAACGTTTGCGCCAACGTTAGACCCCTAACTTGGAGGCTAACGTTGGCACATGAAATTACAAGGGAGAGGAGCAAAAGTTTGCGCCAACGTTAGACCCCTAACTTGGAGGCTAACGTTGGCGCCACAAGCACACTAGGCAAGGCCAACGTTAGGGTCAAAGTTAGACCCCTAACGTTGGCACCAACGTTGATATCAGCAAATTGTGCTAGCTGATATGAAAAGTTGGAGCCAAAGTTAGACCCCTAACTTTGGCTCAAACTTTTGGTCCAACTTTTGCAAAACTCAAATCCGGTTCAATTGGTTCACTTTGGTTCTTCTCCAAACTTCAAGAGCAATCAACCAAGGCCTCTTTCAACCCAATTCCACCAAGAGCAAAGGCCCAACTCAAGGCTTGAAGATCATTGGAAGAAAGTGTATAAATAGGATAGAATTCAAGTTATTCGAGAGCTTTTTGCCGGAAGAGTTTTTCTTTTGAATTTTCATAGCTTTTGGCATAGAGTGATCTTTAATTTCTTTGTTTTCATTGCTTTCAATTTCAATTACACTTGTCTTGGATCTTGGATTGGAGAATTGAAGAACTTCTGTTTCAATCTCAATCTTGGATCTCTCTGTTTTTTTACTGTTAATTGAATTTCATTTCCGGTTAATTGCTCTTCATCTATTCTCTTTACAATTTACAATTCCCTTGCAATTGTTCTTATTGGATCTAGGAAGGCATTGAGATCTAGACTTAGTTTTCTAGTCTCTGGGTCCTGAGATCCAAATCTCCAATTTACATTCTGTTTCTTGCTTTCCATGTTTATTTACTTTTCTGCTATAAGATCCGATCCAATCCCAATTCCCTTTTACTCTTCTGTTTGATGCAATTTAACTTTTCCTTGTTTAACTTCTGCAAATCTACGTCCCAATCCCCTTTACATTTCAAGCAATTTATATTCCTTGCACTTTAAGATTCCGTAATTTACATTTCTTGCACTTTAAGTTTCTGCCATTTAATTTCTTGTTCCTTAAGATTCAGCAATTTAATTTCCTGCTCTCTTTACTTTCATGCAATTTACATTCTGCAAATCACAAATCACCCAACCAACACTCGATTCGCTTGACTAAATCAACCACTAAACTAAAATTGCTCAATCCTTCAATCCCTGTGGGATCGACCTCACTCCCGTGAGTTTTTATTACTTGATGCGACCCGGTACACTTGCCGGTTAGATTGGTGTGTTTTGGGAGAAATTTATTTTTCCTCCAAAATACTCATCAGTCACTCATCTGAGAATGGAGGACATTTTGGCCCTCAAAGAACAGCTAGAAAAATCTTGGACTGTGGATTCTGGTGGCCTACTCTTTTTAAAGACGCTGCTGAATTTTGTAAATCTTGTTCCCCATGCCAAAGGTTTGGTAATATATCCAAGAGGGATGAGATGCCTCAACAAACTATGCTTTTCTGTGAAATTTTTTATGTTTGGAGCATTGACTTCATGGGTCCATTTCCAAATTCTAATGGTCATTTTTATATATTGTTAGCTGTAGATTACGTTTCTAAATGGGTGGAAGCAATTCCTACCCGCACTGATAATGCTAACACTGTTGTTTCCTTTGTTAGAAACCACGTTATTTGTCGCTTTGGATCACCACGAGCAATCGTGAGCGATCAAGGCACCTATTTCTGTAACAGGAAACTAACAGGATTATTGAAGAAGCATGGGATAGTTCATAAAGTGGCAACAGCCTACCATCCCCAGACTAATGGGCAAGCTGAGGTGTCTAACAGAGAGATAAAGAGTATATTGCAGAAGATAGTCAAACCTCATAGAAGGGACTGGAGCACTAGGCTACAAGATGCACTCTGGGCATACAGAACAGCATACAAGACACCCATTGGGATGAGTCCCTTCCGCTTACTTTATGGAAAAGTTTGTCACCTCCCAGTTGAGGTAGAGCACAAAGCCTTTTGGGCAGTAAAGGAGTGTAATATGGGATTTGAGAAAGCCGGAGTTGAAAGGAAGTTGCAACTACAAGAATTAGAAAGCCTTCGCCTAGAAGCTTATGAGAACTCAAGGCGGTACAAGGAAAAGATGAAGGATGTGCATGATAAGCACATCAAGAGGAGAGAGTTCCAACCTGGGGACTTTGTCCTCCTTTACAACTCTAGACTAAGGCTCATGCCAGGCAAGTTGAGATCAATATGGGAAAGTCCATATAGAGTAGAGAAGGCTGAGCCATATGGCGTCTTCCATCTGAGTCATCCTTCAAGCTCTGATTTCCTCAAAGTTAATGGGCATCGCTTAAAGCTATATCATGGTGAGAAGGCGACAAAACCCAAGGAGCTAGAGATCTTCCTCTTGGAGGATCCACCCACAGTAGAAGACTGAGCTAGTGGAGCGTCCAACTTAAGGACATTAAAGCAATGTGCTAGGTGGGAGACAACCCACCATGGTATGATCGTTCCTTTCCTTCTTCTTCTTAGTTTTATTTTTCAAAAACTCTTCTCATTATTAGCATATTTAGTTTGCATCCTCATCTGCATATTGGATATTTATAAAAAAAAAAAGAGGCTCGGGACGCAACAGCGTCGCCGACGCGTCCGCGTCGCAGAAGAGTAAGAAAGAAAATAAATCGAACAGAGAGTCACGCGGGAGCGTGGCTGGAGGCGTGCCTTTGGCACAAATTACCCCATGCGACCGCGTCGCTGACGCGTCCGCGTCATAGAGGAAACATGTCTCCCACGCGTCCGCGTCACCCATGCAGTCGCGTGACCTGAAAATCGATGTAAGACAGGGTGCATGACCGAAAGTTGTGCTGTAGTGGTGCTGGTCTGGTGCTGAACGCACAAGCCTTACCACGCGGACGCATGGCTCACGCGTTCGCATCATATTCGAATATTGGCCACCCATGCGATCGTGTCAACCACGCGACCGCGTCACCTTGGAATTTGGCTATAATGAGTTTTGAACAGAGAGTTATACGAGCGCGAGGCTGCCCTTACGCCAGTAGCACAAAACGAATCATGCGTCCGCGATACTGACGCGACCGCGTCGATTCATATCAGTGAAAGTCGCGCGAACGCGTACCCCACGTGTCCGCGTTGCTTGCGCTGCACAGCTTATCCTAATTTTCCAAAATATCTTATCTTTCTCTTCCCCAAATCCTATTTTTTCTTTTCCCTCCTTATTTCTTTCTTCCACTTTCTTCCTTCTTCCTTCTTCCTTCTTCCTTCTTCCTTCTTTGTCACTTTCTACTTTCTCTCTCTCTCACCACCATTATCTAGTTTTTTCTTTTCTTCATCCCTCTTTACTTTTCTATTCTTTTTTTTTTTATGTTTTCTTCTCCTTTTCTTTTCTTTTTACTTGCATTATCCATGTTTTCCTTTTCTTTCTTTTTCTTTTAATTGGTGTTGGAAATTTATTAGGGTCATCATTATTCTTTATGATTTGCTTGTGGGTTGTTACAAAATTGTTTGGCAATTATATATTAATTTTTAAGGGTTGCTTGCATGTTCAATTTAATACATTCAATAACTTATTCACCATGCATGCTATGTGTTTGTGAAAACGCCCGTATGGCATTGTACACTATTTTTTTTAGATCTCTTTTAATCTACTACTCTATATGCTTACTTTTCACAAAATCTTTTTTTATATTTCATTAGTTAACTATAATTGTTAATACAAACAGATTGTTAGTATGACAGACTTGGTAATCTAATTTAGACATTAAATGCTTGATCTATGCTATTCACGCCTTTGCATGCATGCCAATAAACACCTTGCATTTAATTGTTCCCATATGCACCTGCTATAATTTTAACCCTCTTCTATTACCATTCGATGTCGTGATATATTTGTTTAGTGATTTCAGGAATTATAGGGTAGGAATGGCCTAGAAGAACGAAAGAAAGCATGCACAAAAGGAGGGAACATGAAGATTTGAATTTTTGGGAAAATAGCATTGGCGCGCGCGCGCACTCTACGAGCACGCATGGATGAGGATGGCTGGAAGCGGCGTTCAAGGATGGACACATCCATGCGGATCAGAAGATTTCTGTCGACGGGCACACGCACTTGTCACGCACGCATGGATCACAAAAGTAATTGGCGCGCACGCACACATGGCGCGCACGTGCGAGAAGCTGCACGTGACCACATTAAAGGAAATCGTGCCTAGCAATTTCTGAGGCTCATGAGGCCCAATTTCAAGCTATTTCTGCATGGAAAAGACCCAAGGACGCTAGGGGAAAGAAGGGAATCATTCATTTTACACTAAGACACAATTTTAGCTAGTTTTTGCGTTCTTTGTTCTTCTAGAGAGAGAAACCCTTGTTCCTCTCTAGATCTAGTTTTAATTTGATCTTCCCTTGTTGAATTCTGAATTAGATCTTGTTAATTACTAATTTTTGATAGTTTAATTTGAATTCCTTAGTATAATTTGGCTTAGATCTTGTGATAGTTTTATGAGTTCTTGTCAATTGTCATTTTATACCCATTTCATGAATGTTGTGAATTCTACTTTGTTGATGTTGCATTGTTGATTTCTATGATTAATTGTGTTATTTGGATGATTCTATGTTGATAATTGTTAGTGGGTACTTGTTAATTTCAATCTAATTGCAATTTGAACATGTCTTTTATTAATGCTTACCAAGTGTTTGATGAATTGTTTACCTTGATTATGGAGTAGTACCTTTCACTCTTGGCCTAGGCTAAGGGAATTGGGTAAACTTGAGTCATTGGGTCTAATGGATTTGATGATTTTGGAGCCCTTAGTGGTCAATTTGATAACCATTGACGCTAGCCTTCTATTAAGTCAATTAGTAGTAACCAAACCATTTGATGTACTTCAAGTATAGAAGTACACTTAATGAGTTTGGTTCCTCATAATTGTCAAGATATAGTTATTAGACAAGGATGGTGACCCCAATTCCCATGCCTAGCCAAGAGTTGCTTTTATCATTCCTATTTGAAAACCCAAAATTCTTAACTACTTGTCTTAGTTATAGTCGCTTGTTTAGTTTAGAATAGAATCGTATTGGATGCTACTTTGTGAGTTTGGAATTGCTCATGTCTTGCTTAGTTATCTGAATTAGTTTCTTGCATTGTAAGATTCCTTGCTTGTTAAGATTCTTAGTTTAAATTCTTGCTCATGATTCATAACCCCGAAATTCTAACCAATATTGAAGCACATGTTTTTCCATTTCTTGTGAGACAACCAGAGGTTTGAATGCTTCGGTTATTTCTATTGGGGTTGAATTTGTGACAACCAAATCCCTCTCTAAATTTGATCCTCGAGGCTTGTTGTTGGTAGAGCTATACTTGCAACGCAACTTTATTCAGAAATTTTTTACCGACATAGCATCCTCTCGATCCATCAAATTTTTGGCACCGTTGCCGGGGAGTGGTTGCAACATATGCCTTGATATTGTAGATAGTTTAATTACTTTCAATAACTAGCTATAGTTTAGATTTCTTTTACATTTGTGCTATGACTCTCAAGTTTGATAACTCGGTCTCAACCGGATTCTAGCTTAGCCAATTTTGATCCCGAGATTGAAAGAACTTTGTTACATACACGGCAAGATAGACGGAGGTTGGATTATATGGCTAGTACTTCAGCCTCTCTTGAGGAACATACCGAATCACTAGGCGGTACTGAAAGTGACTCGGAGTCTGCTACTTCTGATGCACGGAAACTTGTCTCTGAACAAATTTCCTTCGGCAAGTATACTGAATTGTCGTCAAGTAAAAACTCACAGTAGAGTGAGGTCGAATCCCACAGGGATTGATTGGTCAAGCAACTTTAATTGGAAGAACGTTCTAGTTGAGCTAAGCAGAAAGTGAGTTGAGAATTGCAGGAAATTAAATGGCAGGAAAGTAAATAGCAGAAAATAAATGACGGGAAGTAAATTGCAGAATCTTAAATGGGGAAGAGAAGTTTAGCATGAAAGTAAATGGCAATAAGTAAAGAGAATGGGTCAGATCAGAAATGGGGAATTCATTGGGCTTAGGAGATGTTGCATTCTCCGGATCAAGTTCATTTTCATATCTTCCTCAATCAATGCATTCATTGATCTCCTTGGCAATCTTAAGTGATTGAATTCCAATTCCTTGGTAATTCAATCTCTCAAATCAAATCAATAGCCAATTCCTTGGTCTAATTGCTCATGAGAAGAGATGAAGTGTGGTCACTGATTATACCACATGTATTTCCAAATCAAAGTATTGGGAGAATTATATGTCACCATATCCGCCCAAACCCCAATTTGGTCCAACATGAGAAAACATTTCTAGCATGATCTCTTCATCCCTTTTCCAAGGTTTAGAAGAGATCCAAGTATGAATAGCATCTTTTCCAAGATAACTACTCAATTGGATGAAGATTGAAAGCTTTCTAGTAAAATCAAGAGAAAAGAAAGAAGAAGGATTATGAAAACTATTATTGATCCATCAAATTACAACAGAGCTTCCTAACCCAATGAAAGGGGTTTAGTTGTTCATAGCTCTGGGAATGGAAAGCAAAGATGGAGAGTACATTCTGAAAGTTAAACTAGAAGTACAGAGAAAGTAAAATACAGAGAGTAATTCTAATAATGCCAAAAGCTCCTCTTTCTAGTTCAAAGCTCTCCCTATTTATACTACTCTTCTGATCTTCTAGTTGGCTCTTCAATTCTTGGATATGGGCCTTTGGATCTTGAGTTGAAGCAGTTATCTTCTTTAGTGGGCTCAGCTTTACTTGCAGAGAAAGTGTGAAGTAGGCAGGGACTTTAGCTTAGGGTATTAGTGGTGTTAACGTTAAGTGAAAATGAGGGGTTGAGAACGTTAGTGACAATTACCTTTTTCACTAACATTCCTAACCCTAAGTGGTCCACGTTAACTTCAACGTTAGTGGCACTAACATGACCACTAACGTTGACCCTTGGCCCTTCGCAAACGTTACTGGGGTTTACCTTTTTCAATAACGTTGAGAGTACCCCTTTTTCCCTACGTTAGAGTTCACGTTAGAATAGTTAACGTGGCCTTTAACGTGGGCTTGCCAAATCTTCGAGAGTGTTAGTGACACTTACCTTTGTCACTAACCCTTCAGAACGCCCCTGCTTCCCACGTTAGAGTTCACATTAACTAAGTTAAAGTTACTTCTAACGTGGTAATGATAGCCATCTCCAATGTTAGTGACAAAGGTGAGTGTCACTAACGTTGGCTCATCATCCCTCTTCTCCACGTTAGCTTCCATGTTAATGTAATTAACGTGGCTCATAGTGGCTCAATCCAACGTTAGTGACAAAGGTGAGTGTCACTAACGTTGGTGATTCTTGCTCCCTCCACGTTAGAGTCCATGTTAACTAGGTTAATGTGGCTTTTAACGTAGCCAATATGGGCTTAGTCCAACGTTAGTGACAAAGGTGAGTGTCACTAGCGTTGGCATCATCTTCTTCTTCCACGTTAGAGCTCACGTTAACTAAGTTAATGTGGCTCTTAACGTGGCCAATTGCCCCTTTTAGAACATTAGCGGCACTTACTTTTACCACTAACATTGGAGTTCTATTTCTCTTCCATGTTAACATAGTTAACGTGGCAACTAACATGGGCTATGATGGCTCACGAAGGCGTTATTGGCAATCACTTTTCTCATTAACGTTGCAAGCTAGCCTTCATTCCACGTTAGTGGTCACGTTAGCTAGACTAACGTGGCTGCTAACGTGGTTCTTCCTTGCTTCCTTTATCTTGAAATCAAGCAATAAAGTGCATCAAAGCTCTGATCCAAGTTATGAGACATTCATCATTCAATTTGTCCTTTAATTCATGCATAATTCTCATGAAATCATGTAAAATTCACAATGTTTGCTTGAATCAAAATGTAAGTGATTATTTACCCAAAAACTTGCTTATTTCCTAAGAAAATGCATGAAACTACCTTAAAACCATAAAGAAAAGGTCAGTGAAACTGGCCAAAATGCCCTGGCATCACAATACCAAACTTAAAGCTTGCTTGTCCCTAAGCAAGTACTGGAACAAGAGAATGATGAATGAAATGACAAGAGGAATGAATCATTATTATGGAAGTCATGTTCTTGGTTTTATGGGGGTTTCATGCATAGCAACTTAGGTTCATTCTTTTACTGGCTTTCAGACCATTATAATGCCTTGGAATACTCACCTGATTGCACCTTTTGAGACTTTTATTTATTGATCCCTTTGTCTTTCCAAGGTTTATTTCTTCCTTAGGCTAAGTGTTATGTGAGGGGGCAACTCTTTAAGATAAGCTTTCAGCCAACACTCCCGAACCAGTTGGTTCAAGGTGCTAGGTGTTGAAACACCCTTAAGGACTTACTCCCTTAAGTCTCTTTCCCCCATACATGCACACCACAAGCACATGGTTTGTTATTTTCTTTCCTTGAGGTCTTGGTGTCCAGCACCTCTTTGGGTTACTAGATGTTCTGTAGCAAGGTTGCTCTTGATAGTGGATTTTCAGTTGATAATCCCGGGTTAGTTAACCCAAGTTACCAAGTGATGAAGCACTCCTAAGAACTTATTCATCCAAGCAGATCCTTGGTACAAGAGCACCACAGACACATCCCTCAAGTTTCAAGCCCTTGGTGCCTAGCCTTATTCTTTATTAACTTTTCTTTCTTTTTTTCAACCCTTATTGTTTTTTCCTTTTTCTTATTAGGATCTTATTATTTATCTAGTCTCATGGGGTGTGTTTCAAGCATATGATTCAAGACAGATAGTTGCCTTCCCACCTTGTTGGTGAACCAACTTAGCTAAGTGATTACTACACCACAAATTTAAGGACCTACTCCACAACTTGAACATCACTCTGGTCTTTCATAACATCTCTTTTTATTGGACTTAAAAGGACAAGCATACAATAAGCAAGATGAAAATGAAGGCAGGCAATTTGACTAGCAAGTATAGACCTAGGCAAAAGCAAATTTAAAGACAGAATTGAAAATTCCTAAGCTACTATGGAATCATGTTCTATTTCATACATGATTTTTCTTATTTAAAAAAAAACTTGAAAAAGAAAGATGGAACAATGAGGGAACTCCACCACCTTTTACCCATGGGGTTGTTCGCGCTCTCCTTCTTGTTTGTCCTCTTTGTGTCCACTTGTGCTTCCTTGCATATGTGCCAGTCTAGCTTTTTTCCAATCTTCAAGTGCCTTCCTTACTGATTCATGACTCTTTTCTACCCTCTCTCTTTCTTCTTGTGCTAATTCATCCTTCACTTCTTCATAGCTTATGATTCCCGGATGTAGTATAGGCAGTTCTCCGACTAAGTATCCGAGCCTGGCCTGAGTGTTCACCTGTTGTCCAGTCTGGCTCATGTAAACTCCTTTTGAAAACGCCCTGTGTTCGTCGAAGAGTTCTGCCTGTTCTAATTGTTTCCGATGCATTTCATGTATGTGTGCACCTTGATGTGCTTGGATGTTGATTAGCTTTTGGATGGCTTCTTGTTGTTGATCCTGCCTTTGTTCCAACCTGTGGAAGGATTCTCCCCATTGTTTTCCTTGCTCCAGTTGCTGCTCCATCAATTGTCTTTGCCACTCCCCTTGTTGATTCATCCATCTAGATAGTGACTCTTCTTGACGGTTTATCAACTGTAGGTGAAGCTCTTTTTGTGCCCCTTGATTTTCCAAGTATTGTCTAGATAAGCCATCAGTAGCTTCCTATAGTTGGTGCATGTCCAAAGGGGCTTGCTCTTCTAGGTTCTGTCCTTCTACCACTTGGTGCACTGGCCTCTTTCTTATCCTTCGTTGGGGTAGGGGAGATGCAACAGCACGCATATGCCGGACAGTAATTGGGATACTAACTTTTATCCATTCGAGGTTTTCATCTTCGAACACCACCCCTGCCTTGTCACACAGGCGGACAATGGTGCTGGGATAGCCTAACCTTCCCCCTGAATCACTTTTCTCAGCCATCTTCCTAATGTCTTGGGCTATGAGGTCATGCACCTTGATCTCCTTATAATTTCGAACCACCCCTTTGCTTTAGGGGTGAAATCACCTCTTTTTATGAATTTGGGCTTCCCATTGGGATCTCTCACCCAATCCGCTCCTTGTACGCAGATATCTTTCACAATTTGGTCATAATTAGGACTACCATCTATTCGGGATTGATAGCTTTCTTCCTCGAATGGTATGGTTCGTAGCTTCAACACCCTCATGATGCTCATGGGACTAAAATCCACAGTTACTCCTCTCACAAAGCTTATAAAAGATTCCTCTTTCCTATCATACCTCACTGCGTTTGCGTAAAACTCTCTTACGAGCGTTGCATTTATCCTCGCGGTGACTGGATCGGTGAGGAGCTCCCATCTTCTCTTTTCTACCTTCTCTGTGATTTCGGGGCACTCAGTTTTCTTGACTTGAAAGCCTAGCTCATATATGATCTTCTTATCAGCCATCCATCCAAATTGAAGTGCATGGTGATGAGTATTTTGGTGAAAGTAAATTTCCCCCAAAACACACAAATCTAACCGGCAAGTGTACCGGGTCGTATCAAGTAATAAAAACTCACGGGAGTGAGGTCGATCCCACAGGGATTGAAGGATTGAGCAATTTTAGTTTAGTGGTTGATTTAGTCAAGCGAATCGAGTGTTGGTTGGGTGATTTGTGATTTGCAGAAAGTAAATTGCATGAAAGTAAAGAGAGCAGGAAATTAAATTGCTGAATCTTAAGGAACAAGAAATTAAATGGCAGAAACTTAGAGTGCAAGAAATGTAAATTGCGGAATCTTAAAGTGCAAGGAATGTAAATTGCTTGAAATGTAAAGGGGATTGGGGCGTGGGTTTGCAGAAATTAAACAAGGAAAAGTTAAATTGCATCAAACAGAAGAGTAAAAGGGAGTTGGGATTGGATCGGATCTTATAGCAGAAAAGTAAATGAACATGGAAAGCAAGAAACAGAATGTAAATTGGAGATTTGGATCTCAGGACCCAGAGACTAGAAAACTAAGTCTAGATCTCAATGCCTTCCTAGATCCAATAATAACAATTGCAAGGGAATTGTAAATTGCAAAGAGAATAAATGAAGAGCAATTAACCGGAATTGAAATTCAATTAACAGTAAAGAAACAGAGAGATCCAAGATTGAGATTGAAACAGAATTTCTTCAATTCTCCAATCCAAGATCCAAGACAAGTGTAATTGAAATTGAAAGCAATGAAAACAAAGAAATTAAAGATCACTCTATGCCAAAAGCTATGAAAATTCCAAAGAAAAACTCTTCCGGAAAAAGCTCCCTCAAGAACTTGAATTCTATCCTATTTATACACTTTCAAAAATGATCTTCAAGCCTTGAGTTGGGCCTTTGCTCTTGGTGGAATTGGGTTGAAAGAGGCCTTGGTTGATTGCTCTTGAAGTTTGGAGAAGAACCGAAGTGAACCAATTGAACCGGGTTTGAGTTTTGCAAAAGTTGGACCAAAAGTTTGAGCCAAAGTTAGAGCTCCAACTTTTCATATCAGCTAGCACAATTTGCTGATATCAACGTTGGTGCCAACGTTAGGGGTCTAACTTTGACCCTAACGTTGGCCTTGCCTAGTGTGCTTGTGGCGCCAACGTTAGCCACCAAGTTAGGGGGCTAACGTTGGCACAAACTTTTGCTCCTCTCCCTTGTAATTTCATGTGCCAACGTTAGCCTCAAAGTTAGGGGGCTAACGTTGGCGCAAACTTTTGGTGCCCAGGGGAGAAATTCATGTGCCAACGTTAGCCTCAAAGTTAGGGGGCTAACGTTGGCGCAAACTTTTGGAGCCCAGGGGAGAATTTTCAAGTTCCAACGTTAGCCTCCAAGTTAGGGGGCTAACGTTGGGGCTAACTTTTCAACCAAAAGTTTGTGCAAAGGTTTGATGCTAACTTTAGGTCCAGCTTTTTGCTTCCTGGTTCAATTTCACTTATTCCATTGTCTTCTCTTTACTCCTAGCTATTCCTTCTTGCTTCAACCTTTCTCCAAGCTTTCTTCACCTATCATTAATCAACCAAACACATCAAAGCTATGCTCAAAATCATGAGATATTCATTCTTTCATAATATGCAACAAATATAGCATAAAACCTCATGAAATGGCATGAATTCATATATGGTTGATTCAATCAAGGGAAACATGAAAATCTACTCAAATAGCTTGCTTGTAGCTCAAGAAAGTGCATAATTCTAATGAAAACAAAAGAAAAAGACTAGTTAAAATAGGCTAGGATGACTTGTCATCACAACACCAAACTTAAAGCTTGCTTGTCCCCAAGCAAGAAAAGATTTATTGAGAAGAAAGAATGAAATAGAAGAGGATGTTCATGCTAGCAGAGTATTATTGATAGTTCATGGGGTTTTGTGTGGATATGCAAATACTCATTTCTTATTGACTCCTAGGCCTAGAAAGTCTCCTTCAAGCTTCAAGTGACATACTGCTATGACCTCTCATTATTCCTTTATCCTTGGCTATTACTTTGTTCATAAGCTTTATTTGAGTGTCATGTGTAGCAAGTTCATTTTCTTTTCTTTATACTTGACACATTATTCACCATAGACACTTGGCTCACATTCCTTCTTAGAACATTGATGCCCAGCACCTCTTTGGGTTACTAAATGCCTTGTAGTTAGGTTGCTCTTGATAGTGGACTTTCAGCTGATGATCCCGGATTAGTTAACCCAAGTCACCAAGTGTTGATGCACTCCAAAGAGCTTAATAATCCAAGCAGATCCTAATACAAAGACACCACAGGTATATATTCTAAGGTTCAAGCTATTGGTGTCCAGCTTTGTTTCTTTTTGTTTTTCTTTTGTTCTGCCACTTTTTGGCTATCTTTTTTTCTTTCCTCCTTTTTGTTTTTCTTTCTAACCAAGGAATTTAATTCAATTGAGATTCATAGACAGTGGGCCACTCTTTACTTAGAAGGGGATATCCTGGCTCTTTATTCATTAAAAGTGAGTTTTTATACAATCACACACATGCCACCACTTACTTTTATTCTACTTCTATCTAACAGAGACTATCTTGCTTCACATTCAAACTGTTCTTTAATTGAATTTAAAGATGCAGAGGACAACACATGCTTCTTGTTCAGTGAAAGTAAACACACAAGTACACACATAGACTAGCTTACTTATTTTAAATTGAAACAGAAATGCTGAACAGACTACTACACTAACAGTTACTGCTAAGATGGGCATATTCACACTTCCAATTTAGAGCAATTCAATGCTGATGGAGTTAAGTGACAATACAAACTCTTGGTGGCTTCTTCTTCTTTCTCTCAGCTAATGGTGTGTAGTCCTCCCAAGAGAGTGATTGTATTCCTGCAGTGTTAATGGAAGTTGCTTGTTTCTCGAGCCCTTAGATGACTGGTTAGTGTGCAAGACTTTTTTGTAGGCGTTTGAACTTACTTTGGTGTGTGAACACCAAACTTAGTCCCTTGTCATGTTTCTTATGCATAACCATATGAGAAAGCCTGAGTCTTTGCTAAAGGTAATAAAACTAAAAACTAGAAACAGACAATGATTAAATGATTTATCAGGTTGCTTGGAGCTAGTAACCCTTTGTGCAGAAGGTGAGAATGTGCTTTTAAGTGAGATTTTGATGGAACACCAAACTTAGAATCCTTTATTCTCCCTTAAATTGTTTTGGTGTGAAACACCAAACTTAGCTCCTTGCAATACATACCAATCATTTAACCTTTTTATTGAAATAACTATGAAAAGAAAACTACCTCAGGTTGGGTTGCCTCCCAACAAGCGCTCTTTTATTGTCACTAGCTTGACACCTTTCAATTCTTTTTAAGAGGGCTGTAGGTGTTGAACCTCTTTTTCCTTAACCCATTGTCCTCCCAAGTACAGCTTTGCTCTGTGACCATTTACTGTGAATTGATTATTCGTTGCCTCATCTAGCAGTTCAATATTCCCATAGGGAAAAATCTTTGTCACCAAGTATGGGCCAGTCCACTTAGACTTCAGTTTGCCAGGGAAGATTTTAAGCCTCGAATTATACAGGAGCACTTGCTGTCCTGGCTTGAATTCCTTCTTTGTGATCTTCTTGTCATGCCACTTCTTAGCTCTCTCTTTGTATATCTTCGCACTTTCATAAGCTTCTAGTCTAAATTCATCCAACTCATTTAGTTGTAACAACCTTTTTTCTCCTGCAGCTTGGGGATCAATGTTGAGGAGTTTAGTGGCCCAAAAAGCTCTGTGTTCAAGCTCTACAGGGAGGTGGCAGGATTTGCCATACAATAGCTGAAAGGGTGACTTGCCAATGGGAGTTTTAAAAGCTGTCCTATACGCCCACAATGCATCCTCTAACTTTCTAGCCCAATCTTTTCTTGTGATTCCCACTGTTTTCTCTAGGATCTTCTTTAATTCTCTATTTGCAAGTTCAGCTTGGCCGTTAGTCTGAGGATGGTAAGGTGTGGCCACTTTGTGAATTACTCCATACTTGTGGAGGAGTTTCTCCATTTGTTTGTTGCAAAAGTGACTACCACCATCACTAATAAGACCCTTTGGCACTCCATACCTAGTGAAAATGTGTTTTTTTAGGAATTGGAGGACAATCTGTGCATCACAGGTGGTTGTAGCTATGGCTTCCACCCACTTTGAGACATACTCCACTGCTACCAAGATGTATCTAAAAGAATAAGAAGGAGGAAAAGGCCCCATGAAATCAATTCCCCATAGATCGAACAATTCTAATTCTAGGATAAAGTTTTGAGGCATCTCATTCCTTTTTGTTAATCCTCCTGCTTTCTGGCATTCATTACATTGGTGTACATATTCTCTGGTATCCTTGAAGATAGTTGGCCAATAGAAGCCACTCTGCAGTATTTTTGTGGCTGTTTTTTCTGGGCCAAAGTGTCCACCATAAGCTGAACCATGACAATGCCACAAGATGTCCCTGATTTCACTTTCGGGAACACACCTTCTGATTACTCCATCAGAGCATCTTTTGAACAAGAAGGGTTCATCCCATGAGAATTTCCTTGCTTCGTTGATCAACTTCTTCACTTATTGCTTAGAGAACTCTTGCGGTATCTTCCTTCCCACTTTGTAATTTGCTATGTCAGCAAACCAAGGTGCTTGCTGGATTTGCAGAAGGTACTCATTTGGGAAGCTTTCATTTATGGGCTGGGATGCTCTTTGACTTGTTTCATGTGGTAGTCTCGACAGATGATCAGCGACCTGATTTTCAGTGCCCTTCCTATCTCTTATCTCTATGTCAAATTCTTGTAGGAGCAATATCCACCTGATGAGTCTTGGTTTAGCATCCTGCTTTGACATCAAATACTTAAGTGCAGCATGATCAGTGTAAACCACAACTTTGGATCCTACTAGATATGATCTAAACTTATCAAATGCATAGACTACAGCTAGCAATTCTTTTTCTGTTGTGGTGTAATTTCTTTGGGCCTCATTCAACACTTTACTTGCATAATATATGACATGATGCAAATTTCCCTTCTTTTGCCCAAGTACAGCACCAATTGCAAGATCACTTGCATCACACATGAGTTCAAAAGGTAATTCCCAATCTGGAGGTGTGATGATTGGTGCTGTTGTGAGTCTAATTTTTAAAGTTTCAAAGGCATGCTGGCAGTTTTCATCGAAAACAAAAGGGTTATCAAGCATTAACAGATTACTCAAAGGTTTGGCTATTTTTGAAAAGTCCTTGATAAACCTTCTGTAAAATCCGGCATGCCCCAAGAAACTTCTAACAGATTTCACATTAATTGGTGGAGGGAGTTTTTCTATGATCTCAACCTTTGCCTTATCAACCTCTATCCCCTTTTTTGAAACTTTATGGCCAAGAACAATCCCTTCGGGTACCATGAAATGGCATTTCTCCCAGTTTAAAACCAAATTAGTTTTTTGGCACCGTTTCAAGACAAGGGTTAAATGGGTTAGGCAAGCATTGAAATTATCACCAAAAACAGAGAAGTCATCCATGAAAACTTCTAAAAATTTTTCGACCATATCAGAGAAGATGGAGAGCATACACCTTTGAAATGTGGCAGGGGCGTTGCAGAGTCCAAAGGGCATCCTCCGATATGCAAAAACTCCAAATGGACATGTAAAGGCAGTTTTCTCTTGGTCCTTGGGGTCCACCACGATTTGATTATACCCAGAATATCCGTCCAAAAAGCAGTAATAGGCATGGCCGGCTAACCTTTCCAGCATCTGATCAATGAATGGGAGAGGGAAATGATCCTTCCGGGTGGCATCATTCAATCTTCTATAGTCTATGCACATCCTCCACCCAGTCACTGTTCTAGTAGGGATTAACTCATTCTTCTCATTAGTGATGACCGTCATTCCTCCCTTCTTTGGTACCACTTGAACCGGGCTCACCCATGGGCTGTCAGATATTGGGAAGATTATCCCTGCATTCCACAACTTCATTACTTCCTTCTGGACCACTTCCTTCATTGTGGGATTTAATCTTCTTTGCGGTTGAACAACTGGTTTGGAATTATTTTCCAAGAGGATCTTATGCATACATACTGCAGGGCTGATTCCCTTCAGGTCATCAATGGTCCACCCTAAAGCATCTTTGTGAGCTTTGAGTACGTCAAGAAGTTCTCCTTCTTCCTTCTTTGTCAGGGATGAATTAATGATTACTGGGAAGCTCTCCGATGTGCCAAGGAATGCATATTTGAGATGGGTGGGTAAAGGTTTCAATTCTTGTCTTCGTACATCTTCCTTCTTACCTTGCCTTTCATCTTGCTCAGTAGAGGTCTCAGCCACTTGTTCCTCTTTTGCCCCTTGATTTCCTTCTTGCTCTTGAAAATTTTCTTCCAATGTTTCTTCCACCAAACTATCTATCATATCCACTCTTACGTAATCCTCTTGCTCAGGAGCGTTTTGCATTGATTTGAACACATTTATGATCATTTGTTCATTATGGACCCTGAAGGTCATTTCTCCTTTTTCTACATCAATGATGGCCCTTGCTGTGTGTAGAAATGGCCTTCCCAGAATGATTGATTCATTTTCTTCTTCTTCAGTGTCCAAAATTACGAAATCTGCTGGGAAAATAAACTCCCCAACCTTCACCAACAGATTCTCCACAATTCCATTGGGTGTCTTGATTGATCTGTCAGCCATGACTAGTGACATCCTGGTGGGTTTAAGCTCTTCTATGGAAAGTTTTCTCATCATTGAGAGAGGCATTAAATTGATGCTGGCACCCAGGTCACAAAGAGCCTTGTTGAGAATTATCTTGCCAACAGTGCATGAGACTACAAAGCTTCCCGGATCTTTAAGTTTTGGTGGAATACCCCGTTGGATCACAGCACTGCATTCCTCGGTGAGTAATATGGTTTCCCTTTCAAGCCAACTTCTTTTCTTGTTGATAAGATCCTTCAGAAATTTGGAATATAGAGGCATTTGCTCAAGTGCTTCAGCCAAGGGAATATTGATTTCCAGCTTCTTAAAAATCTCAAGGAATTTGTGAAAATGCTGGTCTTTAACCTCTTTGTTAAACCTCTGGGGATATGGCAGTGGACGTGTGATGCTCTGCTGTCCCTGAGCTACTTCCTTTGAGCTATGTGGCTGGTTGTCCTTCTCTTTAAATTTCTCAGTGCCTTTGTTTGGCATCACAACTTGCTCCTTCGCCTCATCTGCCTTTGTTTGCTTCTCATCCTCCGTTGGTTCTTTGATGTTTTCTGCTTGCTTCCTTGTAGTGTCATTGTTGCTTATCAATGTTCTCCCACTCCTTAATTGTATTGCCTTGCATTCCTCCTTGGGATTTGGAATTGTGTCACTGGGCAGTGAGTTTGAAGGTCTCTCAACAGATACTTGCTTGGAGAGTTGCCCCATCTGTCTCTCTAGGCTCTTTAGGGATGCTTCCTGATTCTTGGTTACCATTTCCTGGTGTTTCAACATTTTGTCTATCATGGCTTCCAAGTGAGTGATTCTTTGGGCTTCAGGTGATACTTGAGGTGGGTTATGAGATGTGGGTGGTGGATAGTAGGCATTTTGGTTGGTGGGTTGGTTATTAGATTGGTATTGGTTGAGGTTGGGGTAGTTGTTTTGAGGTTTTCTGTAGGGGTTTTGGTTAGTCTGCTGCTGGTTGTGGTTTTGGTTGCTTCTTGGGTTGTGTTGGTTTGAGTTCCTCTGCTATGGTTGTTGGTTTTGGGTATAGTTATCTCCCCATCTGAGGTTTGGGTGGTTCTTCCAGGATGGATTGTATGTATCACCATACACTTCATTTGGTCCTTGGTTGTGCATATACTGTACTTGCTCTTGTTGTTGTTCTTCTTGAGTTTCTTCACTCTGTCCCCATGTGGTTGATGGTTGGCTGGTGTTAACTGCTGCAACTTGGAGACTATCAATCCTCTTGGCCATTTGCTCAAATTGTTGTTGAATTTGCTGCTGCATCATCTTGTTTTGAGCCAAGATTGAATCCACTCCTTCTAGCTCCATTACTCCTCTTCTTTGTGAGGGTTGGCGGCCTCTTTGATGAGCAAAAAAATATTGGTTGTTGGACACCATATCAATGAGTTCTTGAGCTTCTTCTGCAGTTTTCATGAGTTGCAAGGAACCTCCAGCTGAATGATCCAAAGCTTCCTGGGATTTCAGTGTCAAGCCTTCATAGAAGTTTTGAAGCTTCTCCCACTCATTAAACATGGCAGGGGGACATTTCCTTATCAGAGCCTTGTACCTCTCCCATGCCTCATAGATGGGTTCGACCTCCATTTGTGTAAATGTTTGAACCTCAGCCTTTAACCTTATAATCCTCTGAGGTGGATAAAATTTTGCAAGGAACTTAGTTACCAAATCATCCCAGTTGTTGATGCTGTACCTTGGAAAAGATTCTAACCATTGAGTGGCCTTGTCCCTGAGAGAAAATGGGAATAGCATCAGCTTGTAACTGTCAGGGGGCACTCCATTAGTTTTGACAGTGTTGCATATCCTCAAGAAAGTGGATAAATGTTGGTGTGGGTCCTCAAGTGGTCCTCCACCAAAAGAGCAATTGTTCTGAACCAAAGTGATGAGTTGTGGCTTGAGTTCAAAATTGTTAGCATTGACATTTGGAGCCAAGATGCTGCTCCCACAATGTCTAGGATTTGCAAAGGTGTAGGAAGCCAAAACTCTCCTCTGGGGTGGGTTGCCATTGTTGTTGTCTTCTCCACCTGGTGGATTGGTTAAATGTTCCTCCATCTCTTGGAATTCTTCTTCTGATTCCTCTTCTCCAACAATATTTTTCCCTCTTTCAGCTCTTCTTAACCTCCTGAGAGTTCTTTCGTCTTGTTCATGAAAATTGGGTATGGTTCTTCTTGTACCTGACATACAAGCAGAACATGAGAAAGGCACAAAACCAGTGACACTTCAATTTACTGCCAGATTGAAGTGTTAGTTAGTTTAAGCAAAAAATCAAACAGCTAGTGGGTTAATCAAAATTAAAGACAAAGTGCTTGATCTAGATCACCACCTCACTTTATCATTGTCAATTAAATTAATCCCGGGCAACGGCGCCAAAAACTTGATGAGTATTTTGGTGAAAGTAAATTTCCCCCAAAACACACAAATCTAACCAGCAAGTGTACCGGGTCGTATCAAGTAATAAAAACTCACGGGAGTGAGGTCGATCCCACAGGGATTGAAGGATTGAGCAATTTTAGTTTAGTGGTTGATTTAGTCAAGCGAATCGAGTGTTGGTTGGGTGATTTGTGATTTGCAGAAAGTAAATTGCATGAAAGTAAAGAGAGCAGGAAATTAAATTGCTGAATCTTAAGGAACAAGAAATTAAATGGCAGAAACTTAGAGTGCAAGAAATGTAAATTGCGGAATCTTAAAGTGCAAGGAATGTAAATTGCTTGAAATGTAAAGGGGATTGGGGCGTGGGTTTGCAGAAATTAAACAAGGAAAAGTTAAATTGCATCAAACAGAAGAGTAAAAGGGAGTTGGGATTGGATCGGATCTTATAGCAGAAAAGTAAATGAACATGGAAAGCAAGAAACAGAATGTAAATTGGAGATTTGGATCTCAGGACCCAGAGACTAGAAAACTAAGTCTAGATCTCAATGCCTTCCTAGATCCAATAAAAACAATTGCAAGGGAATTGTAAATTGCAAAGAGAATAGATGAAGAGCAATTAACCGGAATTGAAATTCAATTAACAGTAAAGAAACAGAGAGATCCAAGATTGAGATTGAAACAGAATTTCTTCAATTCTCCAATCCAAGATCCAAGACAAGTGTAATTGAAATTGAAAGCAATGAAAACAAAGAAATTAAAGATCACTCTATGCCAAAAGCTATGAAAATTCCAAAGAAAAACTCTTCCGGAAAAAGCTCCCTCAAGAACTTGAATTCTATCCTATTTATACACTTTTAAAAATGATCTTCAAGCCTTGAGTTGGGCCTTTGCTCTTGGTGGAATTGGGTTGAAAGAGGCCTTGGTTGATTGCTCTTGAAGTTTGGAGAAGAACCGAAGTGAACCAATTGAACCGGGTTTGAGTTTTGCAAAAGTTGGACCAAAAGTTTGAGCCAAAGTTAGGGGTCTAACTTTGGCTCCAACTTTTCATATCAGCTAGCACAATTTGCTGATATCAACGTTGGTGCCAACGTTAGGGGTCTAACTTTGACCCTAACGTTGGCCTTGCCTAGTGTGCTTGTGGCGCCAACGGTAGCCACCAAGTTAGGGGGCTAACGTTGGCGCAAGCTTTTGCTCCTCTCCCTTGTAATTTCATGTGCCAACGTTAGCCTCCAAGTTAGGGGTCTAACGTTGGCGCAAACGTTAGGTGGCCAGGGAGGAGTTTCTCATGCCAACGTTAGCCTCAAATTTAGGGGGCTAACGTTGGCGCAAACTTTTGGTGCCCAGGGGAGAAATTCATGTGCCAACGTTAGCCTCAAAGTTAGGGGGCTAACGTTGGCGCAAACTTTTGGAGCCCAGGGGAGAATTTTCAAGTTCCAACGTTAGCCTCCAAGTTAGGGGGCTAACGTTGGGGCTAACTTTTCAACCAAAAGTTTGTGCAAAAGTTTGATGCTAACTTTAGGTCCAGCTTTTTGCTTCCTGGTTCAATTTCACTTATTCCATTGTCTTCTCTTTACTCCTAGCTATTCCTTCTTGCTTTAACCTTTCTCCAAGCTTTCTTCACCTATCATTAATCAACCAAACACATCAAAGCTATGCTCAAAATCATGAGATATTCATTCTTTCATAATATGCAACAAATATAGCATAAAACCTCATGAAATGGCATGAATTCATATATGGTTGATTCAATCAAGGGAAACATGAAAATCTACTCAAATAGCTTGCTTGTAGCTCAAGAAAGTGCATAATTCTAATGAAAACAAAAGAAAAAGACTAGTTAAAATAGGCTAGGATGACTTGTCATCACATGGTAAAAAGTTCTAAACTTCTTTTCATCAAAGGGGCGTTGCTCCATAGGCTCCTTCCCCTTTCTTCTTTTAGAGCTTGATGATGCCATGAGTAAGAGTTGATGTGTGAAAATGTTGAGGGGTTGTGGATAAGTGGCGGAATTTGGTTAGGTTTGGATAGGATGTAGCTTAAAGAATTATACTTCGAGAGTGAGAAGTTTGAAGAAGTGGTTGCTGGAATGTGAAGGGAAGTACGGACTAGGAATCACTTATATAGGAAAATAATGAGTAAACAAAAGGTGTGGATTGATGGGGTGGTTGTGTGATGGACGGATGGGGTTTTGCATGGGATGAGCACAAGGATCATCAACTTTATGATGGGGTTAGTTCAGTTTCCAAGCTTGTTCTCCTTCCAATGTTGCATGGCAACAATTTCCAATGCAATCCCCCTGGAGACACGTGTATAATCTTCTCTTTTTGTGGTGGCCGAACCCTTCAATTGCCCTATCAATTCTCCTTCAAAATAAAAGAAATGTGATTAAAAAAAACTTGTGGAAAGTGGCGGCAAAATTTAAAAGACAAGAAAGAGTAACTACTTTTTTAAAATTGTTGTTGTCAACTACTAAGTGCTATTCACAAATGCAAATCAACTGACTAATTAAATTTCCATGTATGCAACCTTGGTGACACCAAACTTAGTTTGTGGCAATGTGGTGTAAGATGATTTGTTCAAGGTGCTAAGAGTGACATGCTATGAGTTGCATTCATGTCCTCTTAGTGTGCCTTGAACACCAAATTTATTCTTCACAATATGTTGCATAAAAGGATTTATTCAAGGATATGTCAAAGTTGATTTGCGATCCATGAACCTTGCTTTATTAACTACTTTAAAAGCATGTAAAACATGGGTTGCCTCCCATGAAGCGCTTCTTTAGCGTCACTAGCTTGACGTTCTTCCTTTGTCAGGGTGGTTGGTAATGCTTCAAATCTTCCCCCCTTGCAGTAAACCTATCTCTATTGGCTTCATCAATGATCTCTACATGTTCTAGGGAGAGAACTTTGTTGATCATGAAAACCTTAGGTAACTGAGATGGGATGGTGGGGAGATGAGGTGGGATATCTAGGAAGTAAGCTAAGATAACTTTATCCCCTGGAGAAAAATCTTCTGTAGGGATCTTTTTGTTCCTCCATCTCCTTGGTATCTTCTTCTTTGTTTCTCTTGCTGTTATCCTGCTCTTTGTGGTCTCTTTTCCTAGGGGGATTTTGTTGCTGGTCCCATATGATTCTGGTGGTTTTGGCTCCACTTGAGTTTCCTTTAGCTGCGACAGCTGCTGATTATTTTGTTCATCACCCAAAGGAATTCTTGAGTGTACAGCTTGTGCCTCAATGCTTGTTTCTCCCACCATCGCTCTGTCATGCTCTGTCCTTAGTTCCTTGCCTTCCTGACTTGCTTCTTGTGAGGGTTTGAAGACATTGAAGGTGAGTTGTTCATCATGTACCCTCAGTATTAGCTATCCTAGCTCCACATCTATGAGCGCTCTGGCTGTAGCTAATATGGTCTTCCCAATATGATTGGGTGAAGATGACTTTCTTCCATTTCTAGTATGACAAAGTCTGTGGGAAAGAAGTAGTTCCCAACCTTCACCAGCACGTTTTCAACCACTCCTATTGTTTGTTTTTGAGTTTTGTCCGCCAGCCTGATGACTACGTCTGTGGGCATCAGCTCATTGATTTGCAGCCTCTTCATAAGGGATAAAGGCATTAAGTTGATGCTGGCTCCCAGATCACAGAGTCCTTTATCAAACATTGTTTCTCCTATGGCACAGGGGATGTGAAAACTCCCTGGGTCCTTCCTTTTTGTAGGCAGCTCTGGTTGAATGAGAGCACTACACTCCTTATTCATCACTATGGTTTGTCCTCCCTTGAGTGAGCTTTTTCTGGTCAGCAACTCCTTCATGTACTTAATGTATGAGGGCATTTGTTGGAGGGCCTTGATGAATGGTATGTTTATATGGAGAGATGCAAATATGTCAAGAAACCTTGAGTATATTCTCTTTTCTACACCACCATTGAGTAATTGGGAAAAGGGTGCATAGAGTCTCAGCAACTCCTTCTGTGTAATTGTGGTTTCTTGATGATTCTCTTCCTGTTTTCCTGCTGATGTATCTTCAGGTTGTTCTGATGGTCTGTTCGGCTCTTCCTCAGTCTCCTTATCACTTATAGTAACCATCTTACAATCTTCCCATCTGACTTTCTTTGCTTCACCTCTCGGATTTTTCTATGTGTCACTTGGGAATCTATCAGTAGGTTTGGGAATCTTCTCAGATAGGTATCCCACTTGAATTTCCAGCCTCTTGATGGTGTCTCCCTGATTCTTGATATTGGCTCGCACCTCCTCTTTGAACACCTTGTTATCTTGAATCTCCTTGCATATGCCTTCAAGTAGAGTCTCAATCCTTGATAGTCTTTCTTCCGATGATGGAGAGTAGAGATTGGAAGGATGAGAAGGGCCATTTTGACTTTGGTATGGATGTTGAGAAGTGTTGTTGGGTGGGTGTTGGTATGACCTCTGTGTGGAGTGTTGGTGAGTTGCATTGTTGTTGGGGTTGTGGCGTCTCTGATCTTGGCCTTGGTCTTGTTGATTTCCCCACCCAAAGTTTGGGTGGTTCCTCTAACCAGGATTATACGTTTTGGAGTATGGGTCATGGTTCTGCCTAGGTGAATTCCCAATGTAGTTGGCTTGTTCCTGATCACCCTCTGCTTCTTCATTCACTCCTTCTTGGGTTGCTACTGAAGTGGTGATTGCTGCTACTTAATTCCTCTCCATCTTTTTGGTGAGGTCAGCTAATTGCTTGGTAATCATCTTGTTTTGAGCTAGCAGTGCATCCACATTATTCAGCTCCATCACTCCTCTAGTATTGCCTCTTTCAGAAGCATAGAAGTAGTCATTCTCTGCTACAGTCTCAATGACATCTATGGCTTCTTCAATGGTCTTCTTCTTGTTCAGAGATCCCCTGGATGAGTGGTCTACTGCCTTCTTTGATTCATACGAAAGGCCTTCATAGAAGATGTGCAACTGCACCCATTCATTGAACATATCTGGCGGGCATCTTCTTGTCAAGTCTTTAAACCTCTCCCATGCTTCATATAGAGTCTCACCATCCTGCTGCCTGAATGTTTGTACCTCAGCTCTCAACCTGTTGATCCGTTGAGGAGGATAGAATCTTGCCAAGAACTTGTTCACCACATCTTCCCAGGTTGCTAAACTCTCCTTTGTAAAGGATTCCAGCCATTTAGATGCTTTGTCCTTGAGTGAGAAGGGAAACAGAAGTAGTCTATAGGTGTCAGGATGAACACCATTAGACTTCACAGTATCGCATATCCTCAGGAAGGTGGTTAGACGTTGATTGGGGTCTTCTTGGACACTTCCTCCGAATGAACAATTGTTCTGAACAAGGGTGATGAGCTGTGGCTTTAGTTCAAAGTTGTTGGCATGTATGGTTGGCCTTTGGATGCTACTTCCACAGTTTTCTGGGTTTGGGTTGATGTAAGAACCCAGAACTCTTCTCTCTTGTCCAGCCTGATGCGCTGGACCTTCTCTGCTATGGTTGTGAGCCTCTTCTTCATGATGGTTCTCCATATTCTCCTCCATGCCTGGTTCAAAGTACTATTCCTCTTCCTCAGCACCAACTACTCTCTTTCCTCTTGCTTCCCTCCTTATTCTAAGGAAGGTCCTCTCAGGTTCAGAATCAAAGTAAGTTGAAGCCCCGCTTCTTCTACCTGTCATATAACCAACAAAGCAAAAGCAAGAGAGATAGATGCAGACAGTAATTTCTACAGAAATGCTGTTAGTGTGAGTGATGCAATATATCAAATAGTTAGTGGGTTAGTGACTGAATTGTAAACAACTAAGAAAATGGGTAGGGGAAAAGGAAGAAAATAGCTAAACAGAAAGTAAATTACTCAAATGAACTTAAATCAAACAAAATAAAAACAAATGCTCAATCTAGTTATCCACCAATTTAATCATTGTTGATACAAAATCAATCCCCGACAACGGCGCCATAAACTTGATGCACGGAAACTTATCTCTCAACAAATTTCCTTCGGCAAGTATACCAAATTGTCGTCAAATAAAAACTCACAGTAGAGTGAAGTCAGATCCCACAGGGACTGATTGGTCAAGCAACTTTAATTGGAAGAACGTTCTAGTTGAGCTAACCAGAAAGTGAGTTGAGAATTGCAGGAAATTAAATGGCGGGAAAGTAAATAGCAGAAAATAAATGACGGGAAGTAAATTGCAGAATCTTAAATGGGGAAGGGAAGTTTAGCATGAAAGTAAATGGCAATAAGTAAAGAGAATGGGTGAGATCAGAAATGGGGAATTCATTGGGCTTAGGAGATGTTGCATTCACCGGATCAAGTTCATTTTCATCTCTTCCTCAATCAATGCATTCATTGATCTCCTTGGCAATCTTAAGTGATTGAATTCCAATTCCTTGGTAATTCAATCTCTCAAATCAGATCAATAGCCAATTCCTTGGTCTAATTGCTCATGAGAAGAGATGAAGTGTGGTCACTGATTATACCACATGTATTTCCAAATCAAAGTATTGGGAGAACTATATGTCACCATATCCGCCCAAACCCCAATTTGGTCCAACATGAGAAAACATTTCTAGCATGATCTCTTCATCCCTTTTCCAAGGTTCAGAAGAGATCCAAGTATGAATAGCTTCTTTTCCAAGATAACTACTCAATTGGATGAAGATTAAAAGCTTTCTAGTAAAATCAAGAGAAACGAAAGAAGAAGGATTATGAAAACTATTATTGATCCATCAAATTACAACAGAGCTCCCTAACCCAATGAAAGGGGTTTAGTTGTTCATAGCTCTGGGTATGGAAGGAAAAGATGGAGAGTACATTCTGAAAGTTAAACTAGAAGTGCAGAGAAAGTAAAATACAGAGAGTAATTCTAATAATGCCAAAAGCTCCTCTTTCTAGTTCAAAGCTCTCCCTATTTATACTACTCTTCTGATCTTCTAGTTGGCTCTTCAAGTCTTGGATATAGGCCTTTGGATCTTGAGTTGAAGTAGATATCTTCTTCAGTGGGCTCAGCTTTACTTGTAGAGAAAGTGTGAAGTAGGCAGGGACTTTAGCTTAGGGCGTTAGTGTTGTTAACGTTAAGTGAAAATGTGGGGTTGAGAACGTTAGTGACAATCACCTTTTTCACTAACGTTCCTAACCCAAAGTGGTCCATGTTAACTTCAACGTTAGTGGCACTAACGTGACCACTAACGTTGACCCTTGGCCCTTCGCAAACGTTACTGGGGTTTACCTTTTTCAATAATGTTGAGAGTACCCCTTTCTCCCTACGTTAGAGTTCACGTTAGAATAGTTAACGTGGCCTTTAACGTAGGCTTGCCAAATCTTCGAGAGCGTTAGTGACACTTATTTTTGTCACTAATGCTTCAGAATGCCCCTACTTCTCACATTAGAGTTCACGTTAACTAAGTTAACGTGACTTCTAACGTGGTATTGATAGCCATCTCCAACGTACGTGACAAAGGTGAGTGTCACTAACGTTGGCTCATCATCCTTCTTCTCCACGTTAGCTTCCACGTTAATGTAATTAACGTGGCAACTAACGTGGCTCATAGTGGCTCAATCCAACGTTAGTGACAAAGGTGAGTGTCACTAACGTTGGTGATTCTTGCTCCTTCCACGTTAGAGTCCACGCTAACTAGGTTAACGTGGCTTTTAACGTAGCCAATATGGGCTTAGTCCAACGTTAGTGACAAAGGTGAGTGTCACTAACGTTGGCATCATCTTCTTCTTCCACATTAGAGCTCACGTTAACTAAGTTAACGTGGCCAATTGCCCCTTTTGGAACGTTAGTGGCACTTACTTTTACCACTAACGTTGGAGTTCTACTTCTCTTCCACGTTAGCTTCCACGTTAACATAGTTAACGTGGAAACTAACGTGGGCTATGATGGCTCACGAAGGCGTTATTGGCAATCACTTTTCTCATTAACGTTGCAAGCTAGCCTTCATTCCACGTTAGTGGTCACGTTAGCTAGACTAACGTGGCTGCTAACGTGGTTCTTCCTTGCTTCACTTATCCTGAAATCAAGCAATAAAGTGCATAAAAGCTCTGATCCAAGTTATGAGACATGCATCATTCAATTTGTCCTTTAATTCATACATAATTCTCATGAAATCATGTAAAATTCACAATGTTTGCTTGAATCAAAATGTAAGTGATTATTTACCCAAAACTTGCTTATTTCCTAAGAAAATGCATGAAACTACCTTAAAACCATAAAGAAAAGGTCAGTGAAACTGGCCAAAATGCACTGGCATCAACTTCCTATTCTTCTGTTGGCACTAATAATACATCTTTACATCCTACAGGTGAGCCACACATGGCGGAGCCACGACGGATCACTTTGCATGAGCAAGGAGCTCCGGATATCATACTTCAACCGTTGCAAGCAAGGTATCCTAACCTTGATCCAAACTTTGAATTGAAAAGTAGCTTGATAAATCTACTTCCTAAATATCATGGGTTGCCGGGTTAAGACCCCATCTGACATCTAAGAGATTTTCAAGTTGCTTGTTCTACGGCACGAAGGCATGGAGCCGATGAGGTAGCTATCATGGTTTTTGCCTTCCTTTTTTCTCTTAAAGGGCTAGCCAAGACATGGTTTTATTCGCTACGGGATGAGATTGTGACTAATTAGGATTTCTTGAGGAGAGAGTTTCTAGATAAATTCTTCCCACCGAAGATGACCGACTACATCCGGAAGGAGATTTCGAGCATAATGCAAAAACACCAAGAGAGTTTGTATGAGTATTCGTCTCGGTTCAAAAGGCTATTTGAATCTTGTCCATACCATGGGATGAACACTCACTTGCTCATTAGCTACTTCACCGGAGGTCTTTGTGTGGAAGATAGGAGATTGCTTACTGCCTCTAGCGGTGGTTTCCTTTCGAAAAACAAGACGGAGGGAGAAGCTTGGAATTTGATAAAGGATGTTGCCTAGGCTACACAACTTACAAGGGTGAGAAGTAATCCACTCAAGGGTGTGGTAGAACCATCCCCTTCCGAATCAAGTCTAACCAAAGCACTTGGAGATATGACTACCATCCTTACCCAAATACAAAAGGATCAAAAGGAATACTACTCCATCTAAGCCATCCAAGCCCCAACTCCGGTTGCTCAACTTGAAGGCCCTTCTAGGATTTGTGGTTTGTGCTCTAGCACCACACATTACACCGATCAATGCCATCAAATTCAAGAGGAGCATGCTCTTATAGTAGCCAATGTGAATTACAACAACCGTCCACCCTATCCTTCCCAAGGCCAAAACAATTACCCTCAAGGTGGTAATCAACAATAAAGGTGGAGAGATAATGCACAAAGAAGCAATCAAAACCAAAGATGGAACAACTATTCTTCTCATCATAACAATAACCAATCTTCATCCCAATACCACCATAACAACACCAACTACCAAGCTAACCAATGCCACTCCAACCAAAACCAAAACAACTACACCAAGTACCAAGCACCACACCATAGACAACAATCCTACCAAACTCCGCCATCTTCAAATAATCAAGTTGATGAGCTTAGAGTCGCCATGGAGAAAAGAGATGAGAGTAACAAGGCTCAATTTGATGCCTTGGATGCTCAATTGGCTAACCTCACCAACATACTTTCAAAGATGACCATGCCAAACCAACCATCAACTCCCAACAATAACACCAACCAACCCTCAAGCTCTTCTAACCTTCCATCCCAACACCAACCAAACCGAAGGGACGGTCTCAACGCCATCACTCTATGGTCGGGGACTACATTGGAGGAGATACCTCCAAGGGTCATGAGAGACATTTATGAGGAAAAAGTGGTTGTTGAAGCTCCACGTGAAGAAGAGGTGGTAGACAAAAGGCATGAGAAAGAAGGATTAAATCTCAAGGAACCCAAGAGGAAAGCTATAGTGGATGAGTCCATTCATATTTCATTCCCTTCCATGGTGAAGAAGGCAAAGAAAACACCGGAATTTGATTTGAACATGCTTCAAGTGTTCAAGAAGGTTGAGGTAACCATACCCCTTCTTGATGCTATTCAACAAATTCCAAAGTTTGCAAAATTTTTGAAAGACTTGTGTACACACAAGGATAGGATAGGAGAATTGGAGACATTATCCTTGGGTAGTTCAATTTCTTCCTTGATGGAACCTATTCCAAAGAAATGTGGTGACCCTAGACCTTGTTTGGTGTCTTATTGTATTGATGGACGCACTTTTCATGATTGTATGTGTGACTTGGGAGCTTGTGTAAGCATCATGCCACTTTCTATTTATGTGCGGTTGAATTTAGCTACACTAAAGAAGTCGGCGGCGAGGTTTGCCTTAGCCGATAAAAGTGTGATCACGGTGATGGGAATAGCGGAAGATGTACTTGTGGCGATCAAGGATTTAGTTTTTTCGGTTGACTTTTACATCCTTGAAATGCCTCCAACAGAAAATAGAAACTCCTCTTCCGTTCTACTTGGTAGACCCTTCCTCAAGACCTCTAAATTTAAGTTAGATGCCTTCACCGGCACATATTCCTTTGAGGTTAGAGACAAGACTATCAGGTTCAATTTAGAAGAAGCCATGAAACATCCTCCCGAAGAACATTCTGTGCTCTGATGTGATGTAATTGATGAAATGGTAGCAGAAGTGCAAGAAGAAGACCACAACAAGTTGTACTACCCTATTGTTGAAGAGGCGAATGACCAAGAGGATGAACATGAAAAAGTTGTCAAGAATGAACTCCATGAGCTTGATGAAAATGAACCTCAGCTTGAGGTAAAAAGTGAACTGAAGCCCCTTCCATCTCATTTGAAGTATGCTTTCTTAGAGAACAATCAAAGGTTTCCGGTCATTATTGCTAGTGAAATTTTAAGTGAAGAAGAAGAAAAGCTCCTAGATGTTCTAAGAAAGTACAAGAAAACAATAGGATGGAGCCTAGCAGATATTGTGGGAATTGACCCCCGCAAGTGCATGCATAGGATATTTCTCCAAGATGGAGCTAGGCTGGTTAGGCAACCGCAAAGGAGGCTCAACCCGACCATCCTCGATGTAGTGAAGAAAGAGGTCACCAGATTACTAGATATGGATATGATATACCCAATCTCCGACAGTGAGTGGGTGAGCCCAGTCCAGGTTGTTCCCAAGAAGTCGGGCATCACAACGGTCAAGAAGGACGACGGTGAAATGGTCACTAAAAGAGGACAAAATGCATGGCGAGTGTGTATTGATTACAGAAGATTGAACGCTGCTACACGGAAGGAGCATTACCCCTTGCCCTTCATCGATCAGATGTTAGACTGTTTGGCAGGTAAATCTCACTACTGCTTTCTTGATGCATTTATTGGCTACTTCCAGATTCATATTGCTCCTGAAGATCAGGAGAAGACCACGTTTACTTGTCCGTTTGGCACCTTTGCCTATAAAAAGATGCCATTTGGACTATGTAAGGCACCCGCTACTTTTCAGCGGTGCATGACGAGTGGCTTCTCCAATCTAATGGAGAATTGTCTGGAAGTCTTTATGGATGACTTCAGCGTTTATGGTACTTCATTTGATTGTTTCTTAGAGAACTTGGCCAAGGTCCTAGCTAGATGTGTTAACACTAACCTTGTCTTAAATTTTGAAAAATGTCACTTCATGGTACGACAAGGTATAGTGTTAGGACATGTAGTATCTCATGAAGGAATTTCTGTAGACCTGACCAAGGTCGATATTATCACCACTTTACCTCACCCCTCATCTGTGAGGGAGCTCTGCTCGTTTTTGGGACATGCAGGATTCTATAGGCGCTTTATCAAAGATTTCAGCAAGTTTGCTTTGCCATTGTCGCGACTACTCCAAAAAGTTGTGGATTTTGAGTTTGACAGTGAATGTGTGAAAGCTTTTGAAGAGCTAAGGAGAGTTCTTACCACGGCACCGGTTGTGCGAGGCCCCATGGTGCACGAAATTGTGATCTCTGGTAATGGCTCCAAAAACTTGGTGCTCTAATCTCAATTCATAATTTGTCACAACTTCGATACAACTATCCAGCAAGTGCACTGGGTCGTCCAAGTAATAAATCTTACGTGAGTAAGGGTCGATCCCACGGAGATTGTTGGTATGAAGCAAGCTATGGTCACCTTGTAAATCTCAGTCAGGCAAATAATAATTGATTATGGATTTTTCGAAAATAAATAAGAAGTAAACATAAAATAAAGATAGAAATACTTATGTAATTCATTGGTGAGAATTTCAGATAAGCGTGTAGAGATGCTTTCGTTCCTCTGAATCTCTGCTTTCCCGCTGTCTTCATCCAATCAGTCTTACTCCTTTCCATGGCTGGCATTATGCAAGGGCATCACCGTTGTCAATGGTTACATCCCCTCCTCTTGTGAAAATGGTCCAAATGCTCTGTCACAGCACGGCTAATCATCTGAGGTTTCCGATCATGCTGGAATAGGATTCACCCTCCTTTTGCGTCTGTCACTACGCCCAGCACTCGCGAGTTTGAAGCTCGTCACAGTCATTCAATCCCAGAATCCTACTCAGAATACCACAGACAAGGTTTAGACCTTCCGGATTCTCATGAATGCCGCCATCAATCTAGCTTACACCATGAAGATTCTGATTAAGAGATTTAAGAGATAATCATTCAATCGAAGGTAGAACGGAAGTGGTTGTCAGGCACGTGTTCATGGGGAATGATGATGATTGTCATGTTCATCACATAAATCCACTTCCGGGGCCCACTTGGTGTGTGCTTGGGCTGAGCTTGAATGTTACACGTGCAGAGGCTCTTTCTAGAGTTGAACGCCAGGTTGTAACGTATTTCTGGCGTTCAACTCTGGTTTGTGACTTGTTTCTGGCGTTTAACTCCAGACAGCAGCATAGAACTGGCGTTAAACGCCCTTTTACGTCATCTAAACTCGTTCAAAGTATAGACTATTATACATTTCTGAGAAGCCCTGGATGTCTACCTTCCAACGCAATTGGAAACGCGCCATTTTGAGTTCTGTAGCTCCAGAAAATCCATTTTGAGTGCAGGGAGGTCAGAATCCAACAGCATCAGCAGTCCTTCTTCAACCTCTGAATCTGATTTTTGCTCAAGTCCCTCAATTTCAGCCAGAAAATACCTGAAATCACAGAAAAACACACAAACTCATAGTGAAGTCCAGAAATGTGAATTTAACATAAAAACTAATGAAAACATCCCTAAAAGTAACTAGATTCTACTAAAAACATACTAAAAACAGTGCCAAAAAGCGTATAAATTATCCGCTCATCACAACACCAAACTTAAATTATTGCTTGTCCCCAAGCAACTGAAAATCAAATAGGATAAAAAGAAGATAATATACTATAAATCCCAAACTATCAATGAAACATAGCTTCAATCAGATGAGCGGGACTTGTAGCTTTTTGCCTCTTGAATAGTTTTGGCATCTCACTTTATCCATTGAGGTTCAGAATGATTGGCATCTATAGGAACTCAGAGTTCAGATAGTGTTATTGATTCTCCTAGTTCAGTATGATGATTCTTGAACACAGCTGTTTTATGAGTCTTGGCCGTGGCCCTAAGCACTTTGTTTTCTAGTATTACCACCGGATACATAAATGCCACAGACACATAATTGGGTGAACCTTTTCAGATTGTGACTCAGCTTTGCTAAAGTCCCCAAATAGAGGTGTCCAGGGTTCTTAAGAACACTCTTTTTTTTGCTTTGGACCTTGACTTTAACCGCTCAGTCTCAAGTTTTCACTTGACACCTTCACGCCACAAGCACATGGTTAGGGACAGCTTGGTTTAGCCGCTTAGACCAGGATTTTATTCCTTTAGGCCCTCCTATCCACTGATGCTCAAAGCCTTGGGATCCTTTTTATTTGCCCTTGCCTTTTGATTTTAAGGGTTACTGGCTTTTTGCTCTTGCCTCTTGGTTTTAAGAGCTTTTGGCTTTTTCTGCTTGCTTTTTTTTTCTTTCTATTTTTTTTTTTGCTATTTTTTTTTCCTGCAAGCTTTGTTCTTTGCTGCTTTTTCTTGCTTCAAGAATCATTTTTATGATTTTTCAGATTATCAAATAACATGTCTCCTTATCATCATTCTTTCAAGAGCCAACATATTTAACATTCTTAAACAACAACTTCAAAAGACATATGCACTGTTCAAGCATTCATTCAGAAAACAAGAAGCATTGTCACCACATCAATATAATTAAACTAAGTTCAAGGATAAATTCGAAACTCATGTACTTCTTGTTCTTTTGAATTAAAACAGTTTTCATTTAAGAGAGGTGATGGATTCATAGGATATTCATAACTTTAAGACATAGTTACTAACTACTAATGATCATGTGATGAAGACACAAACATAGATAAGCACTTAACATAGAAAACGAAAAACAGAAAGTGTGAACAAGGAATGAGTCCACCTTAGTGATGGTGGCGTTTTCTTCTTGAGGAACCAATGATGTCCTTGAGCTCTTCTATGTCTCTTCCTTGTCTTTGTTGCTCCTCCCTCATTGCTTTTTGATCTTCTCTTATTTCATGAAGGATGATGGAGTGCTCTTGATGTTCCACCCTTAATTGTCCCATGTTGGAACTTAATTCTCCTAGGGAGGTGTTGATTTGCTCCCAATAGTTTTGTGGAGGAAAATGCATTTGAGGCATCTCTGGGATCTCATGGTGATGAGCTTCCTGCGCCTCTTGAGCTCCATGAATGGGCTCTCTTGCTTGCTCCATCTTTTTCTTAGTGATGGGCTTCTCTTCCTCAATGTGAATGTCTCCTTCTATGAAAGCTCCAGCTGAGTAACATAGATGGCAAATAAGATGAGAAAAAGCTAGCCTTGCCCCAGGGGAGGGCTTTTCGGCTATTTTGTAGAGTTCAAGGGAGATGACTTCATGAACTTCTACTTCCTCTCCAATCATGATGCTATGAATCATGGTGGCCCGATCCACAGTAACTTCGGATCGGTTGCTAGTGGGGATGATGGAGCGTTGTATGAACTCTAACCACCCTCTAGCTACAGGCTTGAGGTCCAGTCTTCTTAGTTGAACCGGCTTGCCTTTGGAGTCAATCTTCCATTGAGCTCCTTCCACACATATGTCCATGAGGACTTGGTCCAACGTTTGATTAAAGTTGACCCTTCTAGTGTAGGGGCGTGCATCTCCTTGCATCATAGGCAAGTTAAACGCGAACCTCACATTCTCCGGACTAAAATCTAAGTATTTCCCCCGAACCATTGTAACATAATTCTTTGGATTCGGGTTCTTACTTTGATCATGGTTCCTAGTGATCCATGCATTGGCATAGTACTCTTGAACCATTAGGATGCCGACTTGTTGGATGGGGTTTGTTAGAACTTCCCAACCTCTTCTTTGGATTTCAAGTCGGATCTCCGGATACTCATTTTTCTTGAGTTTGAAAGGGACCTCGGGGATCACTGATGACAAGTCATCTTAGCCTAGTTTTACTAGCCTTTTTCTTTTGTTTTCAATTGAATTATGCACTTTCTTGAGCCATAAGCAAGCCAATTGGGTAGATTTTCATGCTTCCTTTGATTTAATCAACCATAGATGAATTAATGCAATTTCATGAGGTTTTATGCTATAATTGTCACATATTATGAAAGAATGAATATCTCATGATTTTGAGCATAGCTTTGATGTGTTTGGTTGATTAATGATAGGTGAAGAAAGCTTGGAGAAAGGTTGAAGCAAGAAGGAATGGCTAGGAGGAAAAGAGAACAAAAAGTTTGAGCAAAAGTTTGCCTCAAACTTTAGCTCAAACTTTTGAAAGAAGTGAAAACGAACCAGGGAGCAAAAAGCTTGACCAAAAGTTTGCCTCAAACTTTTGTGCAAACTTTTGGGCAAAAAGCTTGAGCAAAAGTTTGCCTCAAACTTTTTGGCAAACTTTTGGCATCACAAATCAACACCCTGGAGAGCAAAAGTTTGCGCCAACGTTTGCCTCAAACTTTTTGGCAAACGTTGGCGCATGAACAACACACCCTGGAGAGCAAAAGTTTGCGCCAACGTTTGCCTCTAACTTTTTGGCAAACGTTGGCGCCATGAGTGTGCAAGGGGAGGCCAACGTTTGAGCAAAAGTTTGACCCCAAACTTTTTCCCAAACGTTGGTATCAGCAAAAGAGGGTGGCTGATGTGAAAAGTTTGAGTAAAATTTTGCCTCAAACTTTTACTCAAACTTTTACTCAAGCTTTCATGATTCCAAACCCGGTTCAATACGGTTCTTCTCCAAACTCCAAGAGCAATCAACCAAGGCCTCTATCAACCCAATTCCATCAAGAGCAAAGGCCCAATTGAAGGCTTGAAGACCATTTGAAGAAAGTGTATAAATAGCATAGAATTTAAGTTTTTCGGAGAGTTGTTTTTCCTTTAAGTTTTTCAGAGAGCTTTCCTTTTGGTTTTCATAGAGAGTTTTCGGAGAGCTTTTGGTGTTGAGTGAATTTTAATTTCTAAGTCTCGAGGAAGGAGAATTGAATTCCATTCCTCTTAGTTTTCTTGCTTTCAATTTCAATTACAATTGTCTTGGATCTTGGGTTGGAGAATTGAAGGAATTCTGTTTCAATCTCATCCTAAGATCTCTCTGTTTCATTTTACTGCATAATTGAATTTCCATTTGGTTAATTGCTTCTGTCTTCTACTTTCTCTGCAATTTACAATTCTTCGTTTCCTTTGCAATTGTTCTTGTTGGATCTAGGAAGGCATTGAGATCTAGACTTGGTTATCTAGTCTCTTGGGTCCTAAGATCCGGATTTCCCATTTTCAATTCTCTGTTTACTGCTTTCTTGCTCATTTACATTTCTGTTTTAAGATCCGATTCAATCCAAGTCATCCTTTACTTCTCTGTTTGTTGCAATTTTACTTTTCCTTGTTTAATTTCTGCAAATCCAATTCCCAATTCCCTTTACAATTCAAGCCATTTACATTTCTTGCACTTTAAGATTCTGCAATTTACATTTCTTACGTTCTAGGTTTCTGCCATTTAATTTCTTGTTCTTTAAGATTCAGCACTTTAAATTTCAGTTCTCTTTAAATTCAATGCAATTTACCTATTCTCTTTACTTTCTATGGAATCTAAATTCTGCAAATCACAAATCACTCAACTAAATCTTGATTCGCTTGACTAAATCAATCACTAAACTAAAATTGCTCAATCCTTCAATCCCTGTGGGATCGACCTCACTCCCGTGAGTTATTATTACTTGATGCGACCCAGTGCACTTGCCGGTGAGTTTTGTGTCGGATCATTTTCCGCACATCAATCACCTTCTTCTTGGCCACAACATCATAGAAGTGGTCTTGATGGGCTTTGGAGATGAACCTTTCCATCTCCCATGACTCGGAGGTGGAAGCTTTTGTCTTCCCTTTCCCTTTTCTAGAGGATTCTCCGGTCTTGGGTGCCATCAATGGTAATGGAAAAACAAAAAGCTTATGCTTTTACCACACCAAACTTAGAATTTTGCTCACCCTCGAGCAAGAAAAGAAAGAATAGATGAAGAAGAAGAAGAAAATATGGAGAGGAGGGGGGAGGTGTGTTTCGGCCAAGAAGAGAAAAGAGGGTAGTGTTGTGTGAAAATGAGGAAGAATGGAGGGTTATATATAGGGAAGGGAGGGGGGTTAAGGTTTCGGCCATATAGGGTAGGTTTGGGTGGGAAATTGATTTTGAATTTTGAAGGTAGGTGGTGTTTATGAGGTAGGTTTATGGGGAAGAGTGGATGGATGTGAGTGGTGAAGAGGTAATGGGGAAGAGAGATTGAGGTGATTGGTGAAGGGTTTTGGGGAAGAGTGTATATGGGATTGTGTGAAAGAGGGATGAGAAGAAGTGAGTGGAGGTAGGTGGGGATCGTGTGGGGTCCACAGATCCTGAGGTGATCCTGTGGGGTCCACAGATCCTGAGGTGTTCAAGGATTTACATCCTTGCACCAAATTAGGCATGCAAAATGCCCTTGCACACAACTCTGGGCGTTCAGCACCAGATTGGTGCTTGTTCTGGGCGTTGAACGCCCATTTGTTGCCCATTTCTGGCGTTGAACGCCAGAACCATGCTTGTTCTGGGCGTTCAGCGCCAGCTCTTCTCCAGGGTGCATTTCTGGCGTTCAAACGCCCAGATGCTGCCCATTTTTGGCGATCAGCGCCAGAACCATGCTCTGTTCTGGCGTTGAACGCCCAAAACATGCTTCTTACTGGCGTTTAAATGCCAGTAAGGTCTTCCTCCAGGGTGTGATTTTTCTTCTGCTATTTTTGATTCCGTTCTCAAATTTTTGGTTTATTTTGTTTCTCCACATGATCATGTACCTATAAAGACATATAACTAATAAAAATATAATTAAATAAAAATTGGGTTGCCTCCCAACAAGCGCTTCTTTAATGTCAATAGCTTGACAGTGGGCTCTCATGGAGCCTCACAGATGTGTAGAGCTTTGTTGAGACCTCCCAACACCAAACTTAAAGTTTGGATATGGGGGTTTGACACCAAACTTAGAGTTTGACTGTGGGGGCTTTGTTTGACTCTGCTTTGAGAGAAGCTTTTTATGCTTCGTCTCCATGGATGCAGAGAGAGATCCTTGAGTTGTAAACACAAGGTTGTCCTCATTTATTTGAAGTATCAATTCTCCTCTATCCATATCAATCACAGCTCTTGCTGTGGCTAGGAAGGGTCTTCCAAGGATGATGAATTCATCCTCATACTTCCCAGTATCTAGGACTATGAAATCAGCTGGGATGTAAAGGCCTTCAACCTTTACTAACACGTCCTCTACTTGTCCATAAGCCTGTTTTCTTGAATTGTCTACCATATCTAGTGAGATTTTAGTGGCTTGCACCCCAAAGATTCCCAGTTTCTCTATTACAGAGAGGGGCATGAGGTTTATTCCTGAACCAAGGTCACACAGAGCCTTAAAGATCATGGTGCCTATGGTACAAGGTATTAAGAACTTTCCAGGATCCTATTTCTTCTGAGGCAATGTCAGTTGATCCAGATCACTCAGTTCATTAGTGAACAAGGGAGGTTCATCTTCCCAAGTCTCAATACCAAATAATTTGTTATTCAGCTTCATGATTGCACCAAGAAACTTGGTAACTTGCTCTTCAGTAACATCCTCATTCTCTTCGGAAGAGGAATACTCATCAGAGCTCATGAATGGCATAAGGAGGTTTAATGGAATCTCTATGGTCTCTAGATGAGCCTCAGATTCCTTTGGTTCCTCAGAGGGAAACTCCTTATTGATCACTGGACGTCCCAGGAGGTCTTCCTCACTGGGATTTACATCCTCTCCTTCCCTTACAGGTTCGGCCATGGTGCTTATGTTAATGGCCTTGCACTCTCCTTTTGGATTTTCTTCTGTATTGCTTGGGAGAGTACTAGGAGGGATTTCAGTGATCCTTTTACTCAGCTGGCCCACTTGTGCTTCCAAATTTCTAATGGAAGACCTTGTTTCATTCATGAAACTCACAGTGGCCTTAGATAGATCAGAGACTAAGTTTGCTAAATTAGAGGTATTTTGTTCAGAGTTTTCTGTCTGTTGCTGAGTGGATGATGGAAAAGGTTTACTATTGTTAAACCTATTTCTTCCACCATTATTAAAGCCTTGTTGAGGCTTTTGTTGATCCTTCGATGAGAGATTTGGGTGATTTCTCCATGATGAGTTATAGGTGTTTCCATAAGGTTCACCCAATGTAATTTACCTCTGCTATTGCAGGGTTCTTAGGATCATAAGCTTCTTCTTCAGAAGATGCCTCTTGAGTACTGTTGGATGCAGCTTGCATTCCATTCAGACTCTGAGAAATCATATTGACTTGCTGAGTCAATATTTTATTCTGAGCCAGTATGGCATTCAGAGTATCAATTTCAAGAACTCCCTTCTTCATAGGCGTCCCATTACTCATAGGATTCCTCTCAGAAGTGTACATGAACTGGTTATTAGCAACCATGTCAATGAGCTCTTGAGCTTCTGCAGGCATTTTCTTTAGGTGAATGGATCCACCTGCAGAAGTGTCCAATGACATCTTTGATATCTCAGATAAACCATCATAGAATATATCCAGGATGGTCCATTCTGAAAGCATGTCAGAAGGACACTTTTCGGTCAGTTGCTTGTATCTTTCCCAAGCTTCATAAAGGGATTCACTTTCTTTTTGTCTGAAGGTTTGAACATCCACTCTAAGCTTGCTCAGCTTTTGAGGAGGAAAGAACTTGGCTAAGAAAGTCGTGACCAGCTTGTCAAGAGTTCAGGCTATCTCTGGGTTGAGAATCCAACCACACTCTAGCTCTGTCTCTTACAGCAAAAGGGAAAAGCATGAGCCTGTAGACTTCAGGATCTACTCCATTAGTCTTAACAGTATCACATATCTGTAAGAATTCAGTTAAAAACTGAAAAGGATCCTCAGATGGAAGTCCATGTAAATTGGAATTAGGTGCAGTAAAGTCATCAAGCATTCTCCTTGCATTATTATTATTTTCGGCTGTCATCTCCTCTTCCTGTTCGAAAATTTCTGTAAGGTTATCTCTGGATTGTTGTATTTTAGCTTCTCTTAGTTTTCTTTTCAAAGTCCTTTCAGGTTCTGGATCTGTTTCAACAAGAATAGTCTTGTCCTTGCTCCTGCTCATATGACAAAGAAGAGGGCACAGAAAAAATAATAATAATAATAATAGGGATCCTTTATACCACAGTATAGAGGTCCTTGTGTGAGTAGAAGAAAAGAAGAAGAAAATCTGAACTCAGAGAGAGAGAGGGAGTTCGGATTTTTGGTGAGTGATGTGAGGAGGAGATGTTAGTGGATGAATAAATAAATAGAATAAGATGAGAGAGGGAAAATTTTGAAAATAATTTTTTTTTTTTTGAAAAAGAGTTAGTGATTTTTGAAAATAGTTTTTTGAAAAAGGTTAGTTTTCAAAAATTAAAATAAAAAATTAAAATAATTAGTTAATTAAAAAGAAATTTTTGAAAAAGAGGGAAGATATTTTTGAAAATTAGAGAGAGAGAGTTAGTTAGGTAGTTTTGAAAAAGATAAGAAACAAACAAAAAGTTAGTTAGTTAGTTGAAACAAATTTTGAAAATCAATTTTTGAAAAGATAAGATAAGAAGATATTTTTGAAAAGATATGATTGAAATTAGTTTTGAAAAAGATTTGATTTTTAAAATCACAATTAATGACTTGATTCACAAGAAATCATAAGATATGATTCTGGAACTCAAAGTTTGAATCTTTCTTAACACGCAAGTAACAAACTTGAAATTTTTGAATCAAAACATTAATTGATGATGTTATTTTCGAAAATTAGGAGACAAAGATAAGAAAAAGATTTTTGAAAAATATTTTTATAATTTTTGAAAATAACTAAGAAAAATGAAAAAGATTTGATTTTTGAAAAAGATTTTGAAAAAATAGGATTTTAAATTGAAAATTTAATTTGACTCATAAAAACAACTAGATTTTAAAAATTTTTGAAAAAGTCAAATCTAATTTTCGAAATTTTAAGAGAGAAAAAGGGAAAGAATTTTTTTTTTTTTTGAATTTTTATGATGAGAGAGAAAAACACTAAAAATGCTCAATGCATGGAAATTTTGGATCAAAACAATAAATGCATGCAAGAATGCTATGAATGTCAAGATGAACACCAAGAACACTTTGAATGTCATGATGAACATCAAGACTTATTTTTGAAAATTTTTATATGCAAAGAAAACATGCAAGACACCAAACTTAGAAATCTGTCATGTTTAGACTCTATGGATGCAAAAATGCACATGAAAAACAAGAAAAGATGCAAAACAAGAAAACATCAAGATCAAACAAGAAGACTTACCAAGAACAGCTTGAAGATCATGAAGAACACTATGAATGCATGAATTTTTCGAAAAATGCAAGATGAATATGCAATTGACACCAAACTTTTAACTTGACTCAAGACTCAAACAAGAAACACAAAATATTTTTTATTTTTTATGATTTTATGATTTTTTTTGGATTTTTCGAAAATTATTTGAAAAAGAAAAATAAGGATTCCAAAATTTTTAATATGAATTCCAGGAATCTTATGCTCTTTAGTCTAAAGCTCCAATCAAAGGGTCAGGCATGGCTTAATAGCCAGCCAAGCTTTAGTATGTAATCCAGACATGACACGTCTGACATTCCCTACCCATAAGAATTAGACATGGCTTTACAGCCAGCCAGGCTTCAACATGCTTCATGAAACACTAGAATTCATTCTTAAAAATTCTGAAAAAAAATATATTTTTGAAAACATTTTTATTTTAAATTTTTTTTTTTGAAAAATTTTTGAAAACTTTTTGAAAAGAAAACGAAAAGAATGTTACCCAATCTGAGCAACAAGATGAACCGTCAGTTGTCCAAACTCGAACAATCCCCGGCAACGGCGCCAAAAACTTGGTACACGAAATTGTGATCTCTGGTAATGGCTCCAAAAACTTGGTGCTCTAATCTCAATTCATAATTTGTCACAACTTCGATACAACTAACCAGCAAGTGCACTGGGTCGTCCAAGTAATAAACCTTACGTGAGTAAGGGTCGATCCCACGGAGATTGTTGGTATGAAGCAAGCTATGGTCACCTTGTAAATCTCAGTCAGGCGGATAATAATTGATTATGGAGTTTTCGAAAATAGATAAGAAGTAAACATAAAATAAGGATAGAAATACTTATGTAATTCATTGGTGAGAATTTCAGATAAGCGTGTAGAGATACTTTCGTTCCTCTGAATCTCTGCTTTTCCGCTGTCTTCATCCAATCAGTCTTACTCCTTTCCATGGCTGGCTTTATGCAAGGGCATCACCGTTGTCAATGGTTACATCCCCTCCTCTTGTGAAAATGGTCCAAATGCTCTGTCACAGCACGGCTAATCATCTGAGGTTTCCGATCATGCCGGAGTAGGATTTACCCTCCTTTTGCGTCTGTCACTACGCCCAGCACTCGCGAGTTTGAAGCTCGTCACAGTCATTCAATCCCAGAATCCTACTCAGAATACCACAGACAAGGTTTAGACCTTCCGGATTCTCATGATTGCCGCCATCAATCTAGCTTACACCACGAAGATTCTGATTAAGAGATCTAAGAGATAATCATTCAATCGAAGGTAGAACAGAAGTGGTTGTCAGGCACGCCTTCATGGGGAATGATGATGATTGTCACGTTCATCACATTCAGGTTGAAGTGCGAATGAATATCTTAGAAGCGGAATGAGTTGAATTGAATAGAAAACAGTAGTACTTTGCATTAATCTTTGAGGAACAGCAGAGCTCCACACCTTAATTTATGGAGTGTAGAAACTCTACCGTTGAAAATACATAGGTGAAAATAGAGTTTATTGGTCTCGGCCCCAGAGGGGAACCACAGTAACCAAGACTCTATGATCTGAAGATAAAACTCAGGATGTCTAATACAATAATAAAAAGTTCTATTTATAATAAACTAGCTACTAGGGTTTACAAAAGTAAGTAATTGATGCATAAATCCACTTCCGGGGCCCAGTTGGTGTGTGCTTGGGCTGAGCTTGAATGTTACATGTGCAGAGGCTCTTTCTGGAGTTGAACGCCAGGTTGTAACGTATTTCTGGCGTTCAACTCTGGTTTGTGACTTGTTTCTGGCGTTTAACTCCAGACAACAGCGTAGAACTGGCGTTCAACGCCCTTTTACGTCATCTAAACTCGTTCAAAGTATGGACTATTATACATTGCTGGAAAGCCCTGGATGTCTAATTTCAAACGCAATTGGAAGCGCGCCATTGTGAGTTCTGTAGCTCCAGAAAACCCATTTTGAGTGCAGGGAGGTCAGAATCCAACAGCATCAGCAGTCCTTCTTCAACCTCTGAATCTGATTTTTGCTCAAGTCCCTCAATTTCAGCCAGAAAATACCTGAAATCATAGAAAAACACACAAACTAATAGTAAAGTCCAGAAATGTGAATTTAACATAAAAACTAATGAAAACATCCCTAAAAGTAACTAGATTCTACTAAAAACATACTCAAAACAGTGCCAAAAAGCGTATAAATTATCCGCTCATCACCCCAACTGGACGTTGCCATTTGAGATAATGTGCGGTGCGTCAAACCATGATGTAGGTGCCGCGCTTGCACAGTGCGATGGTAAACTCCCTTATGTCATTGCTTACTCTTCTAAAACACTGGATGTAGCACAATCCAACTATACCACTACTGAAAAAGAACTCCTAGGTATTGTTCATGCTTTAGATAAATTTAGATCTTATTTGCTAGGATCAAAGATAGTGGTATACACGGATCATGCAGCTTTAAAGTACTTATTGACAAAGAATGAGTCAAAGCCTAGACTCATACGTTGGATCTTGCTTTTGCAAGAATTCGACATTGAGATTAGGGACCGGAGTGGATCTCAAAACCTGGTTGCGGATCATTTAAGCCGCATTGAGAATTTGAAATTTGATCCATTTCCGATCAATGACTCATTCCCATTGGATAGTTTGCATGCTGTGTTGGATAGCTTTCCTTGGTTTGCCCCAATGGCGAAGTACTTGGTTGCGAAAATCTTCCCTCCCAACTTTCGAAAAACCAAAGGGACAATTTGAGGAGTGATTCCAAATACTATATTTGGGAAGACCCTCACTTGTGGAAAGAGGGGCGTGGACCAAGTAATTTGAACATGTGTCCCGGAATCTGAAATCCAACCAATTCTTGAAGCTTGCCATTTGTCCAAATGTGGTGGCCACTTTGGCCCATAAAGGACCACTAAAAAGGTGTTGGATTGTGGATTCAGGTGGCCAACTTTATTCAAGGATGCTAACCAATTATGTGTGTCTTGCCATCAGTGTCAGAGGTCGGAAAACACATCCCAAAGGGATGAAATGCCTCAGCAACCTATGTTGTTCTGTGAGATATTTGATGTATGGGGCATTGACTTTATGGGACTGTTTCCCAACTCTAGTGGGTATCTGTATATTCTGTTAGCGGTTGACTACTTGTTAAAGTGGGTAGAGGCCATACCTACCCGCCTTGACGATGCCAATACCGTTGTTTCTTTTATTAGGAATCACATTGTATGCCGTTATAGGTCGCCACGAGCAATCGTGAGCGACCAAGGATCCCACTTTTGTAACAGGAAGGTAGAGCCATTGCACAAGCGCAACGGAGAGTCGCATAAGGTTGCTACTACTTATCATCCGCAAACAAATGGATAAGCGGAAGTATCCAACCGGGAAATTAAGAGGATTTTAGAGAAAGTGGTCAATCCACAAAGGAAGGATTGGAGCCTCCGGTTAGGAGATGCACTATGGGCGTATAGAATGGCCTATAAGACTCCGATTGGGATGATCCCCTTCCGGATTATCTATGGTAATGCATGCCACCTTCCGATGGAGATTGAGCATCGAGCCTATTGGGCGGTAAAGTAGTGCAACATGGATTTAGCCAAGGTGGGTGAAGCCAGGAAGTTACAACTAGAGAAGCTTGAGTGTTTGAGGAACGAGTCATATGAGAATGCCCGGATTTACAAAGAAAAGACTAAAGCATTCCATGACCATCACATCCGGAAGAAGGACTTTCAAGAAGGTGATGACGTCTTCCTCTACAACTCAAGGCTTCGATTCATGCCTGGCAAACTCCGTTCTAGATGGGAAGGACCTTTAAAGGTGAAGGAGATAAAGCCCTATGGAGTGGTAGAGTTGTTTGATCCCACAAATGAAGCAACTTTTAAAGTCAATGGACATAGAGTGAAGAAGTATCATGGCTACAAGCCCCCAAAAGAGCTAGAGGTGTTCCTATTGGAGGATGCACCAAGAAGAGAGGAAGCTTAAGAAAAGGACCGTCCAACTTAAGGACGTTAAAGAAAAGTGCTTGGTGGGAGGCACCCCACCGTGGTAAGATCTTCCTTGTATATACCATCTAGTTTGTAACATTAAATTTTTGTGAATTTTGTGATTTCTTGATGATTGATTGATTGCATAGGAATGCTAGTTTTATCCTTCTTGTGAATAGATAGGATGTTCATATAGTTTTCATCATTTTGGTATGTATGAATTGTTGAAGTAGGGAGAATGGTATGTTTTGGATAGTGCATGAAATTGTGAAGTATTCTCTTTGACTACTAGCTTACGCACCTACCAAGAATGTGTTAGAATAGGTCTTGTTGAAAAAAAAAAGAGAGAGAAAAAGGAAAAATGGGCACCGACGCGCCAGCACTGTGCGCGGCGCGCCGGTGGTGTATTTCCAACTCTTGGGCCAAACACCTGAGAGTTATGCCCACTTCATGCCCATCTTGCGCCAGACAATCACGCGTCTGCGTACTTGCCACCTGCGCGCACCATTGCAAATCACCCATCGACGCGCAACCAGACTGTGCGCGCGCGCGCCGATGGCGATATGTGGACTCCCTGGTACAAAATCCAGAGAGTTGTGCCACTCTTATGCCACTCCTGTGCCGGAACTGACGCGTCCGCGCACCGCGCGCATCCACGCCGTTCGCGGAATCCTTCAGGCACGCGTCCGCGCAAGGTGTGTGCTCGTGCGCCTGCGCCACCAACCAACTCTGGTACAAATTCCCGAGACTCATGCCAACCTTGTGCCAGTCTTGTGCCTGAGGCACAACTGACCTCGCGCGTGCGCACCACTGACGCGCACGCGTCCCTTGTCAAAACCTCACCGATGCGCCAGCCCACCGTGCGCGTGCACGCCGGTTGCGCGAATCAGTTTTAAAGCTTTGCGCCTTGTTCTGTTTCCCTTCTCACCCCTTTTCATATCTTCTTTCTCTTCTTTCTTCTCCATCACTTCTCCTTTCTTCTTCTTCTTCCATAATCTACCACCACTGTCTCCAGCCACTCACCGGTGACAACCACCTCTTCCGGTGGCATTACATCTCTCCTATTTCTTTCTCATCTTCACAAAAGAAAACTCAACCTTGTTCTTTTATACTTCTCAAGGTTCAACTTCCTCCATATCTCATCTACCATTTTCTTTGCATTATTTCTTCTTCTAGTTTGACTCTTTTTGTTGCTTTACTTAGTTTCTCTTCTAGTGACATGATTACATTACTCACTTTTGCTTGCTTACTTTTCCTTTTTCCTTATTTTTCCATGGATGTTGGATTTAAGTTTAATTTGCTTTAATATATCTTTTGTCATTATTTTTCCTTATCTTTGCCAAGATATGATGTTTATGTGATGATTGATGTTTCAATTTGGGCTTTGCATTGATTGAGTATCTCATACTTGTTCTTTGCTTAATAATTGCACACCAAGTGTTCGAGGAAATGCTTGAATGCCATTTGGGTTCCTCAAATGTGATGACCCATGTCTTTATGATTAGATTATTGCAATGTTTCTTTTGGGCACTATCCTTCACTTGCATGTTTTTGTTAAAATGATTCTTTGGGTTTAATGTCTTCCTATTTCCCTTCCTTTCTCAGGATGGCCACCAAGAAAGGCAAGGAGAAAGCTCCAAGGAAACCAGCCGCAAAGAGGGCACCCCAAAGATCAACTTCTAAGGGGCACTCTTCATTGGGAGCCAGACCCCTAACTAAGAAGGCAAAGACACCCGCTCCTATTGATGAGAGTGAAAAGAGCAAAGCGGCAAGGAATTCTTCAAGGTTCCCCAACCGCTTCTGTAAACTTATGTTCCCTTCCATAACTGTGAGGAACTATCATCCTGAGCATCTACTTGCTCCGCCGGACAAGGTTGCTCCTTATATTCTACCCCGCATTGAACAGCGAGGATGGGAGTTTCTTTTGAGGAAACCAAGGGAGATCAACCTCTCTTGGGTGGAAGAATTCTACACTAACTACCATCTCTCCTCCCTTCAATCGGTATACATGTGCCGGAAGCAAGTCTCAGTTTTAGAAGAGGCTATTCAGCAAGTGCTTAATGTCCTACCGGTACCGAATGACATGGATGGCTACCAAGAAGTCTTACGTCAGCGAGAGAAGTTTGGATTTGATTGGGACTCGATCCTCTGAGTCATTGTTGAGCCGGAGACATTTTGGACCCAAGGTCGACTCCGGATGAGGCCCAAAAGCATTGACGCTTGCTTCCTCACTGTAGAAGCTAGAGCTTGGGCCCAGATCCTATCCCACTATGTCCTACCTAGCACCCATAAGTCATCCTTCACGGCGGATCTTGCTTTGCTTGTTTGGTGTGTCCTCACGGAAAGGCCGGTGAACATTCCGTTTCTTGTCAAGCAAATGATGAGTCAAGTTCACGCCTGGGGTAATTTGCCATTTCCAGCATTGGTATCTGATTTAGTTGCTGCTGCGGGTGTTCCTTGGGAAGCCAAGGATAGGAAGATTATAGTTCCGGCTAAGGGCGATGTGGTCCCAAGTGAAAATTACTTACATCTTCCCATGAACAACCCAAGCCTTGACATATCCCTTCCATCTACTATCCCTTCCCCTTCATCATCACCACCACGGCAAATATCAACACTTCAAAGGATAGAAGATCTACACCGGAAGCTTCATAGATATGAGTGGCGCATTCAACGCAGATACACTTACATCAGGAAGCTTCTGTGTTGTGTTACCCCCAGCATGGAGGAACCCGAAATATTCACATCGACCTCAAACCTAAGTGATGGGAGCTCTGAAGGAGAGGATAGTGACGGTTCCGGTCCCGACCGCCCTTTGCGCATTGTTCGTAGCACGGAGGACCGTGCTAATTTTTAAGTGTGGGGAGGTTGTTCGACCGATCTCCATGGGTAACAATCTCTTCTTTTCAATACCCATGGATTTATCTTTTGCTTAGTAGTTAGTACATTGTTACTACATTGCATGTGTAGTTAGTTTTGCTTGTAAATACTCCTTGCATGATAGCTAGTTTCTATAAAGTTGCTTGGTCAAAACAATAACTTCTTCGCCAAGAAACTGTGTTTTGGGGTACCCTACCGATTTTTGAAAAATTTTTTCCAGCAAACTTGCTTTATGAATGTATTTTGGAACATAGTGATTGAGCTAAGAACACAAGCATGTAAGTTTTGAGCCTATTGCATGGTTACATCTTCTAACCATTAATTCTCATTCTTGTGTGCATATCTCTCTCACTATGATTGTGATCCTTGCTTTGTCTGATTCTATATGTCCATTACTTTGTGTATGAATGCATTTACATGATTGAGGCCATCAATTCAATAGTCACTTTTCCCAAATGGCTTTAACCCTTTTATCTACCATTACTAACCAATTTTGAGCCCATGATAAACCCTTTTTGTTCTTTAATAGAGCACATCAATAACGCTAAGTGAAAAACCATGAATGTCCCTAAATTTGGATCCTTGATTAGCTTAGGTAAGTTAGGATGCGTGTCATTCAATTAGGAGGGTATACTTGTGAAATTTGGGTAGATATATAGGTGTATAATTGTAGTGTAATTGAAATTCTAGGATTTGGGAACATGCTTATGTATTGAAAGATTGAACTATATGCATTGAAACTTTTGTACATAAAGCCCCAAGAAAAGGGGATCATAAAAAAAAATAAAGCAATAAAAGGGGACAAAGAAACCCCAAGACAAGGTGATGAAGAAAACAATGCATATGGAATGTGAATTGAAAAGAATACATGAGTATGCAAAAAGTGAAACTCAAGGGTATCTAGGTAATGTATTATAGTTGTATAGGTTGTTCTATGTGTCTAGTGGGATCCTAGGTTAATCAAGGACCCAAATTTTAAGCTCACTTGGCCATATACATCCTTACCTTCACCCTAGCCCCATTACGACCCATGAATAAGACCTCATGATACTTGTAAGCATGCATTAAGTAATTGTTGATTGTTAGATGAAAGACAAATCTTGGAAAGCATGATTAGGAGAGGATTGAGTGACGAACCCTATACACTTGAGTGAATAGAGCGGATACACTTCCGTTGAGGGTTCGATGCTCAATTCTTTGTTCCTGGCTTTCACAAGTGTTCATCTAGCAAGTTATATGCACCCCTTAGTGATGCCCAATTTGGTAGGATTCATGAGCTACATACTATTTTCACCCCATATGTTCACATGTGTTCTTGGAGGATAGATTTACCCTTGACCAAGTAGGTAGATGATTTTACATTAGTTGCATGCATTCACTTAGGTAGTTTGCATTTCATAAACCCTTTCTCACCATGATCTTTGATCTTTTTATTCTAAGTATGAGGACATGCTTGGTTTAAGTGTGGGGAGATTTGATAAACCCCAATTCTGTGGTTTATATTGTGTAGAATTTGGGGGTTTTGTCAATATTTCTCACACTTATTCACAAGAAATGCATGGTTTTGTGTTCTCTTCATAATATTGCTTCATGATGAAAAACATGCTTATTTTGCCTTAAAATTACCATATTTTAACCCTCTTCTATTTCCATTCGATGCCGTGATATATTTTTTGAGTGATTTTAGGAATTATAGGGTAGGAATGGCCTAGAATAAAGAAAGAAAGCATGCACAAAAGGAGGGAACATAAATATTTGAATTTTTGGGAAAATAGCATTGGCGCGCGCGCGCACTCCACGCGCATGCGTGGATGAAGATCGCTGGAAGCAGCGCGTAAGGATGGACGCATCCACGCGGATCAGAAGATTCCTATCGACGCGTACGCGCACTTGGCGCGCACGCGTGGATCACAAAAGCAATCGGCGCGCACGCACGCATGGCGCGCACGCGCGGGAAGCTGCACATGACCTCATTAAAGTAAATCGTGTCTGGCGATTTCTGAGGCTCATGAGGCCCAATTTCAAGCTGTTTCTGCATGGAAAAGACCCAAGGATGCTAGGGGAAAGGGGGGGATCATTCATTTTGCACTAAGACACAATTTTAGCTAGTTTTTGGGTTCTTTGTTCTTCTAGAGAGAGAAACCCTTGTTCCTCTCTAGATCTAGTTTTAATTTGATCTTCCCTTGTTGAATTCTGAATTAGATCTTGTTAATTACTAGTTTTGATAGTTTAATTTTAATTCCTTAGTATAATTTGGCTTAGATCTTATGATAGTTTTATGAATTCTTGTCAATTGTCATTTTACACCTATTTCATGAATGTTGTGAATTCTACTTTGTTGGTGTTGCATTGTTGATTTCTATGATTAATTGTGTTGTTTGGATGATTGTATGTTGATAATTGTTAGTGGGTACTTGTTAATTTCAATCTAATTGCAATTTGAAGATGTCTTTTATTAATGCTTACCAAGTGTTTGATGAATTGTTTACCTTGATTATGGAGTAGTACTTTTCACTCTTGGCCTAGGCTAAGGGAATTGGATAAACTTGAGTCATTAGGTCTAATGGATTTGATGATTTGGGAGCCCTTAGTGGTCAATTTGATAACCATTGACGCTAGCCTTCTATTAAGTCAATTAGTAGTGAGGTTAGAACTTATGGGTTAATGTTGACCAAACCATTTGACGTACTTCAAGTATAGAAGTAGACTTAATGAGTTTGGTTCCTCATAATTGTCAAGATATGATTATTAGACAAGGATGGTGACTCTAATTCCCATGCCTAGCCAAGAGTTGCTTTTATCATTCCTATTTGAAAACCCAAAATTCTAACTACTTGTCTTAGTTATAGTCGCTTGTTTTGTTTAGAATAGAATCGTATTGGATGCTACTTTGTGAGTTTGGAATTACTCATGTCTTGCTTAGTTATCTGAATTAGTTTCTTGCATTGTAAGATTGCTTGCTTGTTAAGATTCTTAGTTTACATTCTTGCTCATGACTCACAACCCCAGAATTCTAACCAATATTGAAGCATATGTTTGCCCATTCCTTGTGAGATGACCCGAGGTTTGAATACTTCGGTTATTTCTATTGGGGTTGAACTTGTGACAATCAAATCCCTCTCTAAATTTGATCGTCGAGGCTTGTTGTTGGTAGAGCTATACTTTCAACGCAACTTTATTGAGAAATTCTTTACCGACATAGCATCTTCTCGATCCATCATCCGCGTCACCCACGCGAACGCGTGCTCTTAAAAATTGACGTAAAAGAGGTGTATGGCAGCAAGTTATGATGGAGTGGGGCTGGAGTGATGCTAGAAGCACCAGCCCTGTCACGCGACCGTGTGCCCCACACAGCCGCGTAGTCCTCCAAACAGGGCCATTCACATAATCGCGTCAACCACGCGATCGCGTTACCCAAATATTTTGGCAAAATAAGTTTGAGACAGAGAGTTGTGCGAACGCGTCGCTGCCCTCGCGCCAATCGCACAAATCAGGCCACGTGATCGCGTGACCCACGCGTCCGCGTCACTTGAACTTATCGCACACCACGCGACCGCGTCACTCACGCGTCCGCGTCGCCTGCGTCGTACAACTTATCCATATTAGTGCCAATTATCATATCTTTACTTCTCTAATCCTAATTTCTTCTATCTTTTCTTCTTTCTTCTTTCTTCCCTACTTTCTTTTTCTTCATCATCCTTCTTCACTTCCATTCTATTTTACTTACTTATTTGCATACTTTCTTTCATTGTATTTTCATTTTGAGCATATTTTTATTTTCTTCTCTAAATTTATTATTTTACCATTGGTGTTAAATGTTCTTATTCAACTGTATCTTTTCTGGTATTATTTTGATGCTTAGTGACTTGTTCACACTGTTAGATAATATTATCTTTTTGTCAATGTCAACATTTTATGATACCTGTATTCCTTTTGCATTGACATGAACTTACACTGTCTTTCTTTATCTACTGTCTCTTTCCATTGTTGAAAATTTTGCACCACTGGTATGCCATGTGCCTCTATTGTTTTCTCACGTACATGTTGAAGCTTCCATGTAAATGAGACCCTTATCATTTGGCATTAACCCACCCATACTTCATTTATTTTCTTATCTTTATTTCTGGGTTACTTTTCTTCCCTTTTTCTTTCAGGATGGCCACCTGGAAGGGAACCAGAAGGCGTTTACATGGGGAGACAGACAAGTCCATCTGCAAAATCTTCAGAGAAAAGTGCTAGTTGGAAGCCCGTCCACCTACACATCTCAGCATACACCGAGGATGGTCCAATCTTTAAGTATGGGGAGGTCGATACCGATCTCCATGGGTTAGTTATTCTCTCCTCAACACCAATGTCTTATTTTCTTTATTAGTTCATTGTTGCATTGCATAATAGATTGCATGTGTAGTTGATTGTTTGCATTTACGTACTACTTGGTTGAAAATTAATAAGTCTTTCTAGGACCCTATTTTTAAAAAATTTCACTAATTTAAAATCAAAATTTTTGTGTTAAAATGGTTTGAAGTTGTATTTGGAACATGGTTTTTTTGAACCAAAGAACACACAACCCGTGAGATTTTGAGCTTATTTATATGGTTACATCATTTAACCATAAATTTTTATTCTTGTGTGTTTTCTTCTCTATAATTGCAATCTTTTCTTTGTTCCATTCTATATGTCCACTATTTAGTGTATTTTCATGCTTGTATATGATTGAGGCCATTACTTGTTTAGCTCACTTATCCCAAATAAGCCTACCCTTTAAATCACCCTTGTCAGCCACTTTGAGCCTTGTAAATTCCATTTGTTCTATATTTTACCACATCACTAGCCTTAAGCGGAAAAGTAAACAAATATCCCAATTGAATCTTTGGTTAGCTTAAGATAGAGATTGTGCATCAACTAAATGTGGGGAAACTGTGGGAACATGGGTTAATAAGGGAATGTGTCATGTTTCTAACTTATTTGAATATTGGAAATTTGGGAACCTACTCAAGAAAAACCAAAATAGAAAAATAATGGAAAATTCATGTGCATTGATAACTTATGTTTGCTTTTATCATTCAAAAAAAATCCAAAAATAAGTAAACAAATAAGGGGACAAAATTACCCCAATGTTAAGCTTTAATAGAAAGATCAATGCACATGTGATAAAAGTAAAGAAATATCAAAAATTTGGTACATGAGTATGTGATACAAAAGTGGGAATTATGGGTAGCTAGGTATGATTTTAGAATTACATAGAGTATATGTGTGTGTTAGGTGAAAGCTTTGGTTAGTCAAAGATTCATATTATAGCTCACTTGGCCATACATATATCCTCACCTTTACCTTAGCCCCATTACAACCTTGAAAAGACCTCATGATGTTTGCATTGATATGCTAGATATTTGTTGATTGGTTAGATGAAGAACAAAGTTTAGAAAGCATGATTATGGAAGAGTAGAGTGATTAACCCTAGACACTTGAGAACTAGAGTGATATACACTACCAGTGAGGGTTCAATGCTTGATTCTATGTTCCCTGCTTTCATGAGCTCTCTTCTTACAAGTTTACTTGCTTTTTGTTTTGGAAAACTTGTTTTCTTTTAACAAAGTAGGTAGAATCATTTTAGCATATAGTTGCTGATGACAAGTCATCGTAGCCTAGTTTTACTAGCCTTTTTCTTTATTTTTCATTTGGTTTTATGCACTTTCTTGCATTCTAAGTAAGTAATTTGGAATGAAAACGCATGACTTCTTTGAATCAAACAACCACCATGAAATTGATGCTAAATCATGAGGTTTAAGCTAAATTTAATTGATTTTTAATGATTTATAAACCTTGTGAATTTGGTGATACTTTGATTGGTTTTTTTGATTAATTGTAGGTGAAGAAAAGAAGAAAAGCGTGGCCTAAGAAGCGTGGTTCAAGGAATAGAAAGTGTGGCCAAGAAAGGAGGAAGTGTGGTGCAACAAACCATGGAACTCATTCCAAGAGCACCAAGCACTAAGAGAGCGCTACACTCACTTCCAAGGGACCAAGGCACAAAGCTCAGCTCACTTTGTGAGCTGAGTACAACACAAGGCCAAGAAATAAGGAAATGAGGAACCAAGCTCAGCTCACAAAGTGAGCATTATCGAGAGCGCTAGAGGAAAAATTCAAGGAAAATGTTTTGCAAATGCATGCTCCAAGACTTGAACCCATGACCAAAGGGAAGAGAGGAGGCGCTACTCATATGGAAAAATAAGCCAAAATTAGCCAAATGCACTCCCCAAGGATCGAACCCCACAGCTTGAGGAAGCAAGGAAGCAAGGCAACCAAGAAAAAGGGTAGCGCATGCTTCCCATGGGTTTCGAACCAAGGACCCTTCCTTGGATACACCAAAGCTCAGCTCACAAAGTGAGCTGAGCGCTACTCCTTGATGCATGGGGGCACATCTTGACACGGCCAGGGAGTGAGGCACGCAACAAATTGACAAGGCCCTTGGTGCATGAAGCGCAACATTTGACACGGTCCTGGGAGCACAAGGCGCGCACAAAATTGGCACCAAGACACGCTATGCAAGGCACAAAGCTATGCAAGGCACAAAGCTCAGCTCACTTTGTGAGCTGAGCATTCCCTTGGGAGATGCATTTGGGCTGAAATTGAAATTTAAAATTCCAACTTACTTCATTCCTTCACCAAATCAAAAGCCCATCCAGATTCCAATATCCAAGAATAGAAAGTGTATAAATAGGAGTTAGTTTGATGTAATTAGGACTTTTTTCTCTTTTTCTTTTACCTTAGAACCTCTAGACTTCATTTTGAATTTTCCCTTTTTACTTGCATTTTAATTCTGAGCTTTTTGAATTTCTGAGAGAACTTGGAAGGAGAATTGATCTCTCTTCTTCTTGGTTCTTGCTTGAGCACTCTTTTATTTCCTTGCTTTGGATCTTGGGTAGAGAATTGAAGAACTTCTGTTTCAATCTCACCTTGGGATCTTGTTTATTTTCTTTCTGCATAATTGAATTTGAATTTCTGTTTACTGCTTCTTCATCTACTTTGCTTCTGCAATTTACTTTTCTTTACTTCTTTTGCAATTTCTCTTGTTGGATCTAGGAAGGGAGTGAGATCTAGATTTGTTTTCTAGTCTCTTTGATTTCCTGAGATCTTCAACACCTTTTAGAATTGCTGCAACTTAAGCACTGCTTTCCAGTTCTTTAAATTCTCAAGTCATTTTACTTTTCTGTTAAGATCTACTTCACTGCACTTAAATTTTCTCTTTTATGTTTAATGCAATTTAGTTGTTCTTGTTCAGATTCTGCTATCCTAATTTCCAATTCCTTTTATGATTCAAGCAATTTACATTTCTTGCACTTTAAGCTTCAGCCATTTACATTTCTTGCAATCTAAGTTTCTGCAATTTACATTACTTGCACTTTAAGAATCTGCTTCTTTACTTTCCTGCTCTTTAATTTACTGCACTTTACCCCTCCCCCTTTACTTTCCAAGCAAATTTAGTTTCTGCAAGTTACAATCACTCAACCAAATCTTGATTCGCTTGACTAAATCAACCACTAAACAAAAATTGCTCAATCCTTCAAACCCTGTGGGATCGACCTCACTCATGTGAGTTATTATTACTTGATGCGACCCGGTACACTTGCCGGTGAGTTTTGTGTTGGATCGTTTTCCACACATCAGTTGCATTTATATTTAGGTTGCATTTCATGAGTCTTACTATCCCTTATTAATTCTCTTTGTCTCCTTAAGCTTAGCATGAGGACATGGTAATGTTTAAGTGTGGGGAGGTTGATAAACCACTATTTTATGGTTTATCTTGTGCTAATTTGAATGGTTTTTATCAGCTTTTCACCCACTTATTCATATGATTTGAATGGTTTTACAATTCCTTCCTGGATTTATTCTATGATTGAAAACTTGCTTCCTAAAGCTTTAAATTGTGTATTTTAATTTCTCCTTTATACCATTCGATGTCGTAATCTGTGCGTTAAGTGTTTCAGGCTTTATAAGACAGGAATGGCTTAGAGAATGGAGAGGAAGCTTGCAAAAATAGAAGGAGTACAAGAAGTAAAGGAGACAACCAGCGAGAAGTGACGCGCACGTGTAACAACCCTAGTTTTTGAAAATCAAATAATTAGTTATTTGTGATTTATTTTATTTGTTGATAATTTTATTTTAAGAAAATTATTTTACTAAAGGTAATTAAATGGAGTTTCATAATAATTGAAGTTTAAATTAATTAGAAATTTTATAAAATCTTTATTAGATATTTGGTATAATTGAAATTATAATTTTGATAATTGAAAAATAAGAAGAATTGTATAATTTAATTTAAATAAAATTCTATTTTGAATGAATTATGTTATTAATTTGAACTCTTAGGAATTAATTTACTAGAAATTATTAGATTAATTTTTATAAATACATTATGTTTAAGCTAGTTAATATTTATACACAATTTTATTATAATTGGTTATTTTATAAATTGAAATTAAAGTCTAGTGATAGAAAAATAATGAGAAGTTATATCATTTAATTTGAATGATTAATATTGAGTTTGAACTATATTTTATAATTATATGATTAATATGCTTATTTTATAATTTAAACTAGAAATAATTAATTGAACTTAGCAATATGATGATAAATAATGTTCCTAAATATTTTTTAATAGAGTACATTTGATTTTAAAATTATTCTACCCTCCAATTTTATCAAAATATCTATTCATATATATCCATATTCTTTTATAAAATCCTAATTTCTAACCCTAATTCCCAAATCCAACTCAGAAACCCTAATTTCCCAAATTGGAAACCCTAACCCTCACTCCCTCACCACACTCAGCCGCAACCTCAGCCTCACCTTCCTTTAGCATAACACTCACACGCAGTAGCAAAACAGAGAGCAAAAAGAGAGGGAAGAGTTGCTGCCCCGCCGTCGCTGTGATCGCCGGACTGCCGCACGCAAGGATCCTACGCCACCATCGCCAGCGTCGCCCAGCCTTGCCAGCGCTGCAGCGCAGCCTGTCAGCCGTTCGTGGAGCCGCGGAGAGCATCGCCGTTGAAGCCATGCCGTCGCAGAAGGAACCAGAGATGAGGGAGACGCCGTTGCAACCGCCGCCGTCCTTGTCGCCATTTGCGGTGCCGGCGAGGAGTGCCGTTGATACGTGGAAAACTTGTCTCGCAACAAATTTCCTTCGGCAAGTGTACCGAATTCGTCTTCAAGTAAAAACTCACAATAGAGTGAGGTCGAATCCAACAGAGATTGATTGATCAAGCAACTTGAATTAAAGGAATGTTCTAGATAAGCGAACCAGAATTTGAGTTGAGAATTGCAGAAAATTAAATGGCAGGAAAGTAAATAGTGGAAACAGTAAATGCTGGAAATAAAGAGCTGAATGTAAATGGCAGAAAGTAAATTGCAGAATCTTAAATGGGAATGGGGCAATTGCTCATAAAATTAAATGGCAAAAATTAAAGAGAATGGGTAAGATCAGAAATGGGGAGTTCATTGGGCTCAGGAGATGTTGCATTCTCCGGATCAAGTTCATTTTCATCTCTTCCTCAATCAATGCATTCATTGATCTCCTTGGCAATCTTAAGTGATCGAATTACAATTCCTTGTAATTCAATCTCTCAAATCTTGATCAATAGCCAATTCCTTGGTCAATTGCTCATGAGAAGAGATGAAGTATGGTCACTGATTATACCACATGCATTTCCCAAATCAAGTGTTGGAAGGATTATAGTCACATATCCATCCACACCCAATTTGGTCCAGCATGAGAAAGCATTTCTAGCATGATCCCTTCATTCCTCTTTCAAGGTTCAGAAGAGATCCAAGTATGGATAGCTTCTTTTCCAAGATAACTACCCAATTGGATGAAGATCGAAAGCTTTCTAGAAAAATCCAGAGAAAAGATAGAAGAAGGAGAATGAAAACTAAAATTGATCCATCAAATTACAACAGAGCTCCCTAACCCAATGAAAGGGGTTTAGTTGTTCATAGCTCTAGAAAATGAAAACAAAGATGGAGAATACATGCTGAAAATAAAACTAGAAATCTAGAGAAAGTAAATACAGAGAGTAGTTCTATGCCAAAGGCTCCCTAAAGTTTCCAGCTCTCTCAACTAATTCAAAGCTACTCCTATATATACTACTCTTCTGATCTTCTAGTTGGCTCTTCAAGTCTTGGGTATGGGCCTTTGGATCCTGAGTTTGAAGCAGTAATCTTCTTCATTGGGCTTAGCTTTGCTTGCAGAGAGAAAGTGTGAAGTAGGCAGGGACTTTTAGCTCAGGACGTTAATGGTGTTAACGTTAAGTAAAAGTGTGGGTTCGAGAACGTTAGTGACAATCAGCTTTTTCACTAACGTTGCTCACCCAAGTATGAGCCGCATTAACCTCAACGTTAGTGGCACAAAGGTTACCACTAACGTTGCCTCTTGGTCCTTCGCACACGTTATTGGGACTTACCTTTCCCAATAACGTTGATAAGCTTCCCTCTTCCCTACATTAGAGTCCACGTTAACTTAGTTAACGTGGCTCTTAACGTAAGCTTGCCAATCCTTCGAGAACGTTAGTGAAACTTACCTTTGTCACTAACGTTCCAATGTGCCCCTATTTCTCACATTAGAGTCCACGTTAACTAGGTTAACGTGGCTTCTAACGTAGTCATGCTAGCCATCTCCAACATTAGTGACAAAGGTGAGTGTCACTAACGTTGGCTCATCGTCTCTTTATCCACGTTAGCTTCCACGTTAACTAAGTTAACATGGGAGTTAACGTTGCTCATGGTGGCTCTTGGTGGTTCACCCCAACGTTAGTGACAAAGGTAAGTGTCACTAACGTTGGCGACCAATTGCTCTCTCCACGTTAGCTTCCACGTTAACTAAGTTAACGTGGGAGTTAACGTGGCTTATGGAAGCTTGGCCAACGTTAGTGACAAAGGTGAATGTCACTAACGTTGGCTTCCCTTTTGCTTCTTAACGTTAGAAGCCAAGTTAACTAAGTTAACGTGGCAACTAACGTGGCCAATTATAAGCTTGGTCCAACGTTAGTGACAAAGGGGAGTGTCACTAACGTTGGCCTTATTGTCTTCTTCCACATTAGAGTTCACATTAACTTAGTTAACGTGACTCTTAACGTGGGCTTATGATGGCTTCGAGGGCGTTATTGGCGATTACATTTCTCATTAACTTTGCAAGTTAGCACCCATTCCACGTTAGAGGTCACGTTAGTGGGACTAACGTGACTGCTAACGTGGTTCTTCTTTGCTTCCTTTGTCCTGAAATCAAGCAACAAAGTGCATCAAAGTTCTAGTCCAAATCATGAGTCATGCATCATCCAATTTATCATATAATTTATGCAAAATCCTCATGAAATCATGTAAAGTGCACAATGTATGCTTGAATCAAGATGTAAGTGAATATCTATCCAAAACTAGCTTATTTGCTAAGAAAATGCATGAAACTACCCTAAAAACAGTAAAGAAAATGTTAGTGAAACTGGCCAAAATGCCCTGGCATCACAACACCAAACTTAAAGCTTGCTTGTCCCTAAGCAAGTATTGGAATAAGAGAATGATGAATGGTATGCCAAGAGAAATGAGTCATTCTTGTGGAAGTCATTTTTCTGGTTTTATGGTGGTTTCATGCATAGCAACTTAGGTTCATTCCTTCACTGGCTTTCAGACCTTTATCATGTACTAGAATACTCACTGTGATTGCATCCCATGAGACTTTTATTCATTGATCCTTTTGTTGTCATTTCAGGGCTTATTTGTGTTCTTAGGCTAAGTGCTCTGTAAGGGGGCAACTCTTTAAAATAAGCTTTCAGCCAACACTCCCGAACCAATTGGTTCAAGGTGCTAGGTGTTGAAGCACCCCTAAGGACTTACTTCCTCAAGTCTCTCCCCCATACATACACACCACAGGCACATGGTTTGTTTATTTTCTTTCCTTGAGGTCTTGGTGTCCAGCACCTCTTTGGGCTACTAAATGTTCTGTAGCAAAGATTGCTCTTGATGGTGGACTTTCAGTTGATAATCCCGGGTTAGTTAACCTAAGTTACCAGGTGATAAAGCACCCCTGAGAGCTTAGTAATCCAAGCAGATCCTTGGTACAGGAACACCACAGACACATCCCTCAAGACTCAAACCCTTGGTGCCTAGCCTCTTTTCTTGCTATTATTTTTTTTATTTTTTTTTCTTTTATTCTTCAACTTTGATTGTTCTTTCCCTTTTTCTTATTAGGATCTTATTATTTAGCTAGTCTCATGGGTATGTTCAAAGCATAGTATTCATGACAGATAGTTGTCTTCCCACCTTGTGGTTGAACCAACTTAGCTAACTTATGACCACACCACAAACTCAGGAACTTACTCCATAGTATGAACTCCACTCTGGTCTTTTATAAAACCCTCATTCTCTTTTCATTTGATTCAAAAGGACAAGCATACAAGTAAGCAAAGTAAGGAGGCAGTGACATAAAGGCTAGCAAGCATAGACCTATTCACAAAAAGCTTAAAAGACAGAATTTAAAAGGGTTCCAACTAACGAGTAACTATTAATCAAAAGTGCATTCGGACTTCTAACTTTATCATTCTAGGTTTATGAAATTAAGTAACAATATAACCTTCGGGTGATGGTTTCTAGTTGCCTTCTTTTTGTCATCATCCTAGTCTTTGCTACCTCACTTCCTTGGGTGAAGGTGCACCATTTCCTCATAAGATTCCTGCAAAGTTATTGGAAGTTGCTTGTTCCCAAAGCACTTGAGAAATAGTTAGCTTGCATGTATGCTTGTGACTTCTGAACTTAATTTGGTGTGTGAACACCAAACTTAGTTCTTTGCCCAGTACAAAACCTTGCATATATGCAGAGAACCTCATATCTTGTTATTAACAAAACAATTATTAACTAAAGTCTAACTACATCTAAGTGGTTTCCCTTGATTGGTTGGAGCTAGTAATGTGTTTTGGGAGTTGAGTGTGATTCTAACTAAGATCCTTTGGTGGAACACCAAACTTAGAATTACACTTTCACTTTTGGATTGTTTTGGTGTGGAACACCAAACTTAGCTCCTCACAATACATGGGAAACAACTTGTGACCTTTATTGAAATAAAGATGAAAAGGAAACTACCTGAGGTTGGGTTGCCTCCCAACAGAGCGCTCTTTTATCGTCGCTAGCTCGACGATTCCTCACTTAGTTGAGATGATACTTTACTCTGGGGTTTTCCCCCATGTTGCCCATATAATGTTTGAGTCTTTGTCCGTTCATAGTGAACGTCCTCTCTGAACCTTTATCCATGATTTCTATGTACCCATATGGGGAGACCTTTGTGATAAGGAAGGGTCCTGACCATCATGACTTGAGTTTGCCAGGGAACAGTCTCAATTTGGAGTTGTAAAGGAGTACTTGTTGCCCCTTTTCAAAACTCCTTAGTGCCAGATGCAGGTCATGTCTTCTCTTCGCCTTTTCTTTATAAATCTTGGCATTTTCATAGGCTTGAGATCTAAATTCCTCCATCTCTTGCAGTTGTAGGATCCTCTTTGCACCAGCAGCAATGCTGTCAAAGTTTAGTATCTTGAGAGCCCAGAGAGCTTTGTGTTCCAGCTCTAGTGGTAAATGACAAGCTTTCCCATACACCAGTTGATATGGGGACATTCCAAGTGGAGTTTTGAATGCTGTTCTGTATGCCCAAAGAGCATCATCCAGCTTCTTTGACCAATCCTTTCTTGATGCACCCACAGTCTTTTCCAGAATCCTCTTTAGCTCTCTGTTGGATATCTCCATTTGCCCACTTGTTTGGGGATGGTAAGGCGTGGCCACCTTGTGTTTTACCCCATATCGTAGGAGAAGAGCTTCTAGTGGTCTGTTACAAAAATGGCTCCCTCCATCACTGATGAGTGCTCGTGGGACTCCAAACCGGCTAAAGATATTCTTCCTGAGGAAGTTCATGACCACCTTGTTATCATTTGTTGGGGTTGCAATAGTCTCTACCCACTTAGAAACATAATCCACTGCTACCAAGATGTACTTGTTTGAATATGAGGTTGGGAATGGTCCCATGAAATCGATTCCCTACACATCAAACAGTTCCAATTCCAAGATGAAATTTTGTGGCATCTCATTTCTTTTGGGCAAGTTTCCAGATCTTTGGCATTTATTACAGCTCTTTACTAGTTCTATGGCATCCTTGAAAAGGGTGGGCCAAAAGAATCCGCTTTGTAACACCTTTGCTGCAGTTCTGTCCCCTCCAAAGTGGCCTCCAAAGCATGAGCCGTGGCAATTCCATAGGACCTCTCGTCCTTCTTCTTCCGAAACACATCTTCTAAGGATTCCATCTGAACACTTCTTGAAGAAATATGGCTCATCCCAGACAAAGTATTTTGCATCATTCATGAGCTTCCTTTTTTGATGTTTATTGATCTCTGGAGGTAAGGCCCCAATTGCCTTGAAGTTGGCAATGTCTGCGAACCATGGTGCTTTGTGAACTGTCATCAGCTGCTCATCAGGGAAGAGCTCGTTCACACTTGTGTCATGTGTTCCACTTTCCTCATGTGGGATTCTGGATAGGTGATCTGCTACCTTGTTCTCCACTCCTTTCTTGTCTCTGATTTTAATGTTGAATTCCTGCAACAATAAGATCCATCTTATTAGTCTTGGTTTTGATTTTTGCTTGGCAAACAAGTATTTAAGTGCTGTATGCTCTGTGAAAACAATCACTTTAGCACCGATGAGTATAATCTAAACTTGTCAAATACAAAAACTATTGCTAGCAACTCATTTTCAGTAGTGGTATAATTTCTTTGAGTATCATTGAGAACTTTGCTAGCATAGTATATCACATGGACTAAGTTATCTTTCTTCTGTCCTAACACTGCCCCAACTGCCAAATCAGATGCATCACACATCAATTCAAATGGTAAGTTCCAATCAGGTGGGGAAATGATAGGAGCAGAGGACAACCTTATTTTCAAATTTTCAAATGCTAGCATGCATGATTCATCAAAGATAAATGGTGTATTAGATACAAAGAGATTACTTAAGGGCTTGGCTATCTTTAAAAAATCTTTAATAAATCTTCTGTAAAAGCCAGCATGCCCTAAAAAGCTCCTAATTGCCTTGACATCACTGGGTGGAGGCAGTTTTTCAATAAGTTCCACTTTAGCCCTGTCCACTTCAATGCCTTGGTTAGAAACCTTATGGCCAAAGACTATTCCTCCTGTCACCATAAAGTGACATTTCTCCCAATTCAAGACCAGATTGGTCTCTTGGCACCTTTTCAATACTAAGGAAAGGTGACTCAGGCAGCTAGTAAAGGAATCTCCGAATACCGAAAAATCATCCATAAAAACTTCGATGAATTTCTCTATCATATCTGAGAAGATAGAAAGCATGCAGCGTTGGAAAGTCGCAGGTGCATTACATAGCCCAAATGGCATGCGCCTGTAGGCAAACACTCCATATGGACAAGTAAATGAAGTTTTCTCTTGGTCTCTGGGATCAACCACTATTTGGTTATATCCTGAATAACCATCAAGAAAACAGTAATATGCGTGTCCTGCGAGTCTTTCCAACATCTGATCCATAAATGGGAGAGGAAATGGTCCTTTCGTATAGCCTCATTGAGTTTCCGATAGTCTATGCACATCCACCATCCTATGATGGTCCTTGTAGGAATTAGTTCGTTCTTCTCATTGGGAACTACAGTGATTCCTCCCTTTTTGGGCACGACATGCACGGGGCTGACCCAGGGGCTGTCTGAGATCGGGTAGATTACCCCTCCCTGCCATAACTTCATAACTTCTTTCTGTACCACTTCCTTCATGATTGGGTTCAGCCTCCTTTGGGATTGAATGGATGGTTTGGCATCATCTTCCAGTAGTATCTTATGCATGCATATGGCTGAACTTATTCCTTTCAGGTCAGCAAGAGTCCATCCAATGGCATCCTTGTGCTTTCGTAATACTTTGAGTAGTTCATCCTCTTGATCTTGGCTGAGGCACGAGCTTATGATCACTGGGTAACTTTCATTTTCTCCTAAGTATGCATATTTGAGAGTGGGTGGCAGTGCTTTGAGTTCAAGTTTAGGTGCTTCTGACTTTTCGTTCTCTTCTTTTGATGCCCCTTGTATATGAATCTCTACTGTTGTAACTTCTTCACTGAATGTTGACTCCTCCTCTGTTAACCCTTCAGGTTCTTCTTCTTCAAAACTCTCATGCACTGCATCTTCAAGTGAGTCCAACCTCATATATTCTCCCAATTGTTCTGGTGGATAACTCATGGCTTTGAACACATTGAATGTCATCTTTTCATTGTGTAATCTCAGGGTGAGGTCCCCCTTTTGTACATCAATGACAGCTCCAGCAGTGGCCAAGAACGGCCTTCCCAGGATGATGGAAGCCTTGGTTTCCTCCTGCATGTCCAGCACTACAAAGTCTGCTGGGAAGATGAAATCTCCCACTTTCACCAGCAAATCTTCTACTACGCCATAAGGGAACTTGAACGTTCTGTCTGCCAGTTGTAGGGCCATCTTTGTTAGTTTAGCCTCTTCAATCTTCATTTTTCTCATCATGGCTAACGACATCAAATTTATGCTGGCTCCTAAGTCACATAGAGCCTTTTCCACTGTGATCTCCCCTATGATAAAAGGGATCTGAAAGCTCCCCGGATCCTTCAATTTCTGGGGTAGTTTATGCTGAATGATAGCACTACATTCCTCGGTTAGTATCACAGTCTCGCTGTTCTTCCAGCTTCTCTTCTTAGTCATTAGCTCCTTTAAAAACCTGGCGTAGAGGGGCATTTGCTCTATTGCTTCAGCAAAAGGTATGTTGATTTGTAGTTTCTTGAAGATTTCCAAAAATCTCAAGAATTGGCTGTCATCCCCCTTCTTCTTTAATTGCTGAGGGTATGGGACTCTTGGGACGTCTGGCTTTAGCACTCCTTCCCCCGTTTTGTGAACTCAAAGTGGGAACTCAAGCTCCATCCTGCACTTCTTCCTTTTCATTTGAGTCCTTTTCTTGTGGTTTCTGGGTGGTTTCCTTCAGTTCCTTCCCACTCTGAAGGATGATAGCCTGACACTCCTCTCTTTGGGTTGAGTTAGTATTACTGCGAAAGTTGTGGCTGGGAATTTGCTTGAATAGGTAGCCAATTTGTATCTCAAGTTTCTTGATGGCAGCATCCGGATTCTGCATATTGGACATCACTTCTTCTCGGAATGCTTTACTGTCTTGAATCTCTTTGCATATGCCTTCAAGTAGATTCTCAATCCTTAAGAGTCTGTCATCAAATGATGGTGGATTGGGATTAGAGGTAGAAGGATGAGGAGTGTTATTTTGGTTTTGATATGGATGTGGAGAGGTGTTGTCATGGTGGTGTTGATATGTTCTCTGTGTGAATTGTTGGTGAGCTACATTGTTGTTGGGGTTGTGATTTCTCCGATCTTGGCCTTGATCTTGTTGATTCCCCCACCCAAAGTTTGGATGATTCCTCTAACCAGGGTTGTAGGTCTTGGAGTATGGATCATGGTTTTGCCTAGATGAATTCCCAATGTAGTTGGCTTCCTCCTGACTACCCTCTGCTTCTTCATTCACTCCTTCTTGGGTTGCTGATGAAGTGGTGATTGCTGCTACTTGGTTTCTCTCCATCTTCTTGGTGAGGTCAGCCAGCTGCTTGGTAATGAGCTTATTTTGGGCCAACAGAGCATCTACATTGTTTAGCTCCATCACTCCTCTAGTGTTCCCTCTTTCAGAAGCATAGAAATAGTCATTTTCTGCTACAGTTTCAATGACATCTATGGCCTCCTCAATGGTCTTCTTCTTGTTCAGAGATCCCCGGATGAGTGGTCTACTGCTTTCCTTGATTCATAAGAAAGGCCTTCATAGAAAATGTGTAGCTGCACCCATTCATTGAACATATCTTGTGGACACCTCCTTGGCAGGTCCTTAAACCTCTCCCATGCTTCATATAGAGTCTCACCATCTTGTTGCCTGAAAGTTTGGACCTCAGCTCTCAGCCTGTTGATTCTTTGGGGAGGATAGAATCTGGCTAAAAATTTGTTTACCACATCTTCCCAAGTTGTCAAACTCTCCTTCGGAAAAGACTCCAGCCACTTGGCTGCCTTATCCTTGAGTGAGAATGGAAATAAGAGCAGTCTACAGGTGTCAGGATGAACACCATTAGACTTCACCGTGTCACATATCCTCCGGAAGGTGGTTAGATGTTGATTGGGGTCTTCTTGGACGCCTCCTCCGAATGAACAGTTGTTCTGAACAAGGGTGATGAGCTGTGGTTTTAGTTCAAAATTGTTGGCATGGATGGTTGGCTTTTGATTGCTACTTCTACAGTTTCCTGTGTTTGGGTTGATGTAAGAGCCCAAAACTCTTCTCTCCTCCCCAGCATGATTTGCTCGACCTTCTCTGCCATGGTTGTGAGCCTCTTCTTTATGATGGTTTTCCATGTTTTCTTCCAAGTTTGGTTCAAAGTATTCCTCCTCTTCCTCGGCACCAACTACTCGTTTTTCTCTTGCTTCCCTCCTTAATCTAAAGAAGGTCCTCTCAGGTTCAGAATCAAAGGAAGTTGAAGCTCCGCTTCTTCTCCCTGTCATACAACCAATAAAGCACAAGCAAGGAAAATAGATGCAGAAAGTATTTCTGTTAGAATTACTATTAGTGTGAGTGATGCAATATATCAAACAGTTAGTGGGTTAGTGAATTGAATTGTAAATAACTACAAAAAACGAAAAAGTAGGAGGAAGGGAAGAAATTAACTAAAACTAAAAGTAAATTACTCAAATAGAAAATTAAATCAAACAAACTAAAAATGCTCAATCTAGTTATCCTCCAATTTAATCATTGTTGATTCAAAATCAATCTCCGGCAATGGCGCCATAAACTTGATACGCCGAAAACTTGTCTCGTAACAAATTTCCTTCGGCAAGTGTACCGAATTTGTTGTCAAGTAAAAACTCACAATATAGTGAGGTCGAATCCCACAGAGATTGATTGATCAAGCAACTTGAATTAAAGGAATGTTCTAGTTGAGCAAACCAGAATTTGAGTTGAGAATTACATAAAATTAAATGGCGGGAACGTAAATATTGGAAACAGTAAATGCTGGAAATAAAGAGCTAAATGTAAATGGTGGAAAGTAAATTGTAGAATCTTAAATGGGAATGGGGCAATTGCTCATAAAAGTAAATGGCAGAAATTAAAGAGAATGGGTAAGATCAGAAATGGGGAGTTCATTAGGCTCAGGAGATGTTGTATTCTCCGGATCAAGTTCATTTTCATCTCTTCCTCAATCAATGCATTCATTGATCTCCTTGGCAATCTTAAGTGATCGAATTACAATTCCTTGTAATTCAATCTCTCAAATCTTGATCAATAGCCAATTCCTTGGTCAATTGCTCATGAGAAGAGATGAAGTATGGTCACTGATTATACCACATGCATTTCCCAAATCAAGTGTTGGAAGGATTATAGTCACATATCCATCCACACCCAATTTGGTCCAGCATGAGAAAGAATTTCTAGCATGATCCCTTCATTCCTCTTTCAAGGTTCAGAAGAGATCCAAGTATGAATAGCTTCTTTTCCAAGATAACTACCCAATTATATGAAGATCGAAAGCTTTCTAGTAAAATCAAGAGAAAAGATAGAAGAAGGAGAACGAAAACTAAAATTGATCCATCAAATTACAACAGAGCTCCCTAACCCAATGAAAGGAGTTTAGTTGTTCATAGCTCTAGAAAATGAAAACAAAGATGGAGAATACATGCTGAAAATAAAACTAGAAATCTAGAGAAAGTAAATACAGAGAGTAGTTCTATGCCAAAGGCTCCCTAAAGTTTCCAGCTCTCTCAACTAATTCAAAGCTACTCCTATATATACTACTCTTTTGATCTTCTAGTTGGCTCTTCAAGTCTTGGGTATGGGCCTTTGGATCCTGAGTTTGAAGCAGTTATCTTCTTCATTGGGCTTAGCTTTGCTTGCAGAGAGAAAGTGTGAAGTAGGCAGGGACTTTTACCTCAGGACATTAGTGGTGTTAACGTTAAGTGAAAGTCTGGGTTCGAGAATGTTAGTGACAATCACCTTTTTCACTAACGTTGCTCACCCAAGTATGAACCACGTTAACCTCAATGTTAGTGGCACAAACGTTACCACTAACGTTGCCTCTTGGTCCTTCGCACACGTTATTGGGACTTACCTTTCCCAATAACGTTGATAAGCTTCCCTCTTCCCTACATTAGAGTCCACGTTAACTTAGTTAACGTGGCTCTTAACATAAGCTTGCCAATCCTTCGAGAACATTAGTGACACTTACCTTTGTCACTAACGTTCCAATGTGCCCCTATTTCTCACGTTAAAGTCCACATTAACTAGGTTAACGTGGCTTCTAACGTAGTCATGCTAGCCATCTCCAACGTTAGTGACAAAGGTGAGTGTCACAAACATTGCCTCATTGTCTCTTTATCCACGTTAGCTTCCACGTTAACTAAGTTAACGTGGGAGTTAACGTTGCTCATGGTGGCTCTTGGTGGTTCACCCCAACATTAGTGACAAAGGTAAGTGTCACTAACGTTGGCGACCAATTGCTCTCTCCATGTTAGCTTCCACGTTAACTAAGTTAACGTGGGAGTTAACGTGGCTTATGGAAGCTTGGCCAATGTTAGTGACAAAGGTGAATGTGACTAACGTTGGCTTCCCTTTTGCTTCTTAACGTTAGAAGCCACGTTAACTAAGTTAACGTGGCCAATTATGAGCTTGGTCCAACGTTAGTGACAAAGGGGAGTGTCACTAACGTTGGCCTTATTGTCTTCTTCCACGTTAGAGTTCACGTTAACTTAGTTAACGTGACTCTTAACGTGGGCTTATGATGGCTTCGAGGGCGTTATTGGCGATTACATTTCTCATTAACTTTGCAAGTTAGCACCTATTCCACGTTAGAGGTCACGTTAGTGGGACTAACGTGACTGCTAACGTGGTTCTTCTTTGCTTCCTTTGTCCTGAAATCAAGCAACAAAGTGCATCAAAGTTCTAGTCCAAGTCATGAGTCATGCATCATCCAATTTATCATATAATTCATGCAAAATCCTCATGAAATCATGTAAAGTGCACAATGTATGCTTGAATCAAGATGTAAGTGAATATCTACCCAAAACTAGCTTATTTTCTAAGAAAATGCATGAAACTACCCTAAAAGCAGTAAAGAAAAGGTCAGTGAAACTGGCCAAAATGCCCTGGCATCAGCCGTCGCCAGGAGAGAAGAGTGACACAGAGGAAGGAGATGAAGCTTCATTGTCGTCGCGCTTTGCTACCACGAGGCCGCCGTCGCCGCTGCTTCGAAGGGAGCCGTAGTCATCGCCGTCAAGCATGAAGGGTGGAGAAGAGAGAGCTTGCTCATCGCAGGAAGCATAGCCGCGCCATCGCCGTTGAGCCTAGATGCCATCGATAGAAGCCACCGCCGCCGCCTGAGAAGAACCTGCAGAGAGAGAGGGAGCCCGAGAGAGGAACGCAAACCTCTGTGTTGCGCCATCATTCTGTCGCTGTTCAGCTGGGTTGATGCCGCCTTTGCTGTCCAAGCTGTCACCATTGCAGGATACATACAGAGGAGAGGGAGAAAGGATCTTCGCCGCTGTTAGGGTCGTTGGTGAGTCTTGTGCCACCATCAGAGTCGTTGTTCTGCCACCATCAAGTTTGGAGGAGGACGCCGCCACTGTCACCATTGAAGCTTGCCGGGGAAGGAGATATTGACAGAAGAAACTGCTACTGCTTGGCTGAAGCTGAGACCTTTCACCATCACTGGAGCTGCCCAGAATCATCATGGTAGCTGCTAAGAGAGCAGAACGGATGTTAGAACTGCCGATGGAGCTGCTGGGTTTAGTGATTTCCGCGAGTTTCGACTTTGAGGTAGGGGATTTAACGTTTTTAATTTAGAATGCCTACAAAGTTATTGGATAAGTGCAAATGGTTAATAATAGTTAAGAATTTCTTAATTGACAATAACGACTTGAAATGTGTTTGAGAATGGTTAGCTATTGTGATTTTTCTGAGTTATGATTCGAATTAAATGTGGTTGTGAACGGTGATTAACCTGGTAATATTGATTTTGATTTGAGGCTGTAACTATTACCGATTTTCTAATTGTTTGGAATTATTGAGAATCCTGTTATTTGATTATGTTGAGCTGGTTGCCATAAGCTGGTTTGCTTGATGGTTGCAAACTGACTGAAATTTTGGTCTTTGACGGATTTATATTGAATTGAATGATGTGCTGGTTATTTGATATAGTGTAACGGTAGTGGATTTGTTGGAAATTCTGATCTTATGTGATATTGCTGAATTGGTTGAAATCTGGTTGTGAATTGTATTTTGAATTACTGATTTTCTTGTGATGAGTTGGCTGAGATTTTGATCTTGAATGAATTACTTTGAATTGTTTGATATTGAATTAGAAATTTAATATATTGGGATGGCTGTAAAATGGATTTGTGACAGGTTGGAATTGGTTGAACTGTGGCTGCGATTAGTGATTTATTTAAGTTTACTTATTAAATTGAGATATGGAGAGTTAATCATTGAATGAAATGTATTTGAGAAGAGTTAGTTGTGGTGATTATTCTGAGTTATGATTGAAGTTGGATGCGAATGTGAATTGAGTTTGGGTTATGGCTGTGATATTGACTGGTTTCGTTGTCGTGAGTAATTAATTGATGAGATTTGCTTTAGTTTGAAGCTGTAATTGATATTGGTGTTTTCTGATTTTGATGGGATTGTTGAAAAGTTCTGATTCTATGTGATTATACTGAATTAGTTGAGTTGTGTGGCTGTATTCTGGTTATGGAGAGTAAGTACTTGTTGTTGTTTTTAGTTATTTGATGTATCGGAATGGCTGTGAAATTGATGACTTGTGACTGGTTGGAACTGGTTTTGGTAGTTGTTAATGTTGGTTCATGATTAATTAGAATTAAGTTTGAGAACTGTTAACAGATTGAAGCTTGATTATTAAATTTATCTTATGAAATCTGAATTTAAAGATAAGAACAGTAACTCTAAAAGTATAAGGATAACTTGTGATAATTGGGAATTATATGGAGCAGAATTTTTGGGTGAACATATTATAAGAGAACTGGAATTATGTAAATAATACATACTATGTGTTTTGGTGTCAATATTGCTAAGATTCTGGTTAAGTTAGGTGATAATGTGTTTTGGGTGTTTGGAAAGTGCAAAATTGTTAATCCTTTGGTTAAAATAATTTATGAATTGATCAAATTAAAGTTAGGTAGATGGAGTATGTGGAAGTTGCAGATTATGGATGAATTATTAACTATTACGGATTGTTAAATTTCTGATTGATTTGTTGTGATAATTGTTGAGAAAGGTTTGATGAGATGTTAAGAAAGAGGGAACCCGTAAGGGTGGCTAAGTCCGAGTTTTAGGGGAGGTGCTGCCGGAATTTTGTGAAATCTGAGGTTTTACTTGAAAAAGTTGTTTTAAAAAGTTTGGATTTGGGAAATTATATTATTTTATTCTGATTTATTAAGAAAAGAAATGAATTATATTTTTCGGTTTTATTCATTGAGAAAAAAATATTATGTTTAAGATGGATTTATTACGAAAAAGATTCCGTTTTGAGTTGATTTATTAAGAATAGAAAGAAATATGTTTTGAGTTTGATTTAATATGAAAAGAGTTATGTTTTAGGTTTGAAATAAAGGATGATCTTCTTAGAAGTTTGGTGAAGTAATAATATTTGAATTTGAATGGTAAAAAGAGATGGGTTTTGAGTCTTTGGGAAGTTAGTAAATTTGAAAAAGAGTTTTATTTGGTTACTTTTAGTAAGAGGGTGATGCTTTGAAAAGTATTTAGCGAATTTAAAATAAATGATTTTCTTGAGTCTTTTGAAAGAAAAATAAACTAGAAAATAGTTTTAAAATTGGTTCGAGTTAAGCGGTTGCAAAAGTGGAAGTCGTGAAGTTTGTACAAAATGATTGAATAAAGAAAGAGAGAGATATTGTATAAGAATATATAACTAGAGATGAATAACGGGAATGATAACTTATGATGATAATCAGAATGATTATGTAATGATCTGCTGCGTGAAGGAAGTCAGATAGAATGCCACACCTGTAAGGAAAGGATTGCTTACAGAGAATATGATTTCATACACGGCTGGAATGCCGCCACCTGTAAGGCAGAGTTTGCTTACAGAGGATATGACGCATACGTCGGTTAGTGAGAACTGTACCTATGCTGACTGGAAAACCATACCCGTTTCAGCTGCTTCGGGTTACGTCGGGAGCGGGTAGAAACCGACAGATGAGCTCATTACCTGCACTACGGCTAGACATGCATCATCCTTATTTGCGCATCTGCATTTGATTGTGTTTGCTTGTTTTATTTCTTTGTAACTTGTGTTGCTTGTCTTGTTTCTTTGTGATTGTGCTGTTTGTCTTAGTGACTTGCTTGTGTGTTTGATTAGATATTTTTGTTGATGCTGTGAACTTAGTAAAGTATTGAGGAACGGTATTTGTGAAATGAGGTTTGGGTATATTATTTATGTTGCTAATTTACTTAGTTACTGTGATGGTTGAGGAATGCTATTTGTAGCTGATGAATTGCTAATGTGGTTGAGACTTTATGTAAGTAATATGATTTAAAGAAAGGGATTTAAACGGTTTCAAGTAAGTCTTGAGAAATTTTTGAAAAGGTTTGATAAAGAAAACTACAGTGGAAACTTAAGTTAATTATTTGCATGTTAATCATTACTTTTACGGCATTCCCATTCCCTACTGAGAACGTGTGGATTGTTCTCACCCCAAAATCTTCCACCCTTTCAGTGATACAGGTTCGAAGACTCAGTTTGAAGCTGCGGGCGATTGTTAGACCTTTTTATGAGTTAAGTTTTTGAATTGAGTTGCTTTCATAGAATTCCCTCGCCTTTGTTGCTTAAGATTTTATTTTATAAAGAGGTGATGCCAGGGCATTTTGGCCAGTTTCACTGATCTTTTCTTTACTGTTTTTAGGGTAGTTTCATGCCTTTCCTTAGGAAATAAGCTCGTTTTGGGTAGATATTCATTTACATCTTGATTCAAGCATACATTGTGCACTTTACATGATTTCATGAGGATTTTGCATGAATTTAATGACAAATTGGGTGTTGCATTTCCCATGACTTGGACTAGAACTTTGATGCACTTTATTGCTTGATTTCAGGACAAAGGAAGCAAAGAAGAACCACATTAGTAGCTACGTTAGTTACACTAACGTTAACACTAACGTGGAATGGGAGTAACTTGCAAAGTTAATGAGAAAAGTCATTGCCAATAATGCTCTCGAAGCCGTCATTGCCAATAATGCTCTCGAAGCCATCATTGCCCACGTTAAGAATCACGTTAACTAAGCTAACGTGAACTCTAGTGTGGAAGAAAGGAAATGGAGCCAACGTTAGTGACACTTAACATTATCACTAACGTTGGACCAAGCTCATAAGTGGCCACGTTAGTTGCCACGTTAACTTAGTTAATGTGGCCTCTAACATTAAGAGGAAAAGGGGGACGCCAACGTTAGTGTCATTCAACATTCTCACTAACGTTGGCCAAGTCACAAGAAGCCACGTTAACTCCCACGTTAACCTAGTTAACGTCGAAGCTAACGTGAAGAAACTAGGTGGTCAACAACGTTAGTGACACCAAACATTGTCACTAACGTTGGGATGAACACACACTATCCCCAAGAAGCCACGTTAACTCCCACGTTAACCTAGTTAACGTGGAAGTTAACGTGAAGAAGAAAGGTTGTCGACAACGTTAGTGACACCAAACATTGTCACTAACGTTGAAAGGAGCCAACACAAGCCACAAGGAGCCACGTTAACTCCCACGTTAACTTAGTTAACGTGGAAGTTAACGTGAGGAGAAGGATGATAAGCCAACGTTAGTGACATTCAACATTGTCACTAACGTTGGAGATGGCTAGCACAGCCATGTTAGAAGCCACGTTAACCTAGTTAACGTGGACTCTAACGTGGGAGCTAAGGGGGCACATTGGAACGTTAGTGACAATGTTAAGTGTCACTAACGTTCTCGAAGGTTGGGAAGCCCACGTTAAAAAAGCCACGTTAACTAAGTTAACGTGGACTCTAACGAAGGGAAGGGGGAGGCTTCTCAACGTTATTGGGAAAGTTGAGTCCCAATAACGTGCGCAAAGGACAAAGAGGCAACGTTAGTGGCAAAGTTTGTGCCACTAACGTTGAGGTTAACGTGGCTCTTACTTGGGTGAGGAACGTTAGTGAAAAAGTTGAATGTCACTAACGTTCTCGAACCCATATTTTTACTGAACGTTAACACCACTAACGTCCTGAGCTAAAGTCTCTGCCCACTTCACACTTTCTCTCTGCAAGTAAAGCCAAGCCCAATGAAGAAGATAACTACTTTAAACTCAAGATCCAAAGGCCCAATCCCAAGACTTGAAGAACCAACTAGAAGAGTAGAAGAGTAGTATATATAGGAGGAGCTTTGAATTATTTTGAGAGTTGGAAATTATAGGGAGCCTCTTGGCATAGAACTACTCTCTGTATTTTACTTTCTCTGCACTTCTAGTTTCATCATGTATTCTCCATCTTTGTTTTCATTTTCCAGAGCTATGAACAACTAAACCCCTTTCATTGGGTTAGGGATCTCTGTTGTAATTTGATGGATCAATACTAGTTTTCATTATTCTTCTTCTATCTTTTCTCTTGATTTTACTTGAAAGCTTTCGATCTTCATCCAATTGGGTAGTTATCTTGGAAAAGAAGCTATTCAAACTTGGATCTCTTCTGAACCTTGAAAGAGGAATGAAGAGATCAAGCTAGAAATGCTTTCTCATGCTGGACCAAATTGGGTTTGGATGGATATGTGACTATAATCCTCTCAACACTTGATTTGGGAAATGCATGTGGTATAATCAGTGACCATACTTCATCTCTTCTCATGAGCAATTGACCAAGGAATCGGCTATTGATCAAGATTTGAGAGATTAAATTACAAGAAATTGTAATTCGATCACTTAAGATTGCCAAGGAGATCAATGAGTGCATTGATTGAGGAAGAGATGAAAATGAAATTTATCCAGAGAATGCAACATCTCCTGAGCCCAATGAACTCCCCATTTCTGATCTTACCCATTCTCTTTAATTTCTGTCATTTACTTTTATGAGCAATTCCCCCATTTCCGTTTACAATTCTGCAATTTACTTTCAGTCATTTACTTTTAGTTCTTTTATTTCTAGCATTTACTTTTCTGTTATTTACTTTCCCGCCATTTAATTTTCTGCAATTCTCAACTCAAATCCTGGCTTCGCTCAACTAGAACATTCCTCTAATTAAAGTTGCTTGATCAATCAATCCTTATGGGATTCGACCTCACTCTATTGTGAGTTTTTACTTGACGACAAATTCGGTACACTTGCCGAAGGAATTTTGTTATGAGACAAGTTTTTCGTGCATCAAGAGGGATAAGAGTTGTATCTAAGTTATACTTGAATTTATTTGTATAATATTTACTAATAATTATATGATTATTATTTATTGGTGATGCTTGATATATGATTTGATAAATAAAAACAAAATTTTCTGGAATTTTCCATAAAATAGATACGCGATATTGAACTAAAGGCTCAATAGTGAATAGTTATTAAAGGAAAGCAGGTTGGTAACGCCTTACTTTCGGTACGATCATGACGTTCTGGAAGTTGGGTCGTTACACCACGCATGGCTCACGCGTGTGCGCAAAATAGAGAAAATCACAGCGACGCGTACGCGTGGAAGCAGATCAGCATAACGACGCGAGCGCGTGCCTAACGCGCACGCATGGAAAGGGAATTCGGCCAGTGACGCGAACGCGTGGACGACGCATACGCGTGGCATACGTGATCTGCAAAAAATTCAGAAAACGCTGGGGGCGATTTCAGGCCACATTTTGACCCAGTTTTCGGCCTAGAAACACAGATTAAAGTCAGGGAACATACAGAGACTCAACACGTTCTCATAATTCACAATTTTTGGTCTAGATGTAGTTTTTAGAGAGAGAGAGAGGCTCTCTCCTCTCTCTTAGGATTTAGGATTAGGATTCCTCTTAAAGGATCTAGGATTTCTTCTTCTCAATTTTCAGGTTCAATGTTCCTTTTATTTATTTTCTCAATTTGGTTTATGAATTCTTTATGTTTAGATTGATTTTCTATTTAATACAATTTAAGGTATTTCAGGTTTATGATTTTTAATTTAGCTTTTTACATTCTTAGCTTGAATTGATTAATTGGAGGCACTTGAGTTATCAAACTCCTTGTGATTGATAATTGTTATCTTTGCTGATTGATTTGAATTCCAATAACTCTAGTCTTTTCTTAGGAATTGACTAGGACCTGAGGAATTAAATTGATTCATCCATTTAACTTACCTTCATAGTTAGAGGTTAACAAAATTGGAGCAAAATCCAATTCTCATCACAATTGATAAGGATAACTAGGATAGGACGTCCAGTTCTCATATCTTGCTAAGAACTTTATTAGTTATTATTTTATTTTCCTTGCAATTTTCACTTCCTATTTTTCAACCCAAAACCCCAATTTACAGGACTCATAACCAATAATAAGAACACCTCCCTGTAATTCCTTGAGAGACGACCTGAGGTTTCAATACTTCGGTTATTAATTTTATTGGGTTTCTTAAGTGACAACCAAAACTTTTGTATGAAAAGACTCTTGTTGGTTTAGAAACTATACTTGCAACGAAGATTTATCTGTGAATTTCTAGACCACGCAAAAGTCTTCTCATCAACGCCACTTAAATGCCAAGCACACGCCAAGCACCTGAGCCATTTTATTATTTTTTCTCTTTTATTTCAAGTGTAATTTTTCATTCCTCTTTTGTAATTTTCTTCTTTTTAGTAGGAGTAGTATAAATACCCCTAAGGGGATGGCAAAAGGGGGTTGGCAAAAAGGGGGTTAGAAAGTAGGATAGTTAGCTTTAGTTTTACTTTACACTTCATATTCTCCATCTCTTATACTTTTTTCTAAGCTATGAATAGCTAAACTCCGTCTCATTGGGAGAGGGAGCTTTGTTGTACTTGATGGATTAATGATAGTGAATTTCTTCTTCTCTTCATCTTCTCTTTGATTTTCTAGAAGGAGTTTCGTTCTTCATGCTAGTGTTCAATCATCTTGGGAAAGAGGTTGAATGCAAAATGCATTTCATGGGAACCTTGGAAAATGAAACATGAAACCATGCATGAAATCCCTTCTTCCACTTGAGTAGATCTGGATTTTGGGATTGGATATGGTGACATATAATCCACCCACTATTTGGATCTTTGAGGATGTGTGGTATAATCAGGGACCAAGCATATCTCTCTTCATGAGCAATTAGACCAAGGAATTGGCTGATTATCAAGATTTGAGATACTGAATCACCAAGGGATTGGGGTTCAATCAATCATGATTGCCAAGAGGTCAATGAGTTGCATGATTGAAGATGAGATGATCTTGATTTAATCCAAAGAGAACAACATCTCCTCATCCCAATGAATTTCCCCTATTCTTATCTTCCTTATTCTTTATAGCTTTCTTTAATTTCTGTCATTACACATTCCCCATTTACCATTCAGTCATTTATGTTCCAGCACTTTAAATTTTTGTCATTTACTTTTCTGCACTTTATTGCTTTCCTTTACCTTTAAGTCATTTATATTTCTGTTAATTTAGAATTCTGCACTCAACAATCTCTATTGCTTAGCTTGACTAATTCACCCATTGATTAAAATTGCTCAAATCTACCAATCTCTGTGGGATTCGACCCCACCCCTAGTGGGTAATTACTTGACGATATTTGGTGCGCTTACCAAAGAACGAATTCATTTTATATGGGGAGTAAATTCTGGTCATCATCTCTCCACCCAAAATTTGGGTGATTTCTCCACCCCTAATTGTAGGTCTTTGAGTATGGATCATTATTGGGATGTCTAGGAGCAATCCCCATGTAATTGACCTGTTCAGAAGAAGGTTGAGTATAATCATAATTCTCATTTTGCATAAAATTACCTGTCATGTCATAAGGGGCCTCTTGAGGTGTATTCTGGGTGTTGACAGCTGAAACATGCATTCCTCTTAACCGTTGAGTAATTAGATTTATTTGCTGAGACAAAATTTTGTTCTGAGCAAGAAGAGCATCAACAGCTTCCACTTCCAAAACACCTTTCTTTTGAGGGGTCTCGGAGTTCACCAGATTCCTATTGGAGGAATATAAGTATTGGTTGTTAGCAACCAACTCAATAAGCTCAGTAGTCACCTTTGGTGTCTTCTTCATGTGCAAAGAATCACCTACAGAATTATCTAAGCGCATCTTGGACATTTCACACAAGCCCTCATAAAAAATATCCAGCTGAGTCCATCTACAGAACATGTCTGGAGGGCATTGCCTAGTCAGTAGCTTGAATCTCTCTCAAGCTTCATAAAGGGTCTCACTATCTTTCTATCTGAAAGTCTGCACCTCTACCCTTAGCTTAGTCAGCTTTTGAGGTGGGAAAAATTTAGTCAGAAATCCAATGACAACCTTATCCCAAGTATCCAGACTCTCCTTGGGTTGATAATCTAACCACAGCTTTGCTCTATCCCTCACAGCAAATGGGAAGAGCATGACTTTGTATATCTCAGGATTCACTCCATTGGTCTTCACAGTTTCACAAATTTACAGGAAGTCAGAGATAAATTAATTCGGGTCTTCCTGAGAAAGTCCATGATACTGACAATTTTGTTGCACAAGAGTAACTAGCTGTGGCTTTAGTTCAAAGTTGTTTGCAGCTACAGGAGGAACCACAATACTATTTCCATAAAGATCTGCATTAGGAGCAGTGTAAGAGCCAAGCACTCTTCTAGGTTGCTCATTCCCATTCAGATTTGCCATATTGGCATTAGCAGTGTTATCATGATCCATGGTGGACTCTCCAACCTTGTAAAGTCTTGCGTGTTGCAAACCCCGCCTCAAAGTCCTTTCAGGTTCAGGATCAAAGTCTAACAGAGCTTCTTTTTCCTTGTTCCTGCTCATAAACAGACAGAAGACAAGAAAAGATGGGACTCTCTAGAGTGTAGAGAATTTCCAGCGAGGTAACCTATGTAAAAGAAGTAAAATAAAAATACTAAATAATTAAAGCAATAAAATTCGAAAATTATAAGAGGAAATAAGACAGAAAAATTTGAAATTATCAATAAAAATAAATAGGAAAAATTAAAATAAAAATAACTAGGCGACATCAAACTTAATGTCAGAAATTACGGAAAAATATTAGTATTAATTTTTGAAAATGTTAAAGCAAAAATTAAATAAAATTAAAACTAAAATGCTTAATCTAAGCAATCAAACAACTAATAGTTGTTAATCACAGTCAATCCCCGGCAACGGCGCCAAAAACTTGGTGCAAAATTTACAATCACAAACTAACCGGCAAGTGCACCGGGTCGTACCAAGTAGTACCTCAAGTGAATGAGGGTCGATCCCACGAGATTGATGGACTAAGCAACAATGGTTAAGTGATTTACTTAGTTAGGCAAACAGAAAATGGTCTTTGAATGTTCAAAAGCATTAACAGTAAATTCAGAATATCAGAAAGGGAGCAGTAAACAAGTTGTGAATAATATATAAAGAAACAGTTAAGGCTTCAGAGATATCTATTTTCCGGATTGACTTTTTTTACTAACTATTTTAATCATGCAAGATTTAATTCATGGCAAACTATATGTGGCTAAACCCTAATTCCATAGACCTTTTTAGTCTCCTCTAAAATTCATCAACTGCCAATTCATTGGTCACTTAATTCCAATTAGAGGGTGAAGTTCAATTATAGTTTATATGCCACAAAAACCCTAATTACCCAAATATAAGAGGATTATATGTCACGTATCCCGTTAAGTCCAGATAATTAGAAGTTTAGGAGAAATTATTTTCAAGCTGTTGTTCAAGTAAAGAGCTTTTCCAAGTTATACAAGAACTCAATTAGAACCAAGGTCATACTTCCGTTCCACCCAGATTCATAAAATAGAGAACAAAAATAATTCTTGAATTATAAATCAGTACATGAATTAAAATAGAAAAATAATATTATCAATCCATGCAATAGACAGAGATCCTAACCTTAACAGTGGAGGTTTAGTTGCTCATGGTTCAGAGAAAAAAAAAACTAGGATTCTGAAAAATTGTAAATTGCGGAATGAGGTAGCAGAGGGAGAAGCCCGAAGGGCTGATTCTTTTCTCTTTTATATCTAATCCTAATAAATGTAAAATAAATTTCCTAAAACTAAATAATATCTTTTCCTATTTTAAAAATAAAATAAAAGTTTTAATCAAAACCTAAATAAATCTCATACATAGCTTTGGAGACGTGTGACCACTTGAAATCAGATGAACTGGCGCCGAACTTGAAACTCAAGTTGGGCTTGGAGTGGGCAGCATGTACATGGAGCCTTTGTGATTGAACTGGCACCACGTGGAGATGGCAGCGTGTATTCTTCCTTGGGGCTTCTTGGTGGTGCCAAACTTGGAAGGATCAAAGTTTGGCGTGGAGGTGGCCATGTGAAATGGAAGAAAAGGGTATACTATTATATATCGTTAGAAATCTCTGGAAGTTATCTTTTTAATGCCGATAGAATCATGTCAATTGGACCTCTGTAGCTCAAGTTATTCCTGTTTGAGTGCAAGGAGGTCGGGGTTGACAGCATCATTCGTTTTCTTCCTTTTCTGCTACAAAACTCTGTCAAATCCATCTGAATGCTACCTGAAATAAATAGAAATTATAAACAACTCAAAGTAGCATTCATAGTGGCTAAAGGTAATTAAATCTTGATTAAACTCAACAATTTGAATGCAAATTCACTAGGAAAAGATAGAGAAGATGCTCACAGATCAGTACCTCAAACTTCTTTGTTCCACCATTGCCCAAGGCACCGAACCTTCACCAAACAGAAACTCAGCCCCAAGATCCTAATTCAAGCTTCCAACATCACCGATTTGACCCCAACACTTATAATTTGATCTAACACTAAGCAATATTAATCAAAATCAACTTAGGGCTCATAATTATTAATGATTCATAAGAGTTATAGTTTTATCACCTTACCAACAGAAATTTGGGATAAGATTCAGCACGTTCACATAGCTGGTTTGATCCTAAACACCAAAATTCAACAAAATATCAACACAATTACTCAAGATTTTTGAAAATGAGGGGGTGAGCAGCTAGAAGAGAAACTGAGACTTACCTATGAAATTTTTTTCTAAGTTTTGTAGAGCTCGACGTAGTCGCGTGGCTGCAAACGGTGCGGCGATCGAAGCTCCGAATTGGAAGTTGTATGGATTTAAAATCAAGAATAAAGGGTTTGAGTATGCTTGCCCTTCCCCCCAAGTGTTTCAGCGTGTTCCCTTTTGATTTGGAGAAAGAAGAGCTGAGCTTTTTCTATATATATGCTGGGCCATGGGTCCAGTTTAGGCCTGGTCTAACCGGTTCGGTCCGTTGGCCCAGTTTTTGGCCAAAATCTTTAAAATTTGTGCCAAATTTGATATTTTTAATATTTCTACCTCTTTGGATTAATAAAATTTAATTTCCTAATTCCTTTTATTAATAACTAATTTATTGACTAATTATTCATTAATTATGTACGGTTTATGATGAGTCCATATTTGATGATAAATTTTGGATTGAATTGAGTGGATTTCATCATATAAACTCACATTTCTTCACTTGAATAGCATACTTTTGTGATCTCTCTCTAAATTGCACCTAATTGTGAAAACATACTTTCTTGTGCTTTAATTAATCAATTTTTAATTATTTTTTATGCCATTCGATGCCGTGATCAATTTCGTTTAAGTATTTCAAGGTTAAGGTGCTTCAATGGCTTCAAAGGATAAAAATGAATGGAGCAAAGAAGCGAATTCGGGAAGCAATATGGATTGGAGTTTGCTGTAGTCTCGCATAGGCACAATTATCTCACATAAACGGGTTTCTCGCTGGGGCGAGCATTCCCCTCGTGGGTGCGTGTCTTGCCTGAGCCGCCGAACCTCGCTTGAGCGAGTTTTTTGCTTAAGCAAGCAAAGTCCGCGTGCGTGAAAATCCTCCACGTTCTTGGTTTAAGGAAACACGTGCATCTTCATTTTAGGCTTCCAAAAGGCCCACAATTGCTATATCTGATTTATTTTCAATACCAAAGGGGTGGAGGAAGGAGAACACACACACACACATCATTTTAGTTAGCTTTTAGTATATTTTAAATTAGATTTCTAGAGAGAGAGGCTCTCTCTTCTCTCCAAAATTTAGGATTTTATGTTTATTTCTCTTTATAGATTTAGGTTTTGATCTTGTTTTAATTTAGTTTTCTTTACTTTTTCTTGTTCTATTACTTTAATTCTCTTAGTTTTTCTTGTTAATTTCTCAATTTTTCCATTGTTAAATTTGATCTCTATTAATGCAATTTGATGTTTTTATGTTTATTGATGTTTATTTGAGTTGTTATTATTGGTTTCTTGCAATTAGTAGTTATAGACTTTATTATATTTACAATTTGCTATGTTTTTCCTTTTATGCACACCAAGTGTTTGATAAAATACTTGGCTTAGTTTTAGTATAGTTTTATAACACTTTTTGCTTGGAATTGAGGACTTAGGTGACCTTGAGTCATTGACGTCCATTCTTGATTGTGACTAGGATTGTTGGTTGGTTTGGTTTCTACTAATGCTAGTCTTTCACTAAGTTAATTAGTGAGTTGGCTAGGATTTGTGGATTGAGATCAACTATGTCTATTTAACTTATCCTCGATATAAAGTTGATGAAATGGGATTAATTCTTCATAATTGTCTTGTTTGTGGTCAATGACTAGGATAGGAACCCTTGACCCTCAACCCTTGTCAAGAGACTATTTTTGGCATTTGAATTTCCTTTCCTTTAATTAATTGTTTGAAGTTTAATTTCTTGCGTATTTCTTTACTTTCTTGTCATTTGCATTTCTTATCAATTGTGATCCAAAACCCCCCATTCCTCATAGCCAATAATTGAGCACCTGATTGCAATTCCTAGGGAGACTACCCGAGGTTTAATACTCTCGGTTTTTATTAGTTTGTATTGTGACACTCTTTATTTAAACTTTGATTGTAAGGATTGATCATCGGTCTAGGCTATGCTTGCAATGAGATTCTTATTTTGAGAAATTCTAGACCGACATTAATCCTTCCATCAGTTTACACCCTACCAACCTAAATAAGAATTTTGCCCTTAAAATTCAAATTCAGTTACCTGAAAAGAGATGTGGGTAGTCCTTCCTCATCTCAGATTCAAGTTCCCACATGTGTTCTTCAATTCCAACCTGACTCCATGTGACATTAACTAATGAAACCTCTTTTCTACGCAACTGTTTGATGCTGATATCGTCAATTCTAACCGGAGTTACTTGAAGTATCAACTCCTCTTTTACTTAAACCGATTCAGGTTCCAAAACATGACTGGCATCAAGAGTATAATTCTGAAGTTGCGACACGTTAAATACGTCATGCAAGTTCGAAAGATCTGGTGGTAAGGCTATCTGTTATGCCACCGGCCTGATTCTCTTTAGAAGTTGAAACGAACCGATATAACGAGGATTTATCTTCTTTGTCTCGATCGCTCTATGATGACCGGATTTCACTCCCCATATAACATGAATCTGTTCTTTGGCAAGCACACCAAATATTGACAATTAATAACCCCCTAGGAGTAGGGTCGAATCCCACAGAGATTAATGGATTAAGCAAGCAATAGTTGATTGATTAGCCTAGTTAGACTATCATAATTGGATGATGAACAACAAGAAAATGTAAATGACATAAAAGTAAAGGAAAGCAATAAAGTGCAAGAAAGTAGATGGCAAGGAAAGTAAAGTACAAGAAAGTAAAGTGCTGGAAATGTAAAGTGCAGGAAATGTGAAAAACCATAAAGTAAATAAAAGAAAGAAAGAAATATGCATTCTCCGGATTAATTGATTTCATCTCATCTTCAATCATGCAACTCATTGATCTCTTGGCAATCATGAGTGATTGAGTCCCAATTCCTTGGTAACCCAATCTCCCCAATCTTGATCAAT